>NC_057809.1:345609777-345912865 GCF_018294505.1 Triticum aestivum | reverse complement strand
GGGCCGGGGAGGGCCCCGCCTGGGCCTTGCAGGCCGGAGTGCGGGCGGCGGCGCGGGGATGTGGGCGCGGGACACGTGGCGCCTTCGGAGTGGCTGCGGGCGGCGGAGCGGACGCGTCCGGTCCGTCCAGACATGTCCGGCGGCGGCGGAGGAGATATTTTAGGGTTTCGGGGAGGGGGATCCGAGATTTTGGAATGGGGGAGGTATATATAGGCATAGAGGGAGCTAGGAGAGTCCAAATGAGGTGCGGTTTTCGGCCACGCGATCGTGATCAAACGCTCTAGATGATGGAGCAGGTTTTGGTGGGTTTTGGGCCAAATTGGAGGGGTGTTGGGCTGCAACACACACGAGGCCTTTTCGGTCTCTCGGTTAACCGTTGGAGTATCAAACAAAGTCCAAATGGTACGAAACTTGACAGGCGATCTACCGGTAGTAAACCAAGGCCTCTTGGCAAGTCTCGGTCCAATCCGGAAATGTTTAATCCCCACACACGAAAGAAAGGTAGAGATGACCAATGGAGGAGAACGAAGCGCCTGAATGCAAAAGGGACAACGGGGAAAATGCTCGAATGCATGAGACGAACACGTATGCAAATGCAATGCACATGATGACATGATATGAGATGCATGACAATGATAACAACACACGGAGACAAAAAACCCGAACCCGAGAAAATAAAATATCTTAACGCCGAAACGGCAAGAGTTGGAGTACAAATTGGGAAAGTTACATCCGGGGTGTTACAACGGGCTAGCACCCGAGGACTCTTAATCAATCCCCGGGCCAATGGTCCTCATGAGTGTTGGTCCAAACCGCGCGATGTCCGGTGCCCTCTGGGCAACCAGGGTCTCAGCCAACCTGACGTCTGGCCCATCTTGTGTACCCTGAGAACGAGATACGTGCGACTCCTATCAGGCTAGGTCGGTGCATCGGGAGGTCTTGCTGGGTTTGTTTTACCATTGTAGAAATGTCTTGTGCAACGGGATTCCGAGTCTGATCGGAGGGTCCGGTGATGGAGGATTGTCTCCGCGGATCGTTAGCTTGTCATGGGCTAAGTTGGGACACCCCTGCAGGGTTTAAACTTTCGAGAGCCGTGCCCGTGGTTATGTGACAGATGGGAATTTGTTAATATCTGGTTGTAGTTGACTTGAAGTAAACTCAATTAAAATACACCAACCACATGCGTAACCGTGACCGTATCTTTTTGTGGAAGTTCGAGAGGAGAACACAGTTGGCTTATGTTTGAATGTAAGTAGTTCAGGATCACTTCTTGATCATTACTAGTTTGCGACCGTTGCATAGTTTCTCATCTTAATCTTGTACTCGTAAGTTAGCCACCATACAATGCTTAGCCGCTTGCTGCAACCTCACCACTTATCCTTTCCATACCCATTAAGCTTTGCTAGTCTTGATACCCATGGTAATGGGATTACTGAGTCCTCGTGGCTCATAGTTTACTGCAACAATAGTTGCAAGTACAGGTAATGCGAAGATCATGACGTGAGAGCGATGTTTATTTTGGAGTTCTTCTTCTGCATCTTCTCTGATTGAGGGTTAGGTTCCTGGTCGGCAGCCTATGCTAGCAGGTTGGATGTCGTTTGAGTTTCTGCTACTGTTTCATCTATAGTCAGATGTTGTTCTCATGTATGATGTTTGTTGTATTCTGGTGGCGTTGTATGCCTTTTCTATGTATCCCCAACTAATATTTAATGGTATGATGTAATGATTTCCACCTTGCAAAAGCATTTCAATATGCGGCTCTATCCTTGGTCGGACCTTCGAGTTCCTCTCGGATAGGATCGCATATTGGGCGTGACAGCAGTTATCCCCACGGAACTCATTTACGGATCCCCTCGAGTGCTTGCCCACGATGAAGTAGCGCAAGATTAGCACTGGCGTGATGACGTTGTGCTACTCAAGGAGAATCGTCTCCAGGCTGCTACGCGTGCTACGCTACCAACAAGCCCTGCGCCGCTATCACAGCCACAGGGTTCATGCCCTGTGTTTTGAGGAAGGTGACCTTGTCCTTAGGCGCGTTCAGTCCACCAAGGGTACAAACAAGTTGTCTTCGAAGTGGGAAGGCCCTTACCTGGTGGTACGAGTCACCAAACCGGCACAGTCCGTCTAGAGACCGGAGATGGCACTCAGCTGGCAAACTCATGGAATATTGAGCATCTACGCAAGTACTACCCGTAAGGCGCGAGGCTGTCGGGCACTGCCCGACAGCCACCCTTTTGTATAAGCCTTGCCTCAGCTGCATGTAATCCCTTGTAGAAAGCCGGTGCGATGACCCCATGCAAGAGAAAATAAAGAGGCGTTGTAGGGGGCCCAACTAAGATTGGATGCATGCATGAGCACACCAAGATCACTTCATAAGCATTTCATCAATATTTGCATATGCATATAGATAGGATTGCATCCTGCATTCTTTCTCATCTACACGAAGTTGCAGGCTCCTGTCGTGAACTTAGCTTCAACAAGGGACGAGAAGATTGCACGGCACAGCGATCCCCGGCAAGCCAAACACATAAGTTTTACCCACTACAAGGATTCCGGTCTATTGCAACAAAAAATTATTGCTACAACTATCTTTTGTTGCAATAAAATGCTATATTACCACAAAATTCCAGTTTGTGGTAATAGGATCTACATATTGCCATAATTTTGTTTCATCGCGCTAAGTACTCATTTTGTTGCAATAGAAGCCATGTATTGCCACAAGCTGCATCGCCGTTGCAATATGATAGTGCTATTGCGACAGTTCCGTCCCGTTGCGTGAATGTGTCATCTTGTTGCAATAAAGGATAGGTATTGCAACAAAGTACATCTTTGTGGTTATATTTAGACATATATTGCAATAATTCTGCCTTGTGGCGCTACTCATAGATACTGCTGCAAAAAACATGGCTTCATATTGCAACAAAGCATGTATTGGTTGTAATAGGGTGGCTTTTGCCTCATCTTCGTTGCGTTGCAACAACTATTACATATTGCGACAAATTGAGCATCCATGGTAATATGTACAACATAATGCAACAATCCTCTAGTGTTGCCAAAAAGGAGCAGGATATTGCAACGATATTCTCTATAGTTAATTATACTTTAATTAGTTGAGTTAGTTACACAATTATAGGGAGGATAAGCTGCCTCCACGCTCAGATTAATAAAATTTCCCAAGGTCAAAGGAGTCCAGATGTGGCCGTCTGCGCGAGTCGACGACGGCTTTACGGAGAACACGGGATGCACCGATGGAGAGGCCAACAACAACGACAACGGAGACGAGATCTGTAGCAGCGTCGATGAATCTGCTACTAGCAATTGACGTTCGTGTATCACGAGAAGAGGAAAAGATGTTTGTGTATCATGCGGCCAGAGATGGAGCGCACATGCACGCCCATCGGCATTGATCTAAGGTACCTTCGCTGCTTCATGTGCATGCATACATGTATGATGAGACCGCGTGCACCTGTTTGACTAATTACTTTATATCTCAGGCATGATTGACCTACACAGCTGATCTGAATCGTATTATACGCGCCGCGCAAGCCGGCGCTTGGCAGGGCGTTGCTTCCTAGTAGATCAGGTTTTCGCCCGGATCGGCTACACCTACAAGGCTACAAGACACAAGGGACTTCGTCGACAATTCTGATAACGCCACACTGCAATCATAGGATGATTTGTATCACGCATCATAGAATGATGCTCTAATGTGATGCACGTATATTTACATTTTGAGTCTTTGTATTTCTGCAGTGGAACAATATCAGTATTTGAAGCAACTATACTACTTTTTTGATCTTAAATAATCATGCTACGTAGGGCCAAACCTGACGCCTATATAACCCTGTAGGGCCAAACCCGTCAGGAAAATGAGGAAACCCGACAGGAATATAGTTCCTGTCAGTCAACTGACAGACATAGTTTACTTTCCCTGTCAAGCTATCCCTGACGGTTATCCCTGACGGGTGACCGACGGGAAATACTTTTCCTGTCGGTTCACCCTATTTTCCTGTCGGTTTTGGGCTCACAGAAAAATATCAGTTTTTGGTAGTGTACTATTTCCTGTAGTATACTGTTTTCATTAATTATACAGTACCTTTTTTTAGAACTTGATACAGTACCTTTTTTAGTGAACAATACTAGTATTACATGCTCATTTGTACATCAGTCTTATCTATAGTAGTTTTACATACTCCTTTGTAAACCAAGTGGCAAGTGGTGTATATACTTCCTCCCGATCCATGTTATGTGGTATATATTGTCGATCTGGTATGCACATTGTGGTATATACTTTCTCCATCGCAAAAAAAATAGTATATACTACATGGCAAAAACGTGATATATACTCGGTCACTACGAAGTGGTATATACTCTATCACGAAAAACAATCCGACACATACTTTAGTTACTCCATCTCTAAAATGTGGTATATACTCCATCACTTTTGTTCTGGGTGCATATACTCCATCTCTAAAACGTGGTACATACTCAATCGCAAAATATTGAATATACTTTGTTTGGAAAAAGTTGTGGATATCCAGTCACGAAAAAATGGTTTATACTCCATGAAAAAAAGTGAGGTGTACTTCTTTCAGTTTTTGGCGAACACCCCAGTATATATGCCTATTATGAAACCAACCAACCAGTATATACTCTACCCCCGCCCAAAAAAAGCAGTATATGCTTATAAATAAAGGCAGTACACGCTCATTTGTATATACTCAATAATACCAGTAGTACCTCTTTTGTTCACAAGCAATTAATAACTCATTCCAAATGAAAAAAACCTAGTATATGCATATAATGAAACCAATCAGTATATACTGTACACGCAAAAGAGAAACAATGTATACTCAATAAAAAAGGACAGTACACTCGTTCGGATAAAAGTACTATATACTCAACAAAAAACAGTACATATCCCTTTTCTTCTTGCATGGATTCTTTTTTTTTGTCCAATGGTGCATGCACATGGACGGATTAGCCATCTGGTATTGAATCCCTTAATTTTAGGAGCAATCAGACACATGCATGTGTGTGGTCGTTGCATGCATCGGTTCTGTTTTATCTTCTCTTGCGCTTAGGAGATGGGAGTATGTACTCTTGGGAGTACAAAAGAAGAGTCCTTATATATACTATTAAGCGTGCACATGCAACGCACGTATTATAATTAATAATAATTATAATAGTCTATTTTAAATCTTATTAGTGGGCTTTTTTTTAGCGAGCCATTGAAATATGTCTCATGCCCAACAATGAAAGCGCGCGTGTAATACACGATCCACAGATATGTCTTCATGAAAAAAATCATGATCACATAAATTTATTATAATTTTTTACATATTTTTTTTAAAAACAACAACTAAACAACATTATGTACTACGCCCTCTGTAAACTAAACTGAAAAATGTTTTATATTAACGTACATAAGTAATATTTATCTTTGGGATCCTCCTCCGTCTTCATGTATTTTTAGAGGGATTATAAAATATTGGATTTTTTTAGAGAGATAAAAATAGTTAATTGAGTCGCAATTGAAAAAATGACAAATATATTAATGTATTAAAATTTAGAAAACATAAATCCAAATGAAAAGGTGATTTAAAAAAAAATAAACATGCTAATATCACTCAACTTAGTCAAAGTCAACTGAAATCTAACTACACCTTTACAAATACTTCAATTTTGGATATGATTCATTCGTTGCCTACCTAGCAGCTAGCTTGGTTTCCGATTCAAGAACACAATTGCTAATTAGCCGGTAAAAAAACTCAGCCGAGCGCTGGGCATCAGACGAACGGCTGGGCTGGATTGATTGGACTTTTGGTAATTTTCTGGCCCATATCAATGGACAGGGAGCCGGTTCCCCAGTTAGGCCCCTCAGACCGTCACCTACCTTCCCACCGCTTCACGTAAAAAAATAAAAAAAATCCCACCGCCCCTGACATTTCTCCCCGTCGTTCCCCATTCTTCCTTGGTCGCCAGCTCCCTCTCCCCACCGCCAACCAGAGGTTCGCAACCCCTACTCTTCCCCGCCTTTTCGACGAATCCTGTCGCCCAAGTGACCGAGGAGGTCCCTGAGCCTGGCATGCTCGCGAGCATCCCAGCGTTAGGCTCTGTCGGAGGCACGACACTTCCACGCCCGTCCTCTTCTCCGTCATTCGAATCCGTTGGCCCAAGTGCCCAAGGATGGGCTCGAGCTCGGCATGCTCACGGGCGACCCAGCGCGGAGGCCCGCAACAAGACAACAAGGAGCGGGGCGTGGGTGCGCAAAAACATCTGGGCACAGTTCGATGCCTCCACTGGTATGAGCAATATTTTTGTGAAATGAATTCTCATTTCTGTATTGACCATCAGGATTAATTCTGATTTGATCTTAGTCCTTAGACATTACTTCATGTCAACTCTCTGGATTATCCTTTGCAATTAAATTTTAATTCATACTGTGCAGTTTACCGTGTACTAATGTGCCAATGTAATTTCAATTAGGTGTGCCTCTGTTTGATGTTCTATTCAAGATCCCTGTACAATTGTGTTATTCAAGATACAATGGCACTCGATGATGCTTGCTAACAAGGTTTGCAATGCAATATGCACTGGACTGTTGCTTGCCAGATGACTGGAAGACGGGTACTTCATCCTCTCTTTTTTCCTTCAGTTGAAGCAAGATAAATAAGATTCATGCATTGTAACGAAAGCTGCAAATTTAGCTAAACTCAACTGATGGTGTAATATCTCTTCCTATGAGCAGCAGTAATGGTATGTTCTGTAGGAGTAATGAGGCGTTGCTGCATAAATATACTTGACTTTCAAATGAGCGTGTCAAGAGGTATAATTAGTGTCGATCCCTACTCTAATTATAGCTGGATATCTCTTTCCTGTACTATTTGAAACTTGCCAATCAGATGTATAGAATAACAGAAATTTGCTAGATAAGCTAACATTACAAAGGGAAGTGAACATTAAACATTTCATATAGTGATTGGGAATATCTGATATGTCATCATTGTGTGTTTCCTGTTGTAGATAAATTTGCTTGCAAGGCTCTTGATGATATATCCATTTTCATCAAATTCTTAAGGGTATGGTCAATTGGAGAAGACATTACTATGACTACACAGATCTGTTTTTCAGGTGATGAATTGTAACCTTATATTCTTTATTACTTGGAATTGAAAATCACTGAAAACAATCCATAATTACTTTGGAGAGAATATTTTATTCTTTTCTGTCTTGCTCTTGTTCAGCGTAGGATGCATATCAATTATCACTATCATGGTATATTATTGCCATTGAGGAATCTTCCCATGTAGCAAATTTACCTCGAAAGTACAAAACTTTAGCAGATCACCATCAGGTGCAGACAGGTACGTACATTTATACAGAATTTATGATAATTCAAGGCACTTCACGCCCAGGAAAGCAACATTCAGGCAAGTCTCCATCACTACAACTACATCCACCAAGTTAAAGAAAAGGTTCCCAAGTCACCTCAATAGCAAACTCAAAGGAAAATAATGGATTCACATAGCTTTAAAGTAGGCATTTCTGAAAATAAAATCAAAATTGAATTAGAACACAACTTACAAAATTAAGGCGATTGGGAGATATGACAAAATTCCTGAAATCTCATAACATTTGTATCTGAATGGCAACAGAAAAAAAAATCTGAATAACAGTAATTAAGAGGATGGAACACATAGTCAAAATTAGAAGGATTGAACAACATTAGCTTTAAATAGAATTAGCTCGTTGAGGCTGCAAGAACAACATACAAAGCTAGCATGGCTCTAGAACTAACAAAGCACATTTAATCGCTGGTGCTGAAAGAGATAACTGTGAAACATGGACCTGCACGCCTCCTTTCATCCTTGGCCATCTGTGTACCTCCCCTTTGTCCAGATGGTGTTCTTCATGTTGCAGGGGGCATCTCCCTCGGGGCTCGCTGACACGTCCATTAGCTTCTGTTCATGCTACACCACATCTCCAACCATGATAAAAAAAGCAAATGATTCAAGTTCGAGTTCGTCAAGGAGTAACCTCATTCTAATGGAATCATTCAAAAGATATGATCCCACTTTGCATATGCAAATAACATCTTTCAGCATTGTGCAATTCTCCTTCTACAAGTACTCATGAGAGTTAAAATATGCATACATGCACCGTCCCTTTGCAATTGTGACAACAAGTGGCACCTGTAGTAGGAAAACATATGCAGTTTTAAGAACTATATATAGACACAACATTTTAGTAGGATATAACAAACCATCTTAGCGAGATATATAACACAAGTTTCAACATGAAAGCACACAAGTTTCAGCAGCCATACTTGTTCACACAAAAGACCATAAGTTGATGGCAAAGTAATGAAAATAGTGACAACACTAAAAACCACAAGTTCATAGCAACAATGTGTACATAGCATCACTGTCAAAACAGCAACATCACTAAAAGAACATCAACTACTCTTCTCTTCTCTTCATCACCAAACTATTAGTGCTAGGCACTAGCTTTTGTTCTCATTTGCAACAACCGATGACACTATGCAGGGGGTGCCTTGTTTGAACCTGTTTCACATTAGATTAAACTTCAGGAGAGAAACTACTCGTAGGTGACCATAAAAAAAGTTCAAGGACTTATATTCATGGCTTAAACATGTGAAAAGCACCTTACCAAGAGATTAAAAACTATACAAAGAACCCCTGGTCATCATTTGATTCTTCTTGTCCCAAAGGAGCAACATGGCCATCATTTACGTAAGCCTCATCATCATCCGTATCATCATCAGATTCGAACTGGACATCTTCAAACTCAACAGGTTTTATATTTTCTATGACTGAAACATCAATGCTGGATCCTTCGTCATCATTTCTGCACCAACTAGTGATCTCTCCAGGTATTGTAATTTCTGGCACTGTAATTTCCGCATCGACGACATCCAGTACATCTGCGTCACCACCTTCATCGGCTTCAACAGCTTCATCAAGGCCTACACCATTTAAAACAGAAGGAGCAAACAAATTGCGTGGATTCATTTTAATAACAGTTACCCAATCAGGGTTCTTCATATCTCTCACATAGAAAACCTGTTGAGCTTGGAGGCCTAGAATGTAAGGGTCTCCCTGGAATCGGTGTAGAGTAGTGTCAAGGTAAATAATTCCATATTTGTTTTTCTTATACCCCTTACTCTCAGTTATGTTGGCAGGAGGCACATCAAACCAGTCACACTGGAATAGAACAACCTGCTTATCAGGAGGGAAGTCAAGAAATATGATTTTCTTGATCACCCCATAATAATCAATATTGCATGTGGTTGCATCGCCCTTGACTATGACGCCACTATTTTGGGTACTCAAGTCCTGCTCGATATAGGAATTCCGAAAGAAATATCCATTCAGAACTGTACGATTGTATACACGGGCTAGATGATCAGGTCCTTTAGCTAGCGCATAAATAAGATTGCTGACCTTCCCATCATTGTGGAGTTTTGTGATCTGTTTCATGGAATAGAATATGTGTGAGTGTAATGTACAGCATTGGTACGTTATTACGAGGAACATTAGTGAAAATGCGAAATAAACTTACCCGTCTCTCAAACCAGCCAACAAACTCTTCCTTGTGCTGCCTTTCAGGATTAGGAGAATTTTTACTTGTCAGCTCCTCAAGATGTTCACTTCAAAGAGAAATGATTGTTAGTTGAATAGGAAAGTATTAATGCATATCATGATGTGAAATAAAATACATAAGTATCCTTACTCAATCCATGGCGTGGTTTCCTCATAGTTTGTTATTATGAAATGCCTCATTTGATTAATCTCAACCAAAGACAATGATTCACAAACAAAACCTTTCTTGGAGTAATCAACTATACTCATGATGCTAATTCCTGTTGATGGTTGATCTGTACCTCCGTCTTCATGACGTTCGGACTGACTTAGCTTGGTAGGCATTCCATCAACGAATCGACTGCAAAAAGTCATGCACTCTTCAAGTATGTACCCCTCTGCAATAGAACCTTCTGGTTGAGCCTTGTTACGCACATATCCTTTGAGCATACGCAAGTATTGCTCAATTGGATACATCCATCTGTACAAGACAGGCCCTCCCAATCGGGCCTCTTCAGCAAGATGAATTGGGAGATGCATCATAATATCAAAGAATGCTGGTGGAAAGATCATCTCAAGCTGACATAGAATTTCTGGAATTGTTTTGCTCAACCTCTCCAAATGTTCATCCCTTAACTCCTTGGAGCATAAATCAGAAAAGAATTTACTCAGCTGAAGCAATGGGTTTACAACATTCTCTGGCAAAAGGTTGCACAATGCAATAGGAAGAAGTTTCTGAAATATAACATGACAATCATGAGTTTTGAGTCCACTAATCTTGCACCGATCGAGGACTACACATCGCTTAATGTGTGAAGCATAGCCATCAGGCATCTTAATGCTCTGCAGAAACTTGAGGAGCATTATCTTTTCTTCCTTTTTTAAAGTATATCAACCTTTCTTTATGTCATACTTATGCTTACCAGGCTTTGGATGCTGGTCCTTCCTAATTTTCAGGTCCTATAAATCAAGATGAGCCTTCACACCATCCTTTGATTTCTTATCCATCTCAAGCAAAGTCCCCACAATGCTGTCACAAATGTTCTTCTCGATGTGCATAACATCCAAATTGTACCTTACGAGCAAGTTCTTCCAATATGGGAGCTGGAAAAATACACTTTTGTTCCGCCAGTTATGCCAGCTGCTAGTTTCCGGTTGCTTTCTCTTATTTGACCGTCCGAATGGTGCATGATGAATGCTATCAAGTTCCTGCAGAACTTGTTCACCTGTAAGTGCCACTGGAGCTTCTCTATTATCTGCCTTGTTGTTGAAAAACACTTGTTTCGACGCCATTTGTGGGTCCTGGGCAGAAAAAGTCGGTGTCCCATGTAGCAATGCTTTCGACCATACTTGAGCCATAACATTTGTATGTTTGTGGCAATACGGGCATGCTAGCTTGCCTTTTGTGCTCCAACCACTCAGCATTGCGTAAGCTGGGTAGTCACTAATGGTCCACAACAAGCATGCATACATCTGGAAATTTTTTTTAGTTGCAGCATCATATGTCTCAGCACCATCCTCCCATAGAACATTCAGTTCATCAATCAAGGGCTGCAAGTACACATCTATGTTATTTCCTGGTGACTTTGGTCCTGGAATAATCATTGACATAATCCAATTTTCTTGTTTCATACACATCCAAGGTGGCAAGTTATATGGAATAAGAATGACAGGCCATGTACTGTGTGATATACTCATGAGCCCAAAGGGGTTGAATCCATCCGAAGCAAGACCAAGCCGAACACTACGAGCATCTTTTGAGAATTTCTTATAATATTTCTTATCAAAATGCTTCCAGGCCTTGGAATCTGCAGGATGCCTCATTACGCCATCATCCACCCGACCCTCCTTATGCCATTTCATATGTGATGACATATGTTCTGTCATGTACAGCCTTTGTAGTCTTGGAATGAGCGGGAAATACCTTAGAACTTTCTGTGGCACTAGCTTCTTTGATTTATGACTTGATGCATTGTCTTCGTCACTAGCAGGAGTAGATTTCCATCGAGATGCATGACAGACAGGGCATTCTTCTGCATCAGCATGTTCATTACGGAATAGCACACAATCATTAGCGCACGCGTGTATCTTCTTGTAGTCCATCCCAAGATCTCGGATCACCTTCCTTACTTTAGCGAGATTAGTAGGAATGCAGTGACCCTTTGGCAACACCTGTGTGAACATCTGCAGAACTAAGTCACATGCTCTATTGGTCATCCCAGACACGCACTTGATTTGGTAAAGCTTCACAATGAAAGATAGCTTCGTGAAATCCTTGCAACCTGGGTACAACTCTTTTTTTGCCTCTTTCAATAGTTCGAAGAAGACCTAGGCTGTTGCATTTGGCTCCTGGTTCCTTTCTTCACCGCTGGAAGCATCCACATGAATGTCTCCCGCACCTTCACCAATGTTTGTATTGTTTTGCATGTTTGTGCCCCTTATGAGAGTATTGAGCATGTCACATACCCCAGCACCATCATGTACAGCGTCTTCATTATCAGAATCTTCAGACATGCTTCCCTCATCCGATTGTTCACCATGGTATATCCAGTGAGTGTAGGTTGGATCCATCCCATTGAACAGCAAGTCAGTATGAACATCCTTTTTCCTTTTCGGAACAATATTAAGACATCTCCTACATGGGCATGGGACTGTTGAGTCTGGGTGAGCACCATCAAAGGAAAAATTCAAGAAATCCTTCATGCCAGTTTGCCACTCAACAGAACCTCTTTCCCTCTCCATCCAGCTCTTATCTCGTGTCATTTTTGCGTTATCTCCGTAAAGCCAGTCCTGTTAAACAAACATAACAGCTGCTTTAGTAGCTGCATTACAGTCAATAGCATCACTAGCTGCATTACAAGACAAGACAACAGGGATACATACATACCAGTATTACTGTCACATGGTAAAGCAAACATTTATCTATACATTGTAAAGCAAAATTTGGTTGATGGAAGAAGAAATAGTATTATTGTCACATGGTAGTATATGTGACATGAGGGTAAATAAGTTCAGTTTCGTAGTTGGCTAGATCATGCAAAAACAGAAATTCAGAGAGAGACAGTGACGAGAAAATTTGCCATTTGCTTTGTTTGTCCACCACCTGCATCATCATCTGCTCTTGTGCTCAAGATCATAGCATAAGGGGCAAAGCAAAACATCTGCTCTTCTGCATCTTCTTCCATGTTTGTGACACTTATGAGAGTATTAATCATGTAACATAGCATAAGTAGTCACAGGATCAAAGCAAAAAAAAATAGTAGATAGCAAAGGTAAATGGTTCAGAAATAGGACTGTATTTTTGGTACTATTCTGATTAATCAAACACACAGCCAAGTACTAGCAAGTGAAACAGGATTCAGCCGCTCATAACTACTCAAGATCACTGGGTAGCATACTAAGTATTCTCACAGTAATTTTTCACCAATAAACCCATGTCCATGCAATGATTCACAGGGTCATATGCAGATCAAAGCAAAACAGTACAGAGTTTCAGAGATTTACAACTAGAAAAGATCTTCTGCGTGAAAGGCTTGAGGTCTTGTGCGTGATCTTTGAAGAAGAGAAGCAGAAGAGGATCCTTGGGGAAGATCGGCAGCGTGTTGGAGAGGAGCAGTGGCGGTCAGGGGCGGCAGGAAGGGGCCCCGAGGATTCAAGCTCCCCCGCCGTGAAGCGCGCCGTCAGGGAGGAGAGGCCGCCGCCGCCAGCCTCCTGAAACCCTCTTCTCACCTACCTCTTCGTTTGACCCGATCTCTCCCCTTTCTCTTTTCTTGGTTCGATCTGGTGTCTCCCCTGTCTGTTTGTTCTAGCTTCGATCTTTTTTTTGTTTAGAGGCGAGAGAAAGGAAGTCGCCCCCTTCCTTCGATCCCCTCCTCTGGTTTGTGGTTCAGCCGCGCGTGGGATCAGACGACCCGTCTGGTGGGTCGTGCCACTGCGTGCTTCGATCGCCCGGGTGACCAGACAGGCAGACACGCTGTCTGGTGCAGCGCGTGACCTCTTCTGCCGTATATTACTTTTTTAAGGTCGGATAGCGTATATTACTGAAATATGTCCATGCAAAAAAATAAAATTACTGAAATATGTGATTAACGTGGCCTTCTTTTTTTGTTTGAAAGAAGATAGTAATTCTATTAACCAAACTTTGATTATCTGCAACTTTTAAACCACAAATCCAAATGATCTCATTGTTTTTGCATTTTTAAATTAAATTGATATTTATATAGTAATTTGGTTGCATTATTTTGCCTACTTAAGTAGTGTAGGTAGCATATGTCTACCAACAATCGGCACGTATCAACGTCCTACACCACCCATGTGATCACTAACTTCGCCTCCGATGATCGGGTCACCCTCGACGACCGGGTGGACTCCGGTCACGGCTCCATCGAAAGCTTCCAAGACCGTGCGCTCCATTCCCGAGCTCTCCGTCCTCCGACAGGCGTGCCTGGTACGCCTCCTCCAATTCCTCCGCCTTGCGCCGCTCTTCCTCCTTGCTTTCATGGAGGGATGTGAAGCAGAAGAGGTTGAGGACTAACATGTATTTTGTGATTTTCATCCTAATGCAATAATTATTGGGCATCACTGAGGAGTAACGACAATAGAGGCATAAAGAGATAGCGGAAACTAGGCACCATGAAATATTTTAAGAGATTTATTTATGTCATCGATGTGTGCATGAGGGATGATTTTTTTCCTCCCGTTACAACGCACGGGCATGTTTGCTAGTGAATACATAAAGAAGAGACAAGGTGTTGGCCTTATCTGAATACATTTATTTTAACAAATGTGTGATATGCCAATAAGTAACTCTCAAAACTAAATTTGTTTGGTTGATAATTGACATAGTTGAATCTCTATTATTTTCGTTAAAACAAGAGCAACATGATTATGTTGGACCTACTGTGGCATGGAGGACCCTCCCGAGTCGCCCTCGCAGGCGACGGGAGAGATCGCTAGCCAAGAGATGATTATGTCCGGTAAAAATGAAAGATGATGAGATCACCCCATCTAAAGATCGAGACTGACATAGATCGAATGTCTCATCTACCCATCCCCTCAGTACTTATGTTTTCAGACAAGAGTATAACCTAATAGTTTTATAGTGAGCGGCGCGTGATGTCTCTGTGACATGTAGTTCAGAGCTGGCCAAATTTCTAATGCTTTAACCAACAGTTCACCAAGGCACAAAATTTTGACATATCCAACCTAAGTGGAGATTGATGAAACAACACCTTCCTAATTGGCTACGGGTGGTTGGCGGACCGGGGTTGTGGCGGAGGGGTTGAAGCAGCGTGGTACATCACCTACCCAGTCCGTCCACTGGTTGATGGTGAAGGCATCTATGGACGTCATGTTCCTCCCACTCATTCTATCTTATTTCGGGTGAAAACTTGATCTTCGGATCGGACGGTAGCGACGTTCGTGGTCGTGCCCTTCCTGGAGGCATCGTCCTGGAGATCTCGGTCCGGCATGGCCGTTGCACATCTTCCAAGATGATCGCTCCTCGTGCTGGTGGTCTCCGTCGGCTCTAAGCAGATCCCTTTTTTGCACATCTTATAGGTGCTTGCTAGTAGTTGAGGTTGTGTGTCAGTGCCCGGTATTCGTGTATCTTGCTTTGGGTGTGTGTGGTATCCATTTGTATCGGTTGCTTCGATGTATGTGATGGTTGTTTTACAATATAAACAAGGAAACTCTTTTTCTTTCGTTAATTGGCTTTCTTAAATGACGACGAATATACAAATATCAATGACGAGAACATTATAGGGGAGGGCGTCGAATCACCACTTCACAATTCTCGGATTTGGTGTTTTTTGCACCACGATATAACTTCTTACTAATAAATATTAGTATTCCCTCCATCTCGAAATATATTTGCAATCTAGAAAATTTCCTCCAAAAATATATTTTTTTTAAAAATTACTTTCCCACCACCTAATTTAGGTGTACTTTTGTTTGCGCCAATATTTTTTAACCTCCCGCTAAAAGTCCCAAATTGGTGTCTTTGTTCCCACCAAAAAATTAGCCTCCCGCTAAATACCTTTATAACAACCCACGAATATATAATTGTAGATCAAATCACGGCGTCTTCACGGGCGATTGGATCTGAGCCCTCGTCTCTGTTCATCTGTGTTGCCGGTGTCATGACGGCGTTAACAGAGCGAACCACAACAGCTGCACGGCGTCAGGTTAGTCCTCCCGATCTCCTCCCTCGCCAAAAAATCTAGTTCCCCTCGATCTCCCCCTCCTCCCTCTCCTCTGCGCCGCCCGCCTCCGTCCGGGATCAAACCCCCCTCCCCCGTGAGCTCCTCCTTGATGCGCGGCTCTCTTGATCCCGATCCATTCAGAGGGGCTGCCCCTTCTCTCCTCGCTCGCCGCTTGGTCATAGAAAAGAAGTCCGGGCAAGGGACATGGCCGCCGCCGGTGGCATTTTCCCATCGCGCCTCGATTTGGCCGCCTCGGTGGAGGCACTCGCGGCCTGGAGGGTCGGCAGAGCGCCTCACCTTGGCCTGGAGGCTGGCCGCCATGGATCTCACCTCGGCCTAGAACTGGGGCTCGACGGGGCCTCCCGACCCAGTTCATGGCCGCAGTCGTTTCGGCTGTGCATGCCGGCGTCGTGACGTGGTGGCCAGGCGCTGGTTGCTCCATCACCCGACCCCAGCGTGCTTTCAGGCCTCTCCGGCATCTCTGCTCCTGGTTCGCTCTGTTTCCTCGTGGAGGCCAAAGGGGGTCGTGACCCCCCCTCCAAAACTGTATTTTTTTACTAATTACTAAGCGTTTTGGTGCAGCCCATCCGTGGATCATCTCTTGCCAATTTAATTATTATCTACATTGGTTTTTGAGCATTAGATCCATTAACTGAAAGGTATAGACGTAATCTGTATGTACAAAGCCTATGTTGTTAAGATGACAAATCGACGACTGCCGATCAGATGACTGCCATATGTTCGATTACCTTGTAAATTCATGTCATTCATATATGTTTTTATGCATATTTTTCTGCCAGTTTAAAAATTGCCCCCCCCCCCCGCTTGCCCTATAGCTTGTCACGGTACGCCACTGGCTGTTTGAGCACCACTATGTAGATATTAGATGATATATGTGCGTCAACAGAGCAGAGGATTCAGGTTTAGTCATCCTCTGCATTGCATTTGATTCAGATTACTATAAGATGATTTTTAATAGATATTTGGTCTTACACGAGTCACATTGGAAATGTTTTTTCCTATTGATTTAGAGTAGTATTTTCATGAACAACCTATCACTGATACATCGCCTTTCATGTCATTGACATATGCTTAATACTTCTGAATAACGTACGTCAAGAGAACCTAGGATTCAGGTTTAGTGCATCCTCTGCATGTTATTCAGACCACTATAATATGAGTTTTTAATAGATATTTTGTTTTTATTGCTTTCTTATATCGTGTTGCACCTTATCTAGTTGGAATAATCAACATAGATTTATACTTTTAATAGATGTATTGTGCTTCTTCTTAAATTGACTCAAAATTTTATGTCTGGTTTACCTACACAAGGGCACAATGATGAATTTTACGGAGGATGCTCCTGGTACACAACATCCTTACCTCATAATCACCTATCTGAATGGTGCAGAACATCAATGCTTTGGTAATGCTAAGTCCCAAGATTGTTTTTGTGTGCAGTAAAGAAAGGCTATGTTCTTTTAACAAGGATGGAAAGTATAACGGCATACAAAAACCAACATGGACAACCCAGATCTGGTAAATTGTTTAGCATTTGCTATAATGCATAAAATCTTGGTGTGGGTTAAATAGCTAAACCTTCAAGACTGCTAAATCTTTGACAAGAACTCCAGAACAATCTGACACTCCAGTGTCTGCTAATGACATGTGTTCCCTTGCTGAATGACCATCCCATGCTCGCCGCAACCGTGCGCTACTACAGGATGGTACTTGCTTTCATTTACATTTGTGTCATCATTTCATACAATCTAATACCGAGTAATACAATTTTTCTTGTATGATTTGGGCTGTAGAAGCTGGTGGACAGAAGAAGAAAGGGCGAGGTGTTCTAAAAGGTTTTAAAGCATCTAAGAAGCGTTTTGCCAATGGATCTGCAAAGCTAAATATTACATTCTCTGAAAAATTGGGTGGTACAGTAGGAATGAATTATTGTTCGTTCAAGGATGACGTGGTAGTCATAATGAAAATAAAGCTACCACTCATTGGAGTGAGGACGTGGTCGGACATTCACCCTACCATTCATCGACTCATTGTTGCAGATATGATAGTGCGTAGAACCTTTTTCACATGTGTTATCTTATTTTACCATCGATAATGCACTACTTATGTATATTTATTTGCTGTATGCTTTACAGGATAGATGGGACCTGGAAGATACACCAGAAATAGAAGAAAAAGTTCTCAAAATTGCGAAAGAGCAATATAGAGGCTGGCGATCAACTCTAAGCTCCACTTACAAGGCATACAAAACAGATACAGCTAGATTGGCTAATCTGCCGGAAGATTTGCAACCAGAAGAGTGGGAATGGATGATTGAGTACTTTGGCACTGATTCAAAATTTCAGGTTATCTCCAAGATCACAGTTTGTCTATTATGTGTTAAGATGAAATGTCTAGTCTCACTGGTTATATTTGGTTTCAATGAATTGATAGGATCGCATCCAAACGAACGCTGATAACCGTAAGAAACAGAAGACAAAACACATAATCGGATCAAAATCTTACTCGCAAGTTAGTTTTGAGAAGGTATGAGTCCAACTAAATATGTATGCCTCGCTCCTAAATATGGTGTCATGTTTCAAGCATCTCATTGGTATATTACTTGTAGAGAAACTTGGAAACTGGAGAAGAGCCAGATTCTATTGCTCTGTGGGAACTCACCCACACGAATGATGGAACATGGTCTAACACAGATTCCCAGAAAGTTTACGTGAGTACACTGACTTTTGGTTATTCTATAGTTAGTCAATGATGTGCATTCGGCATGTTTTGTCATCAGATGCGATTATTCATGCATTGGACCGTGTTATTCTTGTTTCATCTTTTATAGTGTCAATATTGATGCTGCACCTATAATTGTTCCTTCCATTTTAGGACAAAGCACTTCAAGAGGTTAAAATCAAAGAAACTGAAGGTCCACTTTCAAGTGAGCAGAAAAACAATATTTTCCAGACCTCTTACAAAGACACTCTGGAATGCAAGTCATCGCAGCCTCGTGGGTACGGATACATTGCCAAAACTTCAACTGGTTCTGAAAGGTTTCATATCCAGATCGAAGAGCAAGCTCATGCTACAGCAGCCACCTAGGAGCGAAACTCTCAGCTGAGCCAGCAGGTCAACGAATTAGAAGATCAACTACAAGCTGAACGTGCAAACACACAAGAGAGGATTAACTTGGAGCGTGCTGAGAGAGAACAACTTGAGGAGAGGTTAAAAGAAGAGTGTGCTGAAAGGGAAAGATTGTTGCAAGAGGAGCGAACATCAAGACTGGAATTTGAAAAAAACATGATGACAAAGTTTGTAGTATTGAGCCAACAGATGGGAACCCAACAGGTGATTACATTCATATGCTTCCGACCTTGTAAGATGTATGTTGCTTAATTGCATTGCTAAAAGTGCACTTCTATTTACAGGTGCCTACGAAGAGGGTTGACAAAGAAAATAGTAATCCAAACTTGCAAAATATTCTTTTACAGAGATCTAGTCCTAATAAGACTCCAGGTTCAAGGCCAACTACTATTTCTTCAAATGTGCTCATACAAGCTGCAACAAGGCATTCTTGAATGTGTAAAGCAATGGTAAGTCACAACCTTGCTTTCTCTTCATGTTTACCTGCATTTTATATGTCATTGGTCTTCATAATTAGCTAGTTGATTCTTCTCTTTTACCATGTGTTGTTGCTGCATCGAGTCACAACTTAAACGGAAAAGGAATATGTGCTAGCCAGGGACATGAACTTAACTGAAACTATACATCTAGTCATAACTTAAATCAATAGTAGAAGCTTTTAGTAGATGTGCGATCGGATGATGGCACCATTCTGTATGCACGAGCAGGATGTCATGAGCATGCGCATGATGCCTTCGCTGATGAGTCCATTGCAATGTCCCATGCAGTATCTCTTGCCGCTGATATGGGGGTCGTGAGGGTCATTTTTTAAACGGACTCACAACTCCTGATGGAAGCACTTAATATCAATAAGGTTGACTTGTCAGCCCATGCTGATGTTATTGAGGATACCAAGTACCCGCTCAAATTATGGTTTTCTTATTATGAAATAAATGTATGCCGTCGCTAACTCTGTTGCTCATGAGCTTGCTAGTCTTGGTAGGATGTTATACCTAACCACTATTTGGAATGGGAGGCTGATGTACCAGCCCTTGTGGCTGTGCTTTGGGTGATTCAGCCCTGCACTGTTAAGTTAAAAGCAATGTTTTTTTCTCAAAAAGAAGCTTTTAGTAGATGTACTTGTGGTTATGCTTCAGATATTTACACTTGTACAGTTGTTCTGATCCCTTAGTTACATGCTTGCTGACACAGTATTAGTCCAGTTAGTCTGGCGATAGTTTTTAACAATGGGGCTGGAATAATTGTATGACGTATGTTATGTTCGACTAATTAACTAGAAATTTTTTTATTTCTTGATTGCAGGATCCAAAGAACTAGCTGGACTGGACTCTAGATCACGGGAAGTTTAGTCTTCGAAGTTAATTAGGATGGCTAAATTACATTTGAGTTTCATTTGATGGATATTTGCTATGAGAATTATGAATTTTGTGAATCTGTCTATTATACGTATGGTTTTGAATATTGTAATCGAAATCATGTATTTTTTTATGGTTGCAATAGACTATTACCACAACCCACTTTCGGTTGCCACATGCTAGCACCACTAAAAATATTGTGTTGCGTTATATCTCATTCGCTACGCCTTTCTGTTTTGTTGCACTAGGATGTTGCAACGGAGCACTTTATATTGTTGTAATAGCTTGGCGCCACAAAAAATTTCACGATGCGATAACAGTTTGGCGCCACCGATAACAGTTTGGCGCCACCAAAGTAAGTTTGTTCAAATAGAGTATCGCCACGGAAAGTATAGATTGTCGCAATAATTTCTTGCTACAAAGTTTTTACCTGTTGTGATACCTATTTATCACCATAAAAACAAGTATGTTGCAATTTCCTGTTATGACGATTCGAACATTTGTTGCCATAAGGTAATGCCACAAGCGTAGTGGGTCGTGGCAACATGCCTAATGCCACAAAAATAAGGATTGTTGCCATAGTTTATTGCCACAAGTATGGTGGGTCGTGGTAACATGCCTAATGCCACGAAAACAAGGATTGTTGCCATAGTTTATTGCCACAAGTATAGTGGGTCATGGCAACATGCCTAATGCCACGAAAACAAGGATTGTTGCCATAGTTTATTGCCACAAGTATAGTGGGTCGTGGCAACATGCCTAATGCCATGAAAACAAGGATTGTTGCCATAGTTTGTTGCCACAATTGACTATTGCCACGGAAGAGTATTGCGCCACGAAATGGCCGTCATTGGCATAGGTTGTTGCCACAAATGTCTATTGCTACAAGATATCAGTCTCCACAATTCGTTACATGTTGCATTAAAGCTATCTCCACAAATCAAATTGTGGCATCAGGTGAGTGTTGCCACGGGAAAACATGTGGCAACTTCCCGCATGGTTGTTGCAATAACACACTTTATTACCACAATTCCTTTTTCGTGGTTATAACCTATTACCATGTGTCCAGTCGCAACGGCTGCCAATGAATGCCGTTTCATGGCAACAAGTACTTATCGCCACGAAACAACATGTATTGCAACAAACGGTTTTGTTGCAACAGACCCGAATCCTTGTCTGTTTTTCACTAAGTCTGAGAATCTGTTATAACTTTCAATCTTGTCTTAATGATTGCAATTGATTTAGAGGTTATATGGAGATGCTTAGTAATCATGTTTTGCTATGCTTAAACTTTAATTTAATGCCACTCTTTTGTTTGCCATGATCTTGCATTTTAGCATGTGTTTTCATGCCTCCAACATGTCAACATGTTATCCCTGCTCACATGTATGCCCCGTTTTTCACTGTCATAATCTATGTTATAAAGTTGCCTTTTGCTTTGATCATGTTGGGTTAATACTGATGCCTATGAACCTGAACCTTGATGTTATTTGAAGCATGTAATCTGTACATTGAGTGCATGTCAAGTTTGTGTCCATATGTTTCATGTAGCATGTTGTTTCCTTGATTGCAAAGTGCTTAGTTGCTGTTTAGGGTAGATTGTGTTTGAAACTTGTATTGAGTGTATCTGCTGAACCGTGGTTCCATTTGGAGCATGCTCTAGATCAAACTTGCTTGGTTTTGCATTTAGTTTCATCATGCCATGTTGCATCCATGTTTTGGAGTGCTTGTGATTGTGTTTGTAAGCATTTTGCATCAATGCCATGTTTAACTTGTTTTGCTCATATTTTCTAGGTCGCAGCTCCGAATTAAATGAACTTTATATATAACTTGACTAGAAAGATGCGTAGATCATCATGGTGCACTTTAACTTGCTGTTTAACCACTTCAACTAACATGTTATTCAGATCTGGTCCGATTTCGAAATTTACATATGAGGACTTACTGGAGTTGTTATATGTTGTTTCCGGCCTCATTTAAACTTGCTTTTATGTGATGTTCTTGTATGCATCATCTCTTGCCATGAGTAGCATCATATAGCATTGTCATGCATCATACTTGGTTGAGCATCTTGTCATGTTTTGTATTGTGTGTTTACCATGTTGTTTGCTTCTTTCCGGTTGTGCTTCTTCTCGATAGTTCCTGTCTCGTTGCGATCGTGAGGATTCGTTCGACTATGTGGGTTCGTCTTCTTCATGGACTCGATCTTCTTCCTAGTGGGATTTCAGGCAATATGAAAGTCACCTTAGATCTCACTACTATCTTTGCTATGCTAGTTGTCTCTATGCTATCGCTATGTCGCGCTACCTACCACTTGTTTATCAAGCCTCGCAAATTGCCATGATAGCCTCTAACCTTTTCCACCATCCCAGCAAACCGTTGTTTGGCTATGTCATCGCTTTGCTCAGCCCCTCTTATAGAGTTGCTAGTTGCAGGTGGAGTTGTAGGTTGTTCCATGTTGGGACATGGATATCATCGGTATCATGGGATATCACAATATCTCTTATTTAATTAATGCATCTATATACTTGGTAAAGGGTGGAAGGCTTGGCCTTTTTCCTGGTGTTTTGTTCCACTCTTGCTGCCCTAGTTTCTGTCATACCGGTGTTATGTTCCTTGATTTTGTGTCCCAAACACGATGAGGGTTTATGGGCCCCTCTTGATAGTTCGCTTTGAATAAAACTCTTCCAGCAAGGCCCAACATTGGTTTTACCATTTGCCTAATAACAACTAAAACTTGCTTAGGGATGGGCTAGCACCCGAGGACTCTTAATCAATCCCCGGGCCAATGGTCCTCATGAGTGTTGGTCCAAACCGCGCGATGTCCGATGCCCTCTGGGCAACCAGGGTCTCAGCCAACCTGACATCTGGCCCATCTTGTGTACCCTGAGAACGAGATACGTGCGACTTCTATCAGGCTAGGTCGGTGCATCGGGAGGTCTTGCTGGGTTTGTTTTACCATTGTAGAAATGTCTTGTGCAACGGGATTCCGAGTCTGATCGGAGGGTCCAGCGTTGGAGGATTGTCTCCGCGGATCGTTAGCTTGTCATGGGCTAAGTTGGGACACCCCTGCAGGGTTTAAACTTTTGAGATTCGTGCCCGTGGTTATGTGATAGATGGGAATTTGTTAATATCTGGTTGTAGTCGACTTGAAGTAAACTCAATTAAAATACACCAACCACATGTGTAACCGTGACTGTATCTTTTCATGGAAGTTCGAGAGGAGAACACGGTTGGGTTATGTTTGAATGTAAGTAGTTCAAGATCACTTCTTGATCATTACTAGTTTGCGACCGTTGCATAGTTTCTCATCTTAATCTTGTACTCGTAAGTTAGTCACCATACAATGCTTAGCCGCTTGCTGCAACCTCAGCACTTATCCCTTCCATACCCATTAAGCTTTGCTAGTCTTGATACCCACGGTAATGGGATTACTGAGTCCTCGTGGCTCACAGTTTACTGCAACAATAGTTGCAAGTACAGGTAATGCGATGATCATGACGTGAGAGCGATGTTTACTTATTTTGGAGTTCTTCTTCTGCATCTTCTGTGATTGAGGGTTAGGTTCCTGGTCGGCAGCCTAGGCTAGCAGGTTGGATGTCGTTTGAGTTTCTGCTTGTGTTTCATCTATAGTCGGATGTTGTTCTCATGTATGATGTTTGTTGTATTCTGGTGGCGTTGTATGCCCTTTCTATGTATCCCCAACTAATATATAATGGTATGATGTAATGATTTCCACCTTGCAAAAGCATTTCAATATGCGGCTCTATCCTTGGTGGGACCTTCGAGTTCCTCTCGGATAGGATCACATATTGGGCGTGATAGCAGTTATCCCCACGGAACTCATTTATGGATCCCCTTGAGTGCTTACCCACGATGAAGTAGCGCAAGATTAGCACCAGCGTGATGACGTTGTGCTACTGGAGGAGAACCGTCTCCAGGCTGCTACGCGTGCTACACTACTAACAAGCCCCGCGCCGCTATCACAGCCAGAGGGTTCATGCCCTGTGTTTTGAGGAAGGTGACCTTGTCCTTAGGCGCGTTCAGTCCACCAAGGGTACAAACAAGTTGTCTCCGAAGTGGGAAGGCCCTTACCTGGTGGTACGAGTCACCAAACCCGGCGCAGTCCGTCTAGAGACCGGAGATGGCACTCAGCTGCCAAACTCATGGAATATTGAGCATCTACGCAAGTACTACCCGTAAGGCGCGAGGCTGTCGGGCACTGCCCGGCAGCCACCCTTTTGTATAAGACTTGCCTCAGCTGCATGTAACCCCTTGTAGAAAGCCGGTGCGATGACCCCATGCAAGAGAAAATAAAGAGGTGTTGTAGGGGAGCCCCAAGTAAGATTGGATGCATGCATGAGCACACCAAGATCACTTCATAAGCATTTCATCAACATTTGCATATGCATATAGATAGGATTGCATCCTGCATTCTTTCTCATCTACACGAAGTTGCAGGTTCCTGTCGTGAACTTAGCTTCGACAAGGGATGAGAAGATTGCACGGCACAACGATCCCGGCAAGCCAAGCAGATAAGTTTTACCTCTTGTCCATTAGTGTTCTGTAAAGCTATAACTTTGCATGAGAAAACCTCGCCCCTCTTTTGAAACTTAGGTCCTCCCATCCATGACTCAAACGTTGCTGTAGTCAGATTGGTCGCAGTGGCCTTTGGTAAAAAGGAGCTAGCGGGGGGCTGGCCCCTCTGTCTGTCCCCCGGCAGACAAACAAGGTGCCAGCAGGATATCCTGCTGGGGAAAACTCGTGTATTTTCATTAAAGAGGCACTACACCTCTGCATGGACATACACATGCACGGGTTCTCGGCAAGGTTCATCTTTTTCATTTATATGCTAATACAAGTACAAGCATTACTGAACACAAAGATGGACTTGAGAGATTACATTATTTGAATCAAAATTTGGCGATTTCCTACAAACTTAAGATTGAAAAAGATAAGTGCCCCGTGATCCTCTCTTTTCGTTTTCCCTCCTTCATGCACTGTAGTGGAAGGAGGAAAAGACGAGAAAAGGAGAACCCAAGCAGGATCCCACCCCGGTCCCATCAGGGCCCGTCAGGAGCGGCCCGACAAGACCGGGAGTGATGAGGCCGCGAAGAGGAGTGCAGGGGATGGGGCGACGCCTTCTGGTCGCCGCCTCTAGAGCCAGCAAGAAGCCCCGGCTTGAGCGCCGGTGGAGTCATCCACTAAAGCTCAGCCGGAAGACTGTTGGAGGCGAGGAGAAGGCACCAAGAGAACATCCCTCCCCGGCTATCACCCGAAGAGGCTGGTGATGACAGTGCTGGGGAGGGAGGGGAAGAGGGGAAAGACAAGGCAACAGTTCGACGGTCGGAGGTGAAGGCATCCACGCCATCGTACTCTGACCTGACCCCCTGCCACCCTCCTTCTCCTCAGCACCGCTGCTCTCGGGAAGCGCCAAGACTCCGGTCCTACGCCTCCAGCAGAGAAACATCAAGCAGCTGGAATGACCGGGGGGCTTGAGGCATGCCGCTCCCCTCCTTGGTGTGCAGGAAGGCGCACCTCTCATCGACAACAGCCCCAAGACCTCCGGGTGGGGAAATGCTTGGATTACCAACGATCTTCAGCCGCGCCTCCTGGCCGAGCCTCGAAGAGACCAAGAGATTCACCACGCCAAGGACCAGGCTCACTCCCCGAGCGTCAGCACCACCATGAGGCAACAATAACCCCAATAAGGATCCCGGGGTGAGTCCCAGGCTCTTCTCTTCGGCATCGCCGGCGGAAGCTGAGAACAAAGGAAGAAGATGGGGAATGCAATGATGGATGACTCCACCCTCCTCCGCCCAACTATGTGGTTTTTAGTGCACCTGAATTTTAACCTCTGTCGTTGCCGACCAATTATATCCTTTAAGATGGCTAGCTTTGGGCTTCACCCAGTCTGAGGTAGTAACTCGGATGACCCGGCAGTAACAATCACAGAGGTGCTACCTTTAACACCTTGCCGAACGATCGAGAACATAGGGGTATGCACAGGAGCCAGGCAACCTTGCTTGGCCAAAATCTTAAGTCAAATTGATGAATATTTATGGCATTATAATGATAATTACGGAAGGCAACGCTTGCATACTGAATACAAATGCTGATGATATGTTTATTTTAACTCTGTTGCGACCGTTTATCAGACGAAAGTGGCCCATCGTCGGCTTCCACCCCCTTGAAGATGCTATGCAGGTTGTTTCCGCAATAACAAAACAACCCTTAGCCGACGTCTCGGTGCCCAAAGGCAGTTGTGTTAGCGGAAACGAGGCAATCAGATATGCGGGCTTTATAACTCTCACTTAGTCATAGGAGCTTAAAGTTGGGAGGCCAGTTAATAGCCCCCGGTTAATGTTCAAAGATAGCCGAGGTTAAGTCGTAAACTCTGCGGTCAATGTTAAGAATGGCCCGTCATTTAACACGGGGTGACCTCTATCTATCTTATAGTTTAACATACTCATCGGATCGCTGACCAGTTTACACTTATGGTGACAATCAGTTTTCGGCTTTCTCCAGTGAGGCACTTAACCATGCTAGCTAGAAGCACAATCGTAGTGGTTCTCCCTTTGCGCACCTAGCCAAACAAAGTGGAACGTAGGAGGCAAGCACAGGAGCCGGGCAACCCAACTATTGACCGAAGACACAATTCGAAACCAATGCATATAAAGTAATATCTGAGAACATTTTGCCGAGGACTCCTCCAATTACCTTGGCTTTTGGTGGGTTCAGCTCAAGTCGCAACCCCCCATTGATATTGTTGATGCTTAAAAACTGTCTGGTGGTGTACTGCAGGATTTATGCTCGGACCCAACACCGAGGTGCAGGTCGGTAGGAAAAATGCCGAACTATGGGTCGAAAAAGATTTCCCAAGCTGGATTATTAGGCAGGGTACCTCGGTCAAGAGGATGTCCCGCCTCATAAAAGAAAAACACACAAATATATCAAAAGTGCCATAAGCTTAAAAAACCAAATAACTTATGCAGAAACTCTACGTCTGAACTAAATCAAGCTTTTTTGGTGCCAATCCGAAAATTGGTCTTAAAATTAGTTTGCGCTTCCGTCGTGCTTTAACATGACACATCCGATCTCAAGACTTCGACTAGGTCACCCTTCGACTTCAACCTCCTATCCCTAAGGCGGAGTGCTTCTCAAGCCAGTTTAGCAAACTAAACTCGAGCGGCTTTAGAGAGAAACCAGGCTATCCGGCTATTGACCACATACTCGAGTCGAGGAAGGAGTGATAGAAAAAGACTTTGCAACGAACAAGAAGAAAACACATTTGTTATAAAATGGTTCATATAAATTTTAAGAGCCCCTAGTTAACATGGCTAAAGGGAGTTTCTTATAACAAACAACTCACGTGAGCATGGTCGAAATGAACACAAATTAAAAAAACTTTGAGCTTGAAAGCGACTTAGCTAATTAATGTGTTCGGCGTTGATGACGCGGGTCGAGGTCCCAGCCTCCAAGACAATCCCGAGGTGTCTGAGCAAAGAGCTCGGCTTGATGAAGTAGCGATGCCACACAGTCGATGTGACGAGCCAAAGCCCCTAGTGCAGCCGAGGTGACGAAAACCCTCATGACCGAGGTGACGAGAAAAGAAGTGTTCAACAATCAATGTTTGAACAAACAACTTTATTCTTAACATGAGTATAATGTTTGGTTGAACCGAACAAGATTTAATAAATTGAAAGAAAAAACTCAGCATCGAGGCGACTTAGCTGGTTAATGTACTCGGTATTCTTCACGAGGTCCGAGCTCGTGCCGGGATGAAGACGTAGTTCGCAGCCTAGCCAAGGTCCAAGCCCCCAAGCTCGAGTTGGTTGAGCGAGGAGCTCAGCTTGATGAGGTGGGCATGCCGCACAGTCGATGTGGCGAGGTGAAGCCCCCAGTCCAGCTAACATGACGAAGCTGGTCGGCTGGTGATGCCGAAGTCATCGGAGTAGGTTGATGAAGAGATGGTGAAGCCCCCGATCTAGCCTAGGTGACGGGGCAGGTTGGTAGTGTGACGTTTGCAGCACCGTGCTAGCCAAGGTGTCCAAGCAGGTCGATGTGGTGAACATCGCCTTGGTTGGCCGTATTAGTATCTGGGATTTCTTCGGAGTTGTCCTCTGGTACGCTGGTGCGAGGGGCGAGCCCAACCAGGGTTGACTCCTGGTGTTTGGATGCCGAAGTCGCATTCAGACTTGAAGCTGGATTCAGGACAAGAGAGGTGAGTCCGTCTGGAATTGACTCCCGATCTTCGGACGTAGAGGTCGCATTCAGGTGTGAAGAAGTAATAGCGCGGTGATGCCGACGCAGGCCAGATCTTGTGACGCGGTCGATGCCCGCTTGCTGAAGTGACCATGCAGCGATGTCTGGCAATGATGTTGGTGATGATTTAGCCTTCAAGATCCCGAACTCTTGTTCGGCTTGCCAAGATGATGATCCGATAAGGTTGGGCTCGGTCGATGAAGCGATGATCCGTGTGGCGCAGGCCGGCAGCCATGCAGCAATGTTGTCGGGCTGGTTTGTCACCGGCGCGATGGTGAAGATTATATTGGAAAAGACATTAAAATTAGTGGGATATGTTTGAGAACAAAATACAATACCCCATACAAAACTTCCTTCAAAAAGGATATCCGAAATACCGTTCATAAAAAAAGATGAACTCAAGTCGGATTCCTTCTCGCGCAAAAAACAGATCTGAAAATAGATGCGCTCATCGGAGGCTTGCCAGAGTTTGAACAATTGGATCGTGCTGAAATTTTGAGGGGTGGTAGATATAGGAATTCTGCAGCCAATCAATGGTTGGATCTTCCAAAGGACGTCTGAGCTAGATGCTGGACACCACGCTCCAAACTCGTCCAGATTCCCGTCTAGATTCGACAGGGCTCCGATATATCGGAGATCGGAGGAGATTGCTCCATCGAAACGCGACAAAATTTTACATTGTTGTTGTAGACTCAATTCCCCACAATTCCACTAAAGGAATCGTCCAAGCGATGGTCGAGGAGGTGGTGATAGCGGATACAAGTTGACTATTCGGAAAAACACCACGGTCCCCCGAGGGCAATGTTGACGTTGAGCCCCCGAGCTCCATGGATGATTCCTCCAAGATCATGATAGAGATCGGAGTTGATGTTGATGAAGGCCCTTGTCCGAACATGATGATTGGAGGCAGGGCACAGTCCTCAGTCAAACCAAGGTGACCAGTCAAGTCGGCGACCAAGAAGTCGATATCGGAGATGATATGTAGGCGAGCCATTGATCTTTTGCCAATCACACAACATAACTCTCAATGAAAGCACCATTTTCGTTGTCAAAACCGGCAGATCTCAGGGTAGGGGGTCTCGAGCTGTGGATTCTCGAAACAATGGTAATAGGAATGAAGGATACAATGTTTTACCCTGGTTCAGGCCCTCTTGATGGAGGTAAAACCCTACATCCTACTCTTGTTTATATTGATGGAGTATCAAGTACAGAGTTGATCTCCTCGAGATCATATGTTGTGGTCTAAAACCTGAGGGTATGATGAATAATGTCATAATAATCTATCGACTAGCGTGGCCTCGGCTAATATAATGTAACAGAGGCCTAGGATTAGAAGAGTCCTAGTCGAATACGTCCGTGGAGAGGAGTCCTTGTCTTGATCATCAAGTCTTGTGGAATATTCCTTGTATGTGGCATGGGCTGCCCGAAGTGGACCATGAGTAAACCGCTATGGGGGTCCTCGGCCTGATCCACCTGTTCAGGAGACGACATGGTGACTACCCCCTAGTCCAGGACACTGTCAGTGCGTCAACCTTGGGTCCCTTCTATTGGAACTCTACGGCAAGTCATCAAAAGGCGCAGCGCACTCCGAAGAGGTATGGCTCCCAGATTCCTTTCTGGTGTCCCTGCTATCCTTCTTATTTCCCTTTTTTTCCTTGGCGGGAACTGCCGCTACTGTGGCCTCTGCCGCGACTGCGTCCCGGTACATCTTATCCACACTAATTATTGCGTCCTTCTCATCTGACGGGATAGAAATGAATCCTACCGGCCCTGGCATCTTCAAGGTGTTGTAGGCATAGTGGGATGCCGCCATGAATTTTGCCAGGGCTAGGCATCCAAGGATCCCATTGTATGGCAGGGGGAGGTCGACCACATCAAACACAACCTTCTCAGTCCGATAGTTCAGCCCCCCCAATGTCACTGGCAACGTGATCTTTCCCTTAGGATGACTCATGCCGGGATTAACTCCTTGAAATGTGCCTGTGACCTTTAGTTCTTTCTCTGCTATCTGAAGTTTGCTGATAACCTTTGGGGAAATCAGATTTAACCCGGTCCCGCTGTCAACCAACATCTTTGTGACTTTGAGGTTGCGAATTGTTGGAGAGACCAACAATGGGAAACATCCCACCATAGTGGTGTGGTCGGGGTGGTCCTCTTCATGAAAGATGATGGGCATGCATTACCATCTGAGCGGCTTCTGGGATTCCGCCGCTGGATCCACAACATTGACCTCACATGCCCACCATTTAAGATGGCGGTGAGAGGAGTGCAAAAATGCACCCCCTTCAATGCACATGGCGTCGGTGGCCTTCTGGAATTCCTGCTCGCTGGTTTCCACTTCATCCCCTCCATCACTCTCATCATTGCAAACCTCCTTCTCTCGGCCCCTGGCGGGTTTTCCTTGGTTCCGAAAGGCCTTGCCGGGAAGATTTGCTTCACCGCCATGACCCTTACCGCCATTACCATTCTGACCTTTCTCGTTATCACGCTTCTCATATTTGTCTCTCTGCCTCTTGACAAGCTACTCGACCTGATGACACTCTTGGAGATCATGGCCTTTGGTCCGATGGATCTTGCAGTATGACCCATCGCCTTCCCCAACCTTCTCGGCTGCAGCAGCCTCCCGGCAGTTAGCGCACATGGCAGCCTCCTTGCCGGGAGCTTCGGCCTTAGCCTTCTTGCTGGTACTGAGCATGCCCGATCCCTCAACGGTCATCAATGCCTTATCCGTGCGTCTCTTGTTTTGCTTCTTGCTCTTCTTCTTCTGACTGGTGGATTCATCATTATCCTCTGAGTCGATGTTGATGCAATCTTCCTCCCAAGGGGGTTTCCTTCTCTCATCCATTTGCGCACACTTGTCCACCAAGGTGTAAAGATCCTTCACAGTCTTGGGCAACCATACATTCATCTTGGAACATATCTCGCGGTTGTGCACATTGGACTGGAAGGCAGCTATCACATCTACTGGATGCATATTTGGGATATTCCTATGCACTCTGCTGAATCTGTAAAAATACTTGCGGAGGGTCTCTCCTTTCTGTTGGAGAAGCCGCAAGTCGTTGGGTCATCCTGGTTCTTGATGGCCACCAGTGAAGGCGCCAATAAACTCATGGCACAGGTCAGCCCATGACGAACTGGAGTTCTCCGGCAACTGCATCAGCCAAGAACTCACATTGTACTTGAGTGCAAAAGGGAAGTAGTTGGCAAACACCTTTTCATCTCTTCCTCCAGTAGCCTGAACATCGATGGTGTAGATGCTCAAGAATTCTGCCGGGTTCAGCCTTCCATCATACTTCTGTGGTATCTCTGGCTTGAACGTACGAGCGGATGGCCAATGGACTTGCCGTAGCTCACGTGTAAAGGCGGGGCACCCAACCTCGAAAGGCAGGCACCCGCCGCCCTTGAGCATAGGCTCGTCGATGTTGAAACCATCGCACCTATTGGTACAGTGGTGGTCGTCGCAGCATCACTCGACGATGACGCGTGCGTCTCCCCTCCGCGTGTCCTCTGATGCTCGCCGTTGGCCTGGACGTGCTCAAGGGTCGTAAGAGGCCAACAAGATGACGTCAGGTTCTGGATTCTGCCGCGCCCGCGCTGGTTACCTTGGTGGGGACTGCACCATGTGGGTGGCCCCTTCCATACGACCAGCAGCGCGAGCCGTTGTCATCGCTTGGGGAGGCCATGATGGACCAGCCCGCAGCAAGCCCCCAGCCTTTGCGAAGCCAATCAGGCTCTCAATGGTGGCTCTCCATTCATCTGTCTGATCAGCCGCCGGCGGACACCTCAACAGCAGCTAGGCACGTGCCATGGCCTACGTAACGGAGCTTGGCATCGGTGATGACAAGGAAGATCGTATCGTCGCCCGGCTTCTGATGGTGCCGGTGGTGACCGCTTCACGCCGTCACTGTTGCGAGCCAGCCACTTGGATGGCACTGTGATGTGGAGAAGGCACTTGTGGGGCAGTGGCTCCGTTGGGCACAATGGTTGGGTCAACCCGTCTCGGGGGTTGCACGCGCCTTATGGTAGCACCCATGGTGGGGGCGGCCGGACGGTGGTGATTCCCCCAGTACTAGTGCCACCACTGTTGTTGTGCCCTTCGGCAAGGGGAAGAGGTTCAGATGGAATAACCCCTTCGCTTGTACCTCATGGAGCATGGTCACCGGGATGCTGCTGATGCTGCTCTCCTCCTGCGCCTCCTGCTCCTGTTTCGGCCGTAGGGGTGGTGGTGACGCTGTCGCCTGCGTCGACTGCGTCCCCCGCAGTGCCCACATACTTGTGTGCCTCCGCGGCCCCCCCGCGCTGGTGACTGCGGGCGGCAGAACCTTCGAGGTGAACAGGTTAGCTGAAGCACCAGGTTTCTTCTTGGGCGCCATAGTCAATGGAGCCGCAAGATGATGAAGATGGCGATGAAGATGACCCGCTGCTCATGCCTTCAGGTTCGTGCAAGTGATCCCCCTACCTGGCGCGCCAAAAATGTTGTGGGAAACCACGGCCCCCTATGGTACTAAGAGTCCCTTGCTGGTTCGGAGGGGGGATAGCATGTTGCACAAAGAGCAGACGGGCGTCGAGCAGCACGACAGAGATCACATGGGCAATCTTTACCCAGGTTCGGGACACCATGAGGCATAAAACCCTACTCCTGCTTTGGTGGATTGATGGTCGAAAAAATGGTGGTGAATGCAACACGCTTGCCCGGCAGGGTTGCCTCGGGGCGAAACGGCTACGCGAGTATGAATGTGTGATGTGGTGGATTCGCTAACCCTTTCTATGGTTGCATTGGGCCTCCTTTTCTAGACAAAGGGGTCACCACTGTGGCAAATCAGTCATTATGTACTAATAAGATAGCAAATAGTGCTATCATACCTAACTCTGCAGGCTGATAAAGCGCATTAAATGCGCCGCTCAATGTCACATTGTAGCCTGCCCGTTAGGCCCTGTCGGGCTGTTTTGCCAGCTTCGCATCTGCTCGCTTCACACTTCGCAGGACAGGTGTCGCCTGTAGGTTTTTCCTGTAGAAAGTGGCTACCATGTGGTGAACAGTAGCCACCTAGTCACGTTGGAGCTTGACACCGCACCGATTGATGACGTGCGTCGTGGTGAGGTGGTTCTTCCTTTGCGAGCCCCGGAAGGCCCTGCCAGGGCGTCTTGGAAGCTTGCTTCCGAGGGTGACCCCATCCGTCAAGGGAGGCTTTTCCATTACCAATATCCTGCTCTCCTAGCTACTCTTGGTCTTCTTGCGCTGCACGTTGGTCCTTTGAAGAATCGATTCCTAGTGCTCCACTCTGATCTTGGTGTTGTAATCTTGTTCTCGTGCCTGTGCATAGTCTGGCAACGGATCCAGGGGTTTGTTTCACCGACATGACATTATCTCGATCATCCTTGGTAGAACCTTTTTGAATACTGCAGGGGCTGTTATTGATTGCAACAAGGGCAATGTCACTTTTCATATTAATGGTAATGAGCATACGGTACACTTTTCGAAGAAACAACCTCAAGTGAATAGTATCAACTCTATTGGGAAAATTTAAATAATTACTATTGGAGGTTTTGAATTCCCTATTCCTACTGTCAAAAAAATATGTTATTCTTATTATTGGGGACATGCATATCCCGGTTTAGGTAACCTAGTGTTATACGAAAGTTCTCCATTTTCATGTCATTCAGAAGAGGTTTGGTAATAAGACTTGATCAACCTTGTTAATGGATTCATTTTGATGGACATGAGATGGATGAATTTAGTAAACACAACTATATGTACCCACTTTCTACTTTCTGTTATTTAAATTAAATAAATCAAGAATATTATTATTCACGTGTTTTTTGAATTATCCATGCAATAAAAATTGTCTCAAAAATAAAAGTTCTCCAAATGCCTTGAAAATTTAGTATGATTTTTTGTAGAATATTTTGGAATTTTCGGCATTGAAAACACACTAGGGGTTGCACCAGTGGGCCACAAGCCCCCAGGGTGCGCCCACCCCCTTGGGCGCGCCTAGAGGGCTTGTGGGTCCCATGTGGTTGCCCCTTCACTTATTCCAGCACCCATCAACTTCGCCTTCCTCCAGAAAAAATCCCACCATTGCTCAAACCCGTGTTCTTGCTCATATTGCTTTTTTTTCGATCTCCTTGCTTGGAACTCCGTTTCGAAAATGTCAGGACCCCGACTCGATGTCACATCGATCTAGCTGGTAACACCTCATATCACTTTGCGGCCTCACGCACGGTATTCCCACGGGTGTCGTCTTACCTTTTCCCGGGACCGTTTGCGCCTTTTGGCTCACGTATATGATAGTGTCGCTAGCATCCATATGATAAAGAGCCCGGGCTGACATGACTAGTCGTAAACCCAAAGTGGCACAGACTTACAGGGACAGGCATCCATGACCCAGCTTCGAACGTGTCGGTCATCAGCAAGTGGGTCCGGGCTGTAGCACTGGGCTAGCAGGACTCCGGTAAACCGGGCTATAGCGGGCTAACAGGACTCCGGTACTCAAAGCGTGACATTTCCCCGAAGGGACAGACACAGGAACGAAGAAGGACACATGCCGGCCAGCCTATGTGTTCCAGAGCAGTAGCAAGCTACCATGGCTCAGCGGTAACACTAGGAGACATTTCCCGGTAAGAGAGGCTACTAAAGATAAACAACTAGATAGTCAGATCCCACACATACCAAGCATTTCAATCATACACACAATATGCTCGATATGTGCAAATACAACGAAGCATCACAACATGACTCTATGACACAAGTACTTTATTTAAGGCTCAGGGAGCCATACATATCATACACACAGGTACGGGTCTCACGACCCAACATACAAATCACACAGTCATACAAGCCAACAGCGGAAGTACTTTGTCTGGGTACAGACAACTAGTAAAATAAAAGAGGCTTGGAAAGCCTAGCTATACTACGTGGTCCATCACAAGCTCAGGGTCACCACCTGGGTCTTTAGCCTACTCGTTGATGTCAACGTCTACATAGAACCCATCAGAAGGGGTTGCAGCGTCTTCTGTAAAAAATGTAGATTATAGCAACATGAGTACAAAGGTACTCAGCAAGACTTACATCAGATCCTACATACATGCATAGTATCAAGAAGGGTTGGTGGAGTTATTGCAGCAAGCCAGCTTTGACTCATGGCTAGACTATCCTACGATACTCCAACTTGAAATGTTTTGCGCACACGAGTCCACTACTCACCACTTCAATACACTACCGAGGATCCACCTCCGTCTTCCTACGGAAGAGCCACCCTCGGCACTCACACTTATCTTGAGGCTTTTAGTAGTTTCCATTTACTTGTCTATGAACTGTATAGGCAACCAAGTAGTCCTTTACCGCGGACGCGGCTATTCGAATAGATCATGATAACCCTGCAGGGGTGTACTTCTTCATACACGCTCTCACCACTTATCGTCGTTTACACGACATGTACTCGGCAACCTTCAAGCGGAAGCCCAACGTGGGTGTCGGCCACGACCTACCTAATCACCTAAGCCTCCAGTCCAGGTTTATCGCCTATTCAGGTTCCATCCGCAGGGAGTCCGGCCGAGGTTTCCCATACGGCCCCGAACGATGTGAACAGGGTTCCCGAGATACCTAACGGGTATTCGGTACACCCGGCCACGTACCTACCGCATCACAGCCCACCCCTACGGTCAGCGCTGTCCGCGGCCTCCAGTAGGCTACAAACACCAGAAACTACTTGCAACTCCTGGACGGAGAACTAGGGTGAATAAGAAGTCGAGAGGGTCCATTGGTTTCGGGCCAATGCATGGTAGTAGCTGATTCTTAAATCACACATACAGATCTCAGTGCTTAAGGTCGGCTTCAATGAAACAACCCACCATGTACTCCTACATGGCCTCTCATCGATACCTTTACCAAATCGTGTTCACCACACCACTCTCGTTACCGACACAATCATTTCACTCTAGCCCATCACCCAGATGAACCAGACCTGACACGACTCTAAGCATAGCAGGCATAGCAAGGTAGGAACAACACATACATATGGCTCAATCAACTCCTACACATGCTAGTGGGTTTCATCTAGTTACTGTGGCAATGACAGGTCATGCAGAGGAAATGGGTTCAACTACCGTAGCACACAGCAGTTTGAATCGCGTTGTCTTAATGCAGTAAAAGAGAGCAGGAGCGAGAACATGGGATTGTATCGATATGATCAAATGATTGGTTGCTTGCCTGATGGTTCGTTGCACGGATACGGTTCTTCGTTAGGGTAATCACGGTACTCCTCGGGGACAGACCCTGTCGCAAAGGACACCGATACACAAGCATCACCAAACAATGTGCAACAATATGATGCATGCATGAAACATGACAATATGAGTGTGTCGGGCTAATGCAGCTAAAACCAGAAGGGTTTGAACAAATTTGAATCAAAGATTCAAATTCCAAATTCAAATATGGCCTTTTAAAGTGCCTTTTCTTGTTCTGATTAAAACATCAACTTAACTTGTTTGATCATGCATGAAAATGGTACAGATGGATAGATTGGATTTTTCTGATCATTTTTCATATATAATTTATCCAATTTGGAATTACAGAATAAAAGTTATGAATTTTTGAAGTTTAAATAATATTCTGGAATTTCCTGATTTAATTTAAATCCAGAAATTCAATTACTGCGTCAGCCTGACGTCACAGTGGCATCAGCAGGTCAACAGGGCTGGCTCGTGTCAAACCTGACGTGTGGGGTCCACACGTCAGTGACACAGGGGCTAATCCCGCGTTGACCCGGGCTGGTTAGCTTTGACTAGGCCCTGGGCCCACTTGTCAGCGTCAGTAGGTGGGGGGTTAGTGACTAATTAACTAAGCCACGTCAGCCCTCCGGAGTTCTGGCCGGCGGCGACCATTAGCGCGGCGGCGAGAGTGGCTTTGGTCGTTTCGGCCACCAAATGGACCGCGGAGGCCACCGGAGTGGAGCTGAGGACAACCCGCATCTCTTGGCGGAGCCCGTTGGGGTCGGGGTGGCCGGAGTCGACGGCGGTGAGCTCGGCTGCGGCCGCCGGGGTTCGGTCGTGCACGGGATCGGTGCTGGAGCTCGAAGTCGAGCAAGGCGAGGCGCTAGGGATGCTCTACGGGGTTCTGTGAACCCGTTGGACTCGCCGGGGTGACCAAATGGTCACCGGAGCTGCGTCGACGGCGAGCTCGGCGACGGCGGAGGTTCGGCCGTGGTGGGGAGGAAGCTACGGTGAGGGAACGAGGGGAAGGAGAGGGGGAAACGGTGGCGTAGCTCACCGCGGTTGCAGTGGGCGTCGAAGCGGGCTCGGGGACGCGCCGGAGACGACGAATTCGACGGCGACGATGATCGGGGCCGAAGAGGGGAACGGCGACGTGACGGCGATGCAGGGCTTCCGGGGAGCTGTGGAGCGGTGAGGAGGAAGAGGGAGTCGAGGCGGAGCTCCTGAGCTGGTCGGGGGAGCGAGGGGTGGTCGGAGACGGTGGCTATGGCGAACGGCGGCGACGGTGGTGTTCGGTCGGGCGGGAGAGAGAGCGAGGGAGAGCCGGGGAGAGTGAATGGGGTGTCGGCGAGGTCGGGGCGACGACCAGAAGACGATCCACGCGGCGCAACGGCGACCAGGGCGATGCAGAGAGGCTGGGTGGTGCGTGGCGAGCTCGGGCGCGCCATGCTCACCTCCCTGCCTGCTCTGGCAAGGGGAAGCAGCTGGCTGGCACGGGCCAGCACAGTGCTGGGCCGGCTGGGCTGGGCAGGTAGGTCCAGGTAAGTCTACTCCTTTTATTTATTTTTCTGTTTTCTGTTTTTATTTAATATATCTGCAACTTTGTTGAATTAAATAAAATACCTAGGCAACTCCAAAAATCACCAAACTACTCCTGGTCCATAGTTGGATTATTTCCAACATGAAACATTTTAGTTTGGAGATATTTGAGCATTTAAATATTTTATATAATTTTAAATGCCCAAATTCAAATACTTATGACTTAATTCAAAAACCCTAGGATGGCCTAGAAAAATGTGCACCACTTTTATCAGAGGTTCTGAACCAAGGCTAAAATGATGGACATTTTAGAAGGGCATTTCAGGTTCATTGAAAAATTATTTTAGTAACCCTAGTTGGTTTCAGAGGGGACTGGGGGTTCTGTCATCCCCATTTCAAGTTTCTGATGAAAGAGTAAACATGATGCAACACTCTAATGCATGACTAGCTAGGGTGTGACAACTCACCCCCACTCAAAAGAATCTCGTCCCGAGATTTGGGTTCCTCCGAGAAGAAGGCGGGATATTCAAGTCGAAGACGATCCTCCCTTTCCCAAGTTGCTTCATCCTCAGAATGATGCGACCATTGAACCTTGAGAAACTTGATATTATGACGTCGCGTGGTACGTTCGGCTTGATCGAGGATACGAATGGGGTACTCTCGATATGTAAGATTATCTTGGAGATCAAGCGTTTCGTGGTCCACTTCACGGATAGGATCCGAGAAGCAACGCCTGAGTTGAGAAACGTGGAAGACATCGTGAACTCTGGAGAGATGCGGAGGTAGTTCCAACTGGTAGGCAACTTCTCCTCGTTTGGCAAGAATGCGAAAAGGTCCAATGTAACGAGGAGCCAATTTGCCTTTGATACCGAAACGATGGATTCCCTTCATAGGGGTGACCCGAAGATAAGCCTTCTCGTCAACCTCGAAAGTCATAGCCCTATGTTTTCGGTCATATTGACTCTTTTGACGAGATTGGGCTGTTTTCAACTTTTCACGAACGATACGAACTTGTTCTTCTGCTTCCTGAATCATATCCGGGCCAAAGAATTGTCTTTCCCCGGTCTCTGACCAGTTAAGGGGTGTTCGACATCGTCGTCCATAGAGAACTTCAAAAGGGGCCTTACCCAAGCTAGATTGATAGCTGTTGTTGTAAGCGAATTCGGCAAATGGCAGGCACTTCTCCCAGTCCATTCCGAAAGAGATAACGGAGGCTCGAAGCATGTCTTCTAGAATCTGATTGACGCGTTCCACTTGACCACTCGACTGAGGGTGGAAAGCGGTGCTAAAGGAGAGACGGGTTCCCATAGCATTTTGGAAACTTTCCCAAAATCGAGAGGTGAAGAGACTTCCTCGATCCGAGTTAATTTCCAAAGGAACACCATGGAGAGACACTATTCGGGAGATATACAAATCTGCCAGCTGACTAGCGGTTATACTCTCACGAACAGGTAGGAAATGAGCTACTTTGGAAAGACGATCGACCACGACGAAGATAGCATTATTCCCTCTCTTGGTCCTGGGAAAACCGATAATGAAATCCATACCAATTTTATCCCATTTCCATTCAGGAATAGCTAAGGGTTGAAGGGTGCCAGCAGGCCGTTGATGCTCTGCTTTTACACGACGACAGACGTCGCAATTTGCAATATATTGAGCAATTTCTCTCTTCATCCTAGTCCACCAGAACCTCTGGCGTAGTTCCTGATACATCTTAGTACTACCGGGATGAATGGTGAGAGGAGATTCATGAGCTTCCTTAAGGATTAATCGCCTTAGGTTGCGCACTTTGGGAACCACTAGTCGATCCCCGAAGTATACTACCCCTTGATCGTCAATGGAGAAACAATTTGCAATTCCTTTCTGAATGTTTCTCTTGATGCGGGAGATTCCCGGATCTACCTTCTGTGCTTTGATAATTTGATCCGTAAGGGTAGGTTTTGCCACCAAGGTGGAAAGAAAACCTTGAGGTATAATGTGAAGGTTAAGCTTCCGAAATTCCTCATGGAGAAGCGGTTGACTTTGTTGTAACATCAGGTTGTTACAATAAGATTTACGACTTAGTGCATCAGCCATGACGTTGGCTTTCCCTGGGGTGTAGGTTATTCCTAAGTCGAAGTCTGTGATCAATTCAACCCAACGTCTCTGCCTGAGATTCAAATCCGGTTGGGTGAAAATATACTTCAGACTTTGGTGATCAGTGAATATTTCGCAACGATTACCGAGGAGGTAATGTCGCCAGGTCTTAAGTGCATAGACTACGGCTGCAAGCTCTAGATCATGAGTAGGATAATTCTCCTCATGTGGGTGCAATTGCCGTGAAGCGTAAGCAATTACGTGTCGATCTTGCATGAGAATGCAACCTAGTCCTTGTCGCGAGGCGTCGCAGTAGATAACAAAGTCCTTGGAGAGGTCTGGCGGTACCAGTACAGGAGCAGAAGTCAGGCGTCTTTTCAGTTCCTGAAAGCTGTGCTCACATTGTGGAGTCCATTCGAACTTCTTATCTTTCTTGAGGAGTTCGGTTAGAGGTTTGGCAACTTTGGAGAAGTTCTCGACAAAGCGACGACAATAGCTCACTAAGCCTAGAAAACTCCGAACTTGCTTGACCGATTCGGGTGGAGTCCAGTTAAGGACGGCTTGAACTCGCTCAGGGTTAACAGCAATACCTTTACCCGATATTACATGACCCAGATAGGTCACTTCTGACAACCAGAATTCACATTTTGAAAATTTGGCATAAAGGCGATGCTCTCGAAGTTTCTTCAACACTAGCCTCAAATGTTCGGCATGTTCTTCCTCGTTCTTGGAGTAGATGAGTATATCATCGAGATAGACTACGACGAATTTATCTAAATACTCCATGAAGATTGAGTTCATTAACCGAGAAAAGGTGGCTGGAGCGTTGGTTAAACCGAAGGACATGACGGTGTACTCGTATTGGCCATAACGAGTAACAAAGGCCGTTTTAGGAATGTCCCCGTTTCTGATTTTGATTTGATGGTAGCCCAACCTCAAATCCATCTTGGAGAAGACTGAGGATCCAGCGAGCTGATCATACAGGTCGTTGATCCTGGGAAGCGGATATTTGTTCTTGATTGTGACCAAATTGACAGGTCGGTAATCTACAACCATCCAGTCCGTACCATCCTTCTTCTTGACGAATAGGACGGGGCAAGCCCACGGAGATGAACTAGGGCGGATGAAACCCTTTTTCAAGGATTCATCGAGTTGTTTCTTAAGCTCGGCTAGTTCTAGGGGTGCCATCTTATAGGGTCTTCTAGCAATCGGAACGGTTCCTGGAATGAGGTCTATTACGAACTCAACATCCCTGTCAGGTGGAACACCTGGCAATTCCTCTGGAAAGACATCCGGAAAGTCACGGACTACCGGGACGTCCTCAAGGTCTGGCAAAGGGCTGGCGTTAAGAGAATATAATTGTCGCTTGGCTATTCGGGTCAAGACATTAACTATCTTCCCCGAAGGATGGGTGAGTTGAACAGTCCTAGAGAAGCAATCAATTTTGGCTTGATGAGCTGACATCCAGTCCATACCCAAAATGATATTAATATCCGAAGATTTAAGGGCTATCAAAGATGCAAGGAAAACAAGTCTGTCGACTTGGATCTCATTTCCATAACTTACCCTAGAGGTCTGCCATCTAGACCCAGAGGTAGAGATTTCCATAGTAGATGGCAAGGCACAGAATGCAACGTTATGCAAACGAGCATAACTTTCAGATATAAAAGAATGAGAGGCTCCTGTATCGAAAAGAACAGATGCCGGGTGGCAGTTAACAAGAAGCGTACCGAGAACGACGTTGGGGTCCTCTTGAGCTTCTTCGGCAGAGATACAGTTGACATGGCCACGTGAAGCGGTGACCGGTTTAGCATGAAACACCTTCCCTGTCGGCTTGCCACGACCAACAGCTTTAGCAGATTGATTGGGGTTGGTCTGGGGACACTCACGCATATAGTGACCAGATTCCCCACACTTGAAACAAGTCACAGAACTGGTACGTGGAGGAGCATTATTGGTTGGACCCCCATAGGGCTTGGCCGGTGCAGACTGTTGAACAGGGCGAGGCGCCTGGAAGGATGGCCTCGGTGTGAACCTGGGTGGCAGGGCGGTGTTGGGTACCCACACGCGGCGCTTCTGAGGACCAGCACCGGATGAGGAACCCATGTCGCGTCCATGCTTGCGTGTTGCGTCATAGTCAGTGTGACCAGTTTCAGCACTGATGGCTTTGTTGACAAGTTTCGAAAAAGAAGAGCACTCATGCAGACGGAGGTCGCGGCGAAGCTCAGGACTAAGGCCCTTACGGAACCTTACTTGCTTCTTGGCGTCAGTAGACACTTCCTCAGTTGCATATCGGGCGAGATTACCAAACTCCCTGCTATAGACATCCACAGAAAGTCGGCCTTGGGTGAAATTGCAGAATTCCTCACGTTTACGGTCCATGAGACCCTCCGGAATGTGATGTTCACGGAAAGCCTCGCTGAACTCAGCCCAAGTAGTGACATGGCCCGCTGGGCGCATAGCTCCATAATTCTCCCACCATAGACTGGCGGGGCCTTCAAGATGATATGCAGCAAAGGTGACCTTGTCAGCCTCCGCTACCAGCGCGGAACGCAGCTTGTGAGAGATACTGCGAAGCCAGTCATCAGCGTCGAGAGGCTCGACGGAGTGGTGGAACGTGGGTGGATGCAATTTGATAAAATCACTGAGTGACACCACGTTAGCCCTCTGATGGTGTGCTGTATTCTGTTCAATACGCTCCAACAAACGGTTTGTCTCCCGCTTGTTTCTCTCGGCTTCCATCATAACCTCGGCTAGTGAAGGAGGATGAGGCAGATTTACATCCCTGGCTTCACTGCCTTCGGCCTGCTCTTGAGAAGCAGGGTTAGCGCGCGTGTTGACCATCCTAGGTGAATAAGACAATGATTTAGTCAGAATGATAAAATTCCGACATGGGATACATAAGGTAAGGAATAACTCGGAATGCAAGATGATCATCCGTATGACATGGTAGATACAGAAACTGCTTCTTTTATTCCATCGTCATACACACCATACACGGTTTAGTACAAGACCAAACAAAGTACTATTACGGTGAAAAGAGGATTACATCTCATCGGAGGCATTCCAAGCTCCTATACATTATTTTTCTACACCTCCGGAAAGAGTACAACTAGGTCATATCCCACGAGTCACGCGGAACGATAGAAAACACAGCTAGTGCGAACTAGTGATACTACCTACTACTCAGACCGATCCGTAGTAGTCCTCATAGAAGTCACCTCCATAGCCTGGAAGCTCAACATGTTCATCCGGAAACAAACGATCTCGCGGAGCTTGTGGATCATAGGGGCTAGGATGAGGTCTTGGACCAACAAACGATGGCCTGCGGGGACCGCGAGGTGGGGTGATGCCTCCTACATCACGCCAAACCATCACGTCTGGCAGAGCAGATCTCACAGGATAGAGATCGCGCATATCTGAGAATCCAGCTTGCACCGCCGGTGCGAACCGAGTCAAAGTGGCCCAGTGGTCAGCACGGGTATTGAAGAGCTCTAACCTTAAGGCCCGATTTTCACGGTCCTTATCCTCGAGCATCTCAGCAGTGGTGCGAGTCCGTGAATCCTCCTGAGTGGAGTCAGCATAGATAGCCTGGAGATACCCTTGTGCTCCCGGAAGTGATCCTGGCATATACCGGAAGTCAGAGTCCCGAAATAAACCAGATCTGACTCGCATAATGGTCATCATAGAGTAGGCGGCGTCCTCCACAGCCATCTCAATAGTAACCCCGAGTCCATAGGAACAGTGAAGAGGCTCGGTGGATCCAGGATAAGATGGAAATATCCTGACAGTGCAGAGATACTGGCTTTGATTGAAGTCTCGGAATTGCTCTTCGACCGTGTACTCAGGATACCAGCGGTATCCAGCCTCAGTCATTACCCTGACCAACTTGGCAGTATGGCCGGGTACATCTAGGCATCGAGTCAGGCGAACCACTTGATTAAGGTCGCGAGTGGCCATCTGAAAGCATAATCATAGTGCAAAGGCATTAGAATTTCTAGCAAAATTTCGGCAGCATAACAGCTGTAAATGCTCAAAAAGGATTTTGAGACATTTGACAAAGGATTTCGTACACACTCAACATCATCATATCAAAGTTCTGAAACCATTATGGCAACATAACGTGGTAGTAGAACTGAACTAGGCTTGTATCCATCAAACTTATAAGGTACTACTGATTAGTAACTCGTGATCCTGATAGAGAGAACAGATCCTAAATCCTTAACCCCCGGTGGAAGAATGGACTGACTCAGATCAGAATGTCATAAGATAGAGGAGTAAAAAGAGCCTTACGTTCCAACCCACAAACAATTCCCCTACATATAACTAAAAAATTTCTAGACTCAACATCGACCAGTTTGGCTTGGAGAACCTACAGGCAGTCTGGCTCTGATGCCAACGCTGTCAGGACCCCGACTCGATGTCACATCGATCTAGCTGGTAACACCTCATATCACTTTGCGGCCTCACGCACGGTATTCCCACGGGTGTCGTCTTACCTTTTCCCGGGACCGTTTGCGCCTTTTGGCTCACGTATATGATAGTGTCGCTAGCATCCATATGATAAAGAGCCCGGGCTGACATGACTAGTCGTAAACCCAAAGTGGCACAGACTTACAGGGACATGCATCCATGACCCAGCTTCGAACGTGTCGGTCATCAGCAAGTGGGTCCGGGCTGTAGCACTGGGCTAGCAGGACTCCGGTAAACCGGGCTGTAGCGGACTAACAGGACTCCGGTACTCAAAGCGTGACATTTCCCCGAAGGGACAGACACAAGAACGAAGAAGGACACATGCCGGCCAGCCTATGTGTTCCAGAGCAGTAGCAAGCTACCATGGCTCAGCGGTAACACTAGGAGACATTTCCCGGTAAGAGAGGCTACTAAAGATAAACAACTAGATAGTCAGATCCCACACATACCAAGCATTTCAATCATACACACAATATGCTCGATATGTGCAAATACAACGAAGCATCACAACATGACTCTATGACACAAGTACTTTATTTAAGGCTCAGGGAGCCATACATATCATACACACAGGTACGGGTCTCACGACCCAACATACAAATCACACAGTCATACAAGCCAACAGCGGAAGTACTTTGTCTGGGTACAGACAACTAGTAAAATAAAAGAGGCTTGGAAAGCCTAGCTATACTACGTGGTCCATCACAAGCTCAGGGTCACCACCTGGGTCTTTAGCCTACTCATTGATGTCAACGTCTACATAGAACCCATCAGAAGGGGTTGCAGCGTCTTCTGTAAAAAATGTAGATTATAGCAACATGAGTACAAAGGTACTCAGCAAGACTTACATCAGATCCTACATACATGCATAGTATCAAGAAGGGTTGGTGGAGTTATTGCAGCAAGCCAGCTTTGACTCATGGCTAGACTATCCTACGATACTCCAACTTGAAATGTTTTGCGCACACGAGTCCACTACTCACCACTTCAATACACTACCGAGGATCCACCTCCGTCTTCCTACGGAAGAGCCATCCTCGGCACTCACACTTATCTTGAGGCTTTTAGTAGTTTCCATTTACTTGTCTATGAACTGTATAGGCAACCAAGTAGTCCTTTACCGCGGACGCGGCTATTCGAATAGATCATGATAACCCTGCAGGGGTGTACTTCTTCATACACGCTCTCACCACTTATCGTCGTTTACACGGCATGTACTCGGCAACCTTCAAGCGGAAGCCCAACGTGGGTGTCGGCCACGACCTACCTAATCACCTAAGCCTCCAGTCCAGTTTTATCGCCTATTCAGGTTCCATCCGCAGGGAGTCCGGCCGAGGTTTCCCATACGGCCCCGAACGATGTGAACAGGGTTCCCGAGATACCTAACGGGTATTCGGTACACCCGGCCACGTACCTACCGCATCACAGCCCACCCCTACGGTCAGCGCTGTCCACGGCCTCCAGTAGGCTACAAACACCAGAAACTACTTGCAACTCCTGGACGGAGAACTAGGGTGAATAAGAAGTCGAGAGGGTCCATTGGTTTCGGGCCCAATGCATGGTAGTAGCTGATTCTTAAATCACACATACAGATCTCAGTGCTTAAGGTCGGCTTCAATGAAACAACCCACCATGTACTCCTACATGGCCTCTCATCGATACCTTTACCAAATCGTGTTCACCACACCACTCTCATTACCGACATAATCATTTCACTCTAGCCCATCACCCAGATGAACCAGACCTGACACGACTCTAAGCATAGCAGGCATAGCAAGGTAGGAACAACACATACATATGGCTCAATCAACTCCTACACATGCTAGTGGGTTTCATCTAGTTACTGTGGCAATGACAAGTCATGCAGAGGAAAATGGGTTCAACTACCGTAGCACACAGCAGTTTGAATCGCGTTGTCTTAATGCAGTAAAAGAGAGCAGGAGCGAGAACATGGGATTGTATCGATATGATCAAATGATTGGTTGCTTGCCTGATGGTTCGTTGCACGGATACGGTTCTTCGTTAGGGTAATCACGGTACTCCTCGGGAACAGATCCTGTCGCAAAGGACACCGATACACAAACATCACCAAACAATATGCAACAATATGATGCATGCATGAAACATGGCAATATGAGTGTGTTGGGCTAATGCAACTAAAACCAGAAGGGTTTGAACAAATTTGAATCAAAGATTCAAATTCCAAATTCAAATATGGCCTTTTAAAGTGCCTTTTCTTGTTCTGATTAAAACATCAACTTAACTTGTTTGATCATGCATGAAAATGGTACAGATGGATAGATTGGATTTTTCTGATCATTTTTCATATATAATTTGTCCAATTTGGAATTACAGAATAAAAGTTATGAATTTTTGAAGTTTAAATAATATTCTGGAATTTCCTGATTTAATTTAAATCCAGAAATTCAATTACTGCGTCAGCCTGACGTCACAGTGGCATCAGCAGGTCAACAGGGCTGGCTCGGGTCAAACCTGACGTGTGGGGTCCACACGTCAGTGACACAGGGGCTAATCCCGCGTTGACCCGGGCTGGTTAGCTTTGACTAGGCCCTGGGCCCACTTGTCAGCGTCAGTAGGTGGGGGGGTTAGTGACTAATTAACTAAGCCACGTCAGCCCGCCGGAGTTCTGGCCGGCGGCGACCATTAGCGCGGCGGTGAGAGTGGTTTTGGTCGTTTCGGCCACCAAATGGACCGCGGAGGCCACCAGAGTGGAGCTGAGGACAACCCGCATCTCTTGGCGGAGCCCGTTGGGGTCGGGGTGGCCGGAGTCGACGGCGGTGAGCTCGGCTGCGGCCGCCGGGGTTCGGTCGTGCACGGGAACGGTGCTGGAGCTCGAAGTCGAGCAAGGCGAGGCGCTAGGGATGCTCTACGGGGTTCTGTGAACTTGTTGGACTCGCCGGGGTGACCAAATGGTCACCGGAGCTGCGTCGACGGCGAGCTCGGCGACGGCGGAGGTTCGGCCGTGGTGGGGGGGAAGCTACGGTGAGGGAACGAGGGGAAGGAGAGGGGGAAACGGTGGCGTAGCTCACCGCGGTTGCAGTGGGCATCGAAGCGGGCTCGGGGACGCGTTGGAGACGGCGAATTCGACGGCGACGGTGGTCGGAGCCCGAAGAGGGGAACGGCGACGTGGCGGCGATGCAGGGCTTCCGGGGAGCTGTGGAGCGGTGGGGAGGAAGAGGGAGTCGAGGCGGAGCTCCTGAGCTAGTCGGGGAAGCGAGGGGTGGTCGGAGGCGGTGGCTATGGCGAACGGCGGCGACGGTGGTGTTCGGTCGGGCGGGGGAGAGAGCGAGGGAGAGCCGGGGGAGAGTGAATGGGGTGTCGGCGAGGTCGGGGCGACGACCAGAAGACGATCCACGCGGCGCAACGGCGACCAGGGCGATGCAGAGAGGCTGGGTGGTGCGTGGCGAACTCGGGCGCGCCATGCTCACCTCCCTGCCTGCTCTGGCAAGGGGAAGCAGCTGGCTGGCACGGGCCAGCACAGTGCTGGGCCGGCTGGGCTGGGCAGGTAGGTCCAGGTAAGTCTACTCCTTTTATTTATTTTTCTGTTCTCTATTTTTAGTTAATATATCTGCAACTTTGTTGAATTAAATAAAATACCTAGGCAACTCCAAAAATCACCAAACTACTCCTGGTCCATAGTTGGATTATTTCCAGCATGAAACATTTTAGTTTGGAGATATTTGAGCATTTAAATATTTTATATAATTTTAAATGCCCAAATTCAAATATTTATGATTTAATTCAAAAACCCTAGGATGGCCTAGGAAAATGTGCACCACTTTTGGCAGAGGTTCTGAACCAAGGCAAAAATGATGGGCATTTTAGAAGGGCATTTCAGGTTCATTGAAAAATTATTTTAGTAACCCTAGTTGGTTTCAGAGGGGACTGGGGGTTCTGTCATCCCCATTTCAAGTTTCTGATGAAAGAGTAAACATGATGCAACACTCTAATGCATGACTAGCTAGGGTGTGACAGAAAACAGTTTTGGGGAGTTGTTCATCAGTATGTGACTCCTCCAATGGTCCAATTAGTTTTTGTTCTATGCTTTATTTATTGCAAATTTTTGCTGCTGTGGTGTGATCACCCACAAGTATAGGGGATCACATCAGTTTTCGAGGGTAGAGTATTCAACCCATATTTATTGATTTGACGCAAGGGGAGCCAAAGAATGTTCCCAAGTATTAGCAATTGAGTTGTCAATTTAACCACACCTGAAAAACAAAATATCTGCAACTAAGTATTTAGTAGCAAAGTGATATGGAAGTAACGGTAATGGTGGCAAAAGTAACATTAGCAATTTTGTATTGATTGTAACAACAGTAGAAACGAAAGTAACTTTACAAAGCTCAATATGTGAAAAGCTCGTAGGCAATGGATCGGTAATGATAATTGTGTTGGATGATATTCATCATATGTAGTAGTCATAACCTAGGGTGAGACAGAACTAGCTCCAATTCATCAATATAATTTAGGCATGTATTCTATATATAGTCATACATGCTTACGGAAAATAACTTGCATGACATCTTTTGTCCTACACTCCCATGGAAGCAGCGTGCGAATGGAAGCTAAGGGATATTAAGGCCTCCTTTTAATAAAGAACCGAACCATAGCATTAGCACTAGGTGAATACATGAACTCCTCAAACTACGGTAATCACCGGAAAGAATCCCAATTATTGTCACTTTGGGGTATGCGGATCATAACTCATAATAGGTGTCTACAACTTGCATGATAGGATCAAGCACACAACTATATTCATGAAAACATAATAGGTTCATATCTGAAATAATGGCACTCGGGCCCTAGTGACAATCATTAAGAATAGCAAAGTCATAGCAACATCAATCTCAGAACATAGTGGAAACTAGGGATCAAACCCTAACAAAACTAAATCGATTACATGATCAATCTCATCCAACCCATCACCGTCCAGCAAGCCTATGAAGGAATTACTCACACATAGCAATGAGTATCATGAAATTGGTGATGGAGGAAGCTTGGTGATGATGATGGCGACAAATCCCACTCTTCGAAGCCCTGAAGATACTCCAAATCAGCCCTCCCGTTGAAGAACACGAGGTGGCGGCGGCTCCGTATCATAAAACACAATGAATCCTTCTCCCTTATTTTTTCTCCGTGAATAGGTACTTATAGAGTTGGAATTAGGGTGAGAGGAGATCCAGAGGGCCCACAAGCCTGCAGGTCATGCCTAAGGGGGTGGGCGCGCCCCTTGGGCTTGTGGCCTCTGGGTGGCCCCCCTCTAGTTGATTCTTGCGCAAATATTATTTATATATGCCAAAAGTATTCTCGGTAAATTTTCAGGTCAATACAAGAACTTTTATTTCTGCACAAATATAACACCATTGCAATTCTGCTGAAAACAACATCAGCTCGGGTTAGTTGCATTCAAATCATGCAAATTATGGTCCAAAACAAGGGCAAAAGAGTTTGGAAAAGTATATACGATGGAGACATATCAACTCCCCCAAGCTTAACCCATTGCTTGTCCTCAAGACATTCAGTTAACAAACTGAAAGTGACAAAGAAAAACTTTTACAAACTCTGTTTGATCTTGTTGTTGCAAATATGTCTAGCCAGTATTCAGGTTTCAGCAAAGATTATGAACTAACCATATTCACAATAACATTTAGGTCCCACATTTACTCATATCAATGGCATAATCTACTAGCGAGCAATAATAATAAATCGCAGATGACAACACTTTTTCAAAAAAAACATGATACAATATGACAAAATGGTATCTCGCTAGAACTTTCTGAGACCGCAAAACATAAATGCGGGGCACCCCTAAAGATCAAGGACTGACTAGACATTATAAGTCATGAAAAAAGAGATCTAGTCACACTCATAATCAATATCAATTGATAACAAAGCATGTAAATGACAGTGGTGCTCTCTAGCTGGTGCTTTTTATAAGAGGATGATGACTCGGCAATAAAAGTAAATAGATAGGCCCTTCATAGAGGGAAGCAGGGATTTGCAGAGGTTCTAGAGCTCGATCTTTTAAAACAGAGATGAATATAATTTTGAGCTATATGCTTTCATTGTCAACATAACAACCAAGAGATCTCGGTATCTTCCATGATAGATAAATTATAGGCGGTTCCCAAACAGAATGGTAAAGTTTTTATTTCCCCTCCACCAACAAGCACACTGCATGGTTGATCTGAAACAACGGGTACTGTCCATACCAACAAAAGTCATGTGGTAGTTTTGTTTGATATTTATATTTTGATTTGATTTTGAGCATGGAACTGGGCATCTTGATTACCAGCCAATTTCTCGTGAATGACAAGTGAAAAAACACTCACCATGAGAATAACCCACCTAGCGTGGAAGATACTGACAGCCCCTAGTCGGTACATGAGCGATTCGAGCATACAAAACAAATTATTATTTGAAGGTTTAGAGTTTGGCACATGCAAATTTACATGGAACGACAGGTAAATACCGCATATAGGTAGGTATGGTGGAATCATATGGAACAACTTTGGGTTTATGAAAGTGGATGCACAAGAAGTGTTCCCTCTTAGTATAAGTGAAGGCTAGCAAAAGATTGGGGAGCGACCAACTAGAGAGCGACAACGGTCATAAACATGCATTGAGATTAACCAACATTGAGTGCAAGCATGAGTAGGATATAAATCACCATGAACATAAATATCGTGGAGGCTATGTTGTTTTTGTTTCAACTACATGTGCCAAGTCCAGCCACTTAAATCATTCAAAGGAGGATACCATCCTATCATACTACATCATAACTATTTTAAAAGCATGTTGGCACACAAGGTAAACCATTACGAACTCCTAGCTAATTAAGCATGGCATGAGAAGCTATAATCTCTAATTGTCATTGCAAGCATGTTTCATTCATAATGGGCTAAATCAAGAAAGATGAGCTAATCATATTTACAAAAACAAAATAGGTCAAGTTCATACGAGCTTTTCTCCATCTCAATCATTTCATCATATATCGTCATTATTGCCTTTCATTTGCAGGACTTAATGGTGTGAATAATAATAAGAGCGCACATGCATTGGACTAAACTGGAATCTGCAAACATTTATTCAAACGGAGAAGACAAGGTAATATGGGCTCTTTGTTAGATCAACAATAATGCATATGAGAGCCACTCAACATTTTCATCGTGGTCTTCTCCCTAATAGCCAAAGAAAGGAAAAAGAATTTTAAAGAAACACACTGAAATGTTTTTTTGAGTTTTTGTTTTTTCTGAAGAAAGGAAAACAAGAACGAGAAAAACTATTTACATGGGAAAGCTCCTAACAAGCAGACTAAGGCATAACCTAGTGGTGGGAAGGGGCTGATGCCTTCCCACCCACCCAGGTTCAAGGCATGGTACTTGCAATTTGGGTTTGTTGCACCAATTATACTGTAGGGGGTTCCCTTACAGTCTTTGTGTCAAAAAAACAAGCAAAAGAAGAACAAGAAATCTTTTTGGGTTTTCTTTAATTACTACTACTAAATAAACTAGAGAGAAAACTAAAAAGAAGCGATAACTAATTTTTTGGATTTTCTAAAAGTTTGTCAAACACACAAGAAGAAAGCAAGAAAAATAAACTAACATGTATAATACAATGAAAAAGTATGAACACCGACAACTAAAAGGAGTGTGTGAACATGAATGTAATGTCGGTGAGAAATGCGTACTTCCCCAAGCTTCGGATTTTGGCCTAAGTTGGTCTAGGGCCACGACTCAAAATAACCCTCTCCTTGATACTCTGGAGGGTCCTGAGAGTTCCACTGGTTGGCGAGGTCATGTGGCTCCAACTAAGAAAAAGGCTCCTGATACGGATCAGGAACTGGTGCTGGCTGAGGTACTGGGGGTTGTGGAAGAACCCGAAATATGTAGATGTCCTCAGGCATAGTAGTGTACTTGCTTGAAGGAATGTCGAACAAAGAAGAAGCAGGCGGTAATATAGTCTCACAAGTATCCTGGCTAAATACTAGGTTGTAGAGGAGCCTCTTCTCCTGATCTTTCTAAATAAAATCATCCGCTACCATACTGTTGTAGTTCAAATAACTAGTGGGTAGCAGCATCTCCTCCTCCTCATCATGCCTGATAGGTATCTCCAAGAGTATAGAGAGGCGGAAGGTGTAGATACCTCCAAAGATGGGGCCCTTCATGCGATTTGTGTTTAACCGACAAGCAACAATAGCGCCCAAACTAAAATTTCTATCACAATATAAAGCATGGCGCAAAATAGCAAGGTCCGAGGCACTAAGGCCTCCACTCTCCCCATGACCAATCAAAAATCTCCCCGCAAATAGTGAATAATAGCATAAAACAGGAAAATGTAAGGTAGCCACTCTCGCTTCTGTCACCCCTCTCTCTTCCCCTACCATAGTTTCATCAATAAAGTCTTCCACGTCTCTAGGACGTGGTTCACTGGCGCTGCCCTCATAAGGTAATTTGCAAACCTCACAAAAATCATAAAGCGTCATCTCCTTATGCTCATCATATAAACAAAACTCTACCATGGGTGGTGACCACATAGAAATGAAATTTTTGCACGAAGGTGTTAGTGAGCAAAAGGTATTGTTTACACTTATCTTGGAGGAAGTCGGTGATGCCTGCATTCTCTGCCAAATAAAAATCATCATAAATTCCGGCCGCCCTCAAGAATACATCGATTGGCCATTCACATGGCTGAACCTTCGCCGCATGCGAAAGATCGTACTTGGGCTTCTTCTTCTCCTCATTCTCATTTTCATTCGAATTCTGGCTTGAAGAACCCCTTAACCATCTCTTCATCATTTCTTTCCGTTTCTTTGAAAATTTCTGAAATTTTTAGTGACTCAGAATAAAAATGAACAAAACTCAACAAGATTGGTAGCAACTACTCCCACAAGTGCCTGTAGGCTATATCATGCATGAAAAATACTTTGGATCTTATAAATTTGACATGCAAGCTCAAGAACAAGGTCACCGCAGTAGAAAAAAAATGCAATGTATAAAGCACTAGAACAAAAACTAATTGGACCATTGTAGGAGACTCATACCGATGAACAAATCCCCAAAACAGCTTCAGAAATAGAGTTCCGTGCAAGGAGGTCGAAAATGGGAGCTAAGTAAGCAAGAACATGGGGTTAAGCAATGGTGGGATTTTTTCTAGAGGAAGATGAAGTGAATGGGTGCTAGAATAAGTGAGGGGGACCCACATGGGACCCACAAGTCATCTAGGTGCGCCCAGGGGGGTGGGCGCGCCCTATGGGCTTGTGGCCCACAGGTGCTACCCCCTAGTGTGTATTCATTGCCTAAAATTCTAAAATAATCTAGAAAAAATCATACCAAATTTTCAGGGCATTTGGAGAACTTTTATTTTTGGAACATTTTTTATTGCATGGATATTCAGAAAATAGAAGAATAACAGAATTTTTGCTTTATTTATTCTAAATAAAATAAAGTAAAAATTGTGTACAGAAAGTTGTGTTTACTAAATGCATCCATCTCGTGCCCATCAAAATGAATCCATTAACAAGGTTGATCAAGTCTTATTAACAAACTTCTTCCGAATGACATGAAAACGGAGAACTTTCGTATAACACTAGGTTACCTCAATGTGGATATGCATGTCCCCAACACTAAGAATATCATATTTGTTTTTGACAGTAGGAATAGGGAATTCAAAACTTCCAATAGTAATCGTTGAAAATTTTCGAATAGAATTGATACTATTAACTTGAGGTTGTTTCTTCGGAAAATGTACTCTATGCTCATTGTCATTAACATGAAAAGTGACATTGCCCTTGTTGCAATCAATAACAGCTCCTGCAGTATTCAAAAAAGGTCTACCAATGATGATTGACATACTGTCATCCTTGGGAATATCAAGAATAACAAAGTCCATTAAGATAGTAATGTTTGCAACTATGACATGTACATCCTAAAAATACCAATGGGTATAGCAGTTGATTTATCGGCCATTTGCAAAGAGATTTTAATTGGTGTCAACTTATTCAAATCAAGTCTATGATATAAAGTGAAAGGCATAACACTAACACCTGCTCCAAGATCACATAAACCAGTTTTAACATTTCAGTTGGTATTCCTAGATCTCCTAGTTTCTTTGGTCTTCCACCTTTAAAAGTTTAATTAGCAAGGATGGAGGAAGTTTCAAATTCCGGTATCTTTCTTTTATTTGTAACAATATCTTTCATATACTTGGCATAAGGAGACATTTTCAGAATACCACTCAAACGCTTATGCAAAAAGACAGGTCTAAGCATTTCAACAAAGCGCTCAAAATCCTCATCATCCTTTTACCTGGATGGTTTAGGAGGAAAGGGCATGGGTTTCCGAACCCATGGTTCTCTTTATTTACCATGTTTCCTACCAATGAAGTCTCTCTTATAATAACTTTTATTTTTAGGTTCTGGGTTACCAAGATCAACAGCAAGTTCTATCTCCACATCATTATCATTAACATTATCACTAGGTTCATGTTCATCAACCGATTGTGTTTTAGCATCAAAAATAGAAATATCATTTGGATTCTCAGGTGTGTCTATAACAGGTTCACTAGAAACACGCAAAGTTATATCATCTTTCTTTTTCTTTTTAGAAGGACTAGGTGCATCAGTATTAATTCTTTGAGAGTCTTGTTCCACTCCCTTAGGATGACCCTGAAGTTAAAAAGGTTCCTGAGTCATTTTACCTCCTCTAGTCATAACTCTAATAGTGTTATCATTGTTCTTATTATTCAACTCATTCAACAAGTCATTTTGTGCCTTGAGATCTTGTTCTACTTTAGTTTTTACCATGGAAGCATGCTTACTAATAATCTTAATATCATTAACAGTTCTACACCTATAGTCACCCAAGTAGTCAAGCATATAAGCATTATGTTTCAATTGCCCACTAACATATGCATTGAAGTTTTCTTGTTTAATAATAAAGTTATCAAATTCATCCAAGCATTGACTAGCAGACTTATTATGAGGAATATCACCTTCATCAAAACTATAGATAGAATTTACCTCTACTACCTGTGCCGGGTTATCAAGACCATGTATTTCTTCAACAGGTGGTAAATTCTTAACATCTTCAACTTTAATACCTTTTTTCCTTCATAGATTTCCTTGCCTATTGCATATCTTCGGGACATAGAAATAGAATACCTCTCTTCTTCGGAGTTGTCTTAGGAGGTGGCTCAGGAAGAGTCCAATCATTACCATTACTTAGTATATTATTCAATAGCACTTCAGCTTGTTTAATAGTTCGTTCCCTGAAAACACAATGAACATAACTATCTAGGTGGTCCCTAGAAGCATCGGTTAGTCCATTATAAAAGATATCATGTATTTAATTTTTCTTGAGAGGATGATCATGCAAAGAATTAAGTATTTGGATAAGCCTCCCCCAAGCATGTGGGAGACTGTCTTCTTCAATTTGCACAAAGTTAAATATTTCCTGTAAAGCAGCTTGTTTCTAATGAGCAGGGAAATATTTTTCTGAGAAGTAGTAAATCATATCCTAGGGACTACGCACACAACCAGGAGCAAGACTGTCGGTGTCAAAACCGGCGGATCTCGGGTAGGGGGTCCCGAACTGTGCGTCTGAGGCGGATGGTAATAGGAGGCAGGGGACACGATGTTTTACCCAGGTTCGGGCCCTCTTGATGGAGGTAAAACCCTATGTCCTGCTTGATTTATTCTTGATGATATGAGTATTACAAGAGTTGATCTACCACGAGATCGGAGAGGCTAAACCCTAGAAGCTAGCCTATGGTATGATTGTATGTTGTCCTACGGACTAAAACACTCCGGTTTATATATACACCGGAGGGGGCTAGGGTTACACAAGGTCGGCTACAAAGGAGGAGATATACATATCCGTATTTCCTAGCTTGCCTTCCACGCCAAGTAGAGTCCCATCCGGACATGAGACGAAGTCATCAATCTTGTATCTTCATAGTCCAACAGTCCGGCCAAAGGATATAGACCGGCTGTCTGGAGCCCCCTAATCCAGGACTCCCTCAGTAGCCCCTGAACCAGGCTTCAATGACGATGAGTGTCGGTGTCAAAACCGGCGGATCTCGGGTAGGGGGTCCCAAACTGTGCGTCTAGGCCGGATGGTAACAGGAGGCAAGGGGCACGAAGTTTTACCCAGGTTCGGGCCCTCTTGATGGAGGTAAAACCCTACGTCCTGCTTGATTAATATTGATGATATGGGTATTACAAGAGTAGATCTACCACGAGATCGGAGAGGCTAAACCCTAGAAGCTAGCCTATGGTATGATTGTTGTTCTGTATGTTGTCCTACGGACTAAAACCCTCCGGTTTATATAGACACCGGAGAGGGTTAGGGTTACACAAAGTCGGTTACAACTGTAGGAGATCTACATATCCGTATCGCCAAGCTTGCCTTCCACGCCAAGGAAAGTCCCTTCCGGACACCGGACGAAGTCTTCAATCTTGTATCTTCATAGTCCAGGAGTCCGGCTGAAGGTATAGTCTGGCCATCCGGACACCCCCTAATCCAGGACTCCCTTAGTAGCCCCTGAACCAGGCTTCAATGACGACGAGTCCGGCGCACAGATTGTCTTCTGCATTGCAAGGCGGGTTCCTCCTCCAAGTACTTCATAGAAGATTTTGAACACAAAGACAGTGTCTGGCTCTGCGAAATAAGTTTCCACATATTGCCATAGAGAGAATAATATTTACACAAATCTAATCTGCTGACGTATTCCGTAGTGTGACGCACCACGGCCAAGCCTTTATTCGAATCGTTTTATTATCCCACCTCAGCGCGTCATACGAGGCAGTTTCCTTGGCACGTCTTGTTAAAGCAGAGATCGTGTCCCCTTATTCCAGGATTCTCATCAATACAGGCGTGGGTAACCCAACCGCGCCATTGATTATGGCGCTTGGAGATAAGTGAGTTTTACCAGGCTAGTGGGGACACGTAGTTGCGTCCACCCATATAAGGGGATAAGGATCCACCTTTTCACCTACGCCTTCTTCTTCCTTTGCCTATCCATTTTCGCGCACATCAGCTCCAGCGCCCAAGTCCACATTCCCCACCTCAACCTTCTCCAGCCATGTCCGGAGTGGGAGGCAAGTGGATGGTCTCCTCTGTCACGGAGGGACACATCAAAAAACTGAGGAAGGCCGGATACTTGTCTAACGACATCGCGTACCAGCTTCCCGAAGAGGGGAAGCTCCTCCCCACCCCAAGGCCCCATGAGAGGGTAGTGTTCCTTCCCCACTTCCTCCGCGGACTGGGCTTTCCTATCCACCCATTCGTCCGAGGACTCATGTTCTACTATGGCCTGGATTTCCATGATCTGGCCCCGAATTTCATCCTCAACATCTCGGCGTTTATCGTCATGTGTGAGGCTTTCCTCTGCATCCGCCCCCATTTCGGCCTATGGCTCAAGACTTTCAATGTCAAGCCGAAGGTGGTGCGCGGCAACCAGGCGGAGTGCGGAGGCGCCATGGTGGGCAATATGCCCAACGTCTTATGGCTCGAGGGCTCCTTTGTGGAGACCTTGAAGGGGTGGCAATCGGGGTGGTTTTACATCACCGAGCCGCGCGACCCTGAGTGGGTCGCAGCCCCCGAGTTCCGGTCCGGACCCCCAACGCGGCTCACGTCCTGGAAAGAGACGGGACTGTCATGGGGCAGCAAAGGAGAGGTGACTGGACTGCAAACATGCATCCAAACCCTAGTGGACAAGCAGCTCAAGCTTGTCAACGTAGTCTAGGTCATGCTCATCCGCCGGATCCTCCCGTGCCCACCCAAAGACCGGCTCGACGCATCGTCGAGCGGTTCACTGGACTCGTCGGATGTGAATTCGCTTCCGACGGCTTCCTCCCCCCGGCCTATGGGCGACGCCGAAGTGTTGTCCCAACAGGTTCCAAGCCAGGAGGAGGTGGTCCTGGAGGCGCCGCAAGGTGACCTCTCGGACTCCAGGAGTAAAGGGGATAAAACCCCCCAGGGCTTCGAGTCCGGCTCTAGGCCGGACACCGCTCCGGAACCTTCAAAGGTTCCAGAGTCCGGTGGGCGACCTCCTTCCAAGAGGAGCAAGCCCACCGTGCCGGTGACCCCCGTCCAACCGGAGGCGCCGGACAATCTATTGGAAGTGCTCAAAGGCGCCTCCATCGACGAGGAGCACCACACCATTATGAGTGCGGTGGTCCAGAAGGTTCAGTCCGCCAAGAGTGGACTGACTGAAGCTTGTACTGGCCTTTAAACAGGCTTTGAGGTAAGTAAAGAATGTGTAAATAATATTACCGCATATATAGTAGCCCCTAATGCTCTGTTTGGCGTTCGGGAAGAAAAGCCGAAGAGAGGATCAAATAGAATTCACAGGAGTCTAACAAAAAGGAGTCAATATGCGTATGCAGGCTTCTCTGCTAGCGTCCGCCGCACTGACTGCCGAAGTGGACACGCTAAAGCAGAACCTCGAGCAATCCAAGCAAGAGCTTAGGCATGCCAAGAAGCAGCTTGAGGTAAGGAAGGTAAGAAATACCTTGTTTAAATATATATAAAAAAGGTGCAATTGCAAAAAATGATAGGATTATCGTGGCTATTGTAGGGGCCACGTCAGAGGTGGTGACCCTTAAGCAAGCGCTGGTCGAGGCCGAGAAGAGGGTGGCCACGGAGCGCACCGAGCGGGAGAAGTATGAGGCCCAGGTTGGCAAGGTGCAGCAAGAGCTCCAGGCTCTCATGAAAAAACATGAGAGTTTGGAGCTTGACTCAAAGACGCGAGCGTCCGAGCTCGCGATGTCTATTGAAAATGCCAAGTCTGCCAAGGCCGAATCCCAGAAGACCCTCCAGGAGTTGGATGCGGTGAAAAAGATAGCGGCGGGTAAGGCATTCTTTATGCAAAGCAAACACATAAGCGTGAGTTACTTGTTACTTACCCGAATCCGGAGCTCTCCAGGAGCATTCACATATCTTCCCCGTAGCGTGTCCGATGCCGCCGCATTCTATCGAGCCGAGGAGGGCAGCTCGACAAAGAAGGTGTTCTGGTCTCAGTATGCTGAGGCCGGACACCCCGTGCCCCGAGCGACCAGCTAAAGCAACTGGTCGAGCTCCACAAGGTGGCCGAATAGGCCATGAAGGGCCTCATAGTTTGGCTGTGGCCTGGAGAGGCTCTGCCTGGGAGCTATTTCGGGCTGGTGTGGCGGTTGGTGGGGGCCTGTCCAAGGCTCGAAGTCATCAAGCGCTCCGTCTTCATTGAAGGTGCCCGTAGGGCCCTTGCCCGTGCTAAGGTGCACTGGGGCAAGCTGGATGCTGAGAAGCTTGTGAAGGACGGGCCACCACTGGGGAAAGAGCATCGCAAGCTCGAGAATTATTATACGGATGTTCTGAAGGGTGCCCGCCTTGTGGCGGATGAATGTTCCAGGGATGTAATTTTTGAGTAAAACTCGCTCGTTTTGTCCTGTGCGCTGAAAACTTGTTCATATGGGCTAAGCAATGCTGTTGGAATTTAAAATATTACCTTCTGTGCGGCTGTTTATCAATTCTGAGAGATGGCGAGTCGTCGGCTTCTGCCCCTGTGCCGCTAGTGCTGGGGTGTTCGAGGATAAACTTGAGCGCTCTTTTTCCCATGTTTGGGTCCTTCGAGGGAGGCGCTCAGCACAACGAACAAGGCAATCGGACTATAATGCGTGAACACTCTCACTTAGCCATATAATTCTATAATTTTAAATTTCGGCGAAGCCCCTGGTATTCGGAAGACCGATTTCGGGGTGCTATCCACGCCTTGGCCGGACAGAGCCGACTCATCGCTCTAAGCGACATAAGTCTTTAGGGACTCGAAAAACCTCTCGAACAGTGACCAGCTCTCGCTTCATCATGACAGTCAGTTTTAGCTTTCTCTAATGAGGTGCTCGACCCAGCTCAACTGGGGCACAATCGCAGTAGTTCTCCTAGTGCTACCTTAGCTGATATAGCGGAACATAAGGCACCAAAACATAGGAGCCGGGCAAACCCAACTATTGACCCAAGAAATGATTCGGAGCCGATGCATATAATGCTATAAGTTCGGGGTGCCGCACTTGTTAAAGTGTTCGGACTTCTCACACCATATTGAGGGGTACTAAAGCCCCTGGCGTATTTTGGCGATACCAAAGTGTACGGGTGCAACATGTCGTTAACGAACATATATTTGTAAAAAAAAACGGTAATGCAAAGAGAGACAAAAGCTATGCATTGTTTATTAAAAAGGGTTGCGATCAAAGCAGAACGATACAAATAATTCGATAAGCAAAAGGTTGGACAATTTAACATGTCCATTCCAGGGGCAGGCTGCGGAATGGTATCTGAAACAGGTATACTGCTCGTGATAGAAACCACCTGGGAGTTCCGTAATGCGGCATGGCTTGTCTGCTTCCCTGGTTCTTGCATCGTTTGTGCGATAATTGAACTGCCGAACAGGCCTTCCGAAGAGTGGAGTCCTGAAAGTAAGAGAAAATGAAAAAATCGGCAGCCCTGGTGCGGTTTAAGACGTGTTTCAGGCGTGCCGTGATGGTGCCCCTCCCCCTATACCCATGGTATTTCTAGAGCGTAGTTATGTAAGCAAAGTACTGGTGTCGCATTTTTGCGAGGGCTGGGGTTGGGGCCGCATTGCTACGCCTGCTCAGAACGTGCCAGGCAGTCTTGTTATAGGTTACACCGGGCGCGCTTGACGGTGTCCGGACGTTTAATGGCCGGACTAGAGAACTGCCTGGAGAGGCTGCTTTGTACTTCCGCGGCAAGGGCCACTGTGTGCTCCTCCGTTCGGAGAGAGCGTTCGGTGTTTCCATTGACCGTAATTACTCCTCGAGGTCCTGGCATCTTGAGCTTAAGGTATGCATAGTGCGGTACCGCATTGAACTTCGCGAATGCGGTTCGCCCGAGCAGTGCGTGATAGCCACTGCGAATGGGACTATGTCGAAGATTAACTCCTTGCTTCGGAAATTATCCGGAGATCCGAAGACCACTTCAAGTGTGACTGAGCCTGTACAACTGGCCTCTACACCTGGTATTACGCCTTTAAAGGTCGTTTTGGTGGGCTTAATCCTCGAGGGATCTATGCCCATTTTCCGCACAGTATCTTGGTAAAGCAGGTTCAGGCTGCTGCCGCCGTCCATAAGGACTCTAGTGAGATGAAATCCGTCAATGATTGGGTCTAGAACCAATGCGGCGAATCCGCCATGACGGGTGCTAGTGGGATGGTCCCTTCGATCAAAGGTGATCGGGCAGGAGGACCATGGGTTGAACTTTGGGGCGACTGGCTCTACCGCGTATACGTCCCTTAACGCACGCTTCCGCTCCCTCTTGGGGATGTGGGTTGTGTATATCATGTTCACCATCCGCACTTGTGGGGGAAAACCCTTCTGTCCATTGTTGTTCAGTGGCCGGGGCTCTTCGTCGTCATCGCTATGCAGCCCCGTGTCTTTATTTTCAGCATTTAACTTGCCTGCCTGCTTGAACACCCAACAATCCCTGTTGGTGTGATTGGCCGGCTTTTCGGGGGTGCCATGTATCTGGCACAAGCGGTCGAGTATTCGGTCCAAACTAGACGGGCCCCTAGGATTTCTATTGAATGCCTTTTTCCACTGAACGAATTTATAGCCTCTGAATCCGGCATTAACTGCCATATCCTCAGCATTGTCGCCATTAATGCGGCACTTCTGCTTGTTGTGATGCGACCTGCCACTACTGTCCCTGGTATCCGAATTACCAGGGTTCTTGGTAATATTGTTGCTACGAGCAAGCCAACTGTCTTCTCCCGTGCAAAAGCGGGTCATGAGTGTCGTGAGTGCTTCCATAGATTTTGGCTTTTCCTGTCCAAGGTGCCGGGCAAGCCACTCGTCACGGATATTGTGCTTGAAGGCTGCTAGGGCCTCTGCATTCGAACAGTTGACTATTTGATTTTTCTTTGTTAGGAACCGTGTCCAGAATTGCCTGGCCGATTCCTCTGGTTGCTAAATTACATGGCTTAGGTCATCGGCGTATGGTGATCGCACATAGGTGCCCTGGAAATTGTCGAGGAATGCGGCTTCCAGGTCCTCCCAACAACCGATTGATCCTGCTGGCAAGCTGTTAAGGCAATGCCGAGCTGGTCCTTTAAGCTTGAGTGGGAGGTATTTGATGGCGTGGAGATCATTGCCGCGGGCCATGTGGATATGCAGGAGATAATCCTCGATCCATACCGCAGGATCTGTTGTGCCATCATATGATTCGATGTTTACGGGTTTGAAACCCTCGGGGATTTGATGATCCATTACTTCGTCTGTGAAGCATAGTGGGTGTGCGGCACCTCCGTACTGGGCTATATCACGACGTAGCTCCAATGAGCTTTGTATACTGTGTTCGGCCCTACCGGATTTGTGTCCGGCATGAAGGTTACCGTCTCGAGTCGTGGGGCGCCCACGCGATCCTTAGATCGATCTTGTTTGCCTTGCCTTGTCCTCCAACATATCTCGCAGGTCTGGCGCATTTTCTCGTGCCTTGGTACGGGGTGTGGCTTGAGTGGAGGGCCGAGAGGCCTCTCTGTCGCGGCCACGAGGTGGCCGGTCAGCCGTATCAAGTGCTGGTGATGTAGGTTTGAGTGCTTCCTCCTCTAATCGGGGTAGCACCCTGCGCTTTGAGGGGCGTTCGAGTTTATGCTCTTCGGCCGCAAGGACTTCAGTCCATCTGTCGACTAGCAAATCTTGATCAGCTCTAAGCTGTTGCTGTTTTTTCTTGAGGCTTCTTGCCATGGCCATAAGCCTGTGTTGAAAACGCTCTTGCTCGACGGGATCCTCTGGCACGACGAATTCGTCATCGTCGAGGCTTGCCTCATCTTCGGAGGGAGGCATACAATTATCATCCTCGACCTGTCTGTCTGCCGCTCTCTCATGAGGACTGGCTTCTCCATCCTCTCATGCTGAATCTTGCTGGAGGTGGTTTTCTTCAGCACTCTCTGGAGTATTATTATCTCCCGTGCTGGAATCACCGTATTTGCTTTGGCGGGATTTCGAGCGGCGCCGCTGACGCCGACGCTTAGGCTGTTTCTTGGAGGGGTCATCCTCCGCTATTCCATCGCCATCTCCTTCTTTTGGGTAGACCACCATGTATATGTCATATGACGAGGTGGCTTTCCAGGGCCCAATAGGCACTGGTTCTTCATCGTCTCCTGCATCGGCGTCCATACTGTCGATGTCTTCGGAGTCGAAGTCGAGCATGTCGGTTAAATCATCGATAGTGGCTACAAAGTGGGTGGTGGGTGTGCTTTGAATTTCTTCATCGTCTGTATCCCAACCTTGCTGACCGTAGTCCGGCCAACGCTCTCCTGATAAAGAGAGAGACTTTAGTGTCTTCAAAATATCGCCAAAAGGCGAGTGCTGAAAGATGTCTGCGGCAGTAAACTCCATGATCGGCGCCCAATCGTATTCGATCGGCAGGGGCGCGGATGGTTCGAAGTCCGGAGAGGAGTCCGGCTCCTTGGAGTCACGAGTCTCGCGGAGTGTGGGGCTGATGTTTGGCTCGATCATCGTTGGGATCGCAGCCCCCGAGGCGGCGTCCAACCACACATCCTCGATCGGCGCAGTTGGCTCCGAATTAAGGGTCGGAGCCGATGCGGGTGCGGCCTCTAGGGCACTGTTCGGCGGCAGAGCTAGATCATGCTCGTCGTGACAGTGCGGCGCGCTCGGCAGTGGCTCGAATCCGTCGAAGATCAAGTCCCCGCGGATGTCAGCCGTGTAGTTTAAACTTCCAAATCTGACCTGACGGCCAGGGGCATAGGTTTTGATCTGCTCCAGATGGCCAAGTGAATTGGCCCGCAGTGCGAAGCCGCCGAAGACGAAGATCTATCCGGGGAGGAAGGTCTCACCCTGGACTGCATCGCTATTGATGATCATAGGAGCCATCAAGCCTAACAGCGACGACACAGAGGAACTATCAATGAAAGCACCAATGTCGGTGTCAAAACCGGCGGATCTCGGGTAGGGGGTCCCGAACTATGCGTCTAGGCCGAATGGTAACAGGAGGCAAGGAACACGAAGTTTTACCCAGGTTCGGGCCCTCTTGATGGAGGTAAAACCCTACGTCCTGCTTGATTAATATTGATGATATGGGTATTACAAGAGTAGATCTACCACGAGATCGGAGAGGCTAAACCCTAGAAGCTAGCCTATGGTATGATTGTTGTTCTGTATGTTGTCCTACGGACTAAAACCCTTCGGTTTATATAGACACCGGAGAGGGTTAGGGTTACACAAAGTTGGTTACAATGGTAGGAGATCTACATATCCGTATCGCCAAGCTTGCCTTCCACGCCAAGGAAAGTCCCTTGCAGACACGGGACGAAGTCTTCAATCTTGTATCTTCATAGTCCAGGAGTCCGGCTGAAGGTATAGTACGGCCATCCGGACACCCATTAAACCAGGTCTCCCTCAATGAGTCCGGCGTGCAGTGTTGTCTTCGGCATTGCAAGGTGGGTTCCTCCTCTGAATACACCACAGAAGAATTTGAATACAAGGATAGTGTCCAACCCTGCAAAATAAGTTCCACATACCACCGTAGAGAGAATAAAATTTCCACAAATCTAATCTGCTGACACGTTTTGGCAACATGGCATTATGCCATGGCCCGGTAATTATTCGAACCGTTTCCTTTAGCTAGCCCCGCACATAACGCGATGCAGTTTCTTGACATGTCTTGTCAAAGCAGAGATCGTGTCCCCCTTATTACGGGATTCCCATCAATACGGTCATGGGTAACCCAACCACGCCTAGGACTCCTAGATTTTAGGTAAGTCGCAAACGGCCACGAGGAGGACGCTTGATATTCACCCTCTTTATAAAGGGTCAAGGCTTTTACTTTTTTACTCCAATGCTCAATCGAATCCCTCCCCCGCCTCGAGTTCTAACACTCAAAGCCTAGGTCAGGTGCTTCGGATCTTCAATCATGTCCGGATCCAGCCTCCAGGGCCGGTGGATGCCCTCCTCCGTTACGGAAGAGGATATCAAGAAGTTGAGGGAGGCAAGATACCTGACCGCCGAAGTCTCACATCGGCTGCCCGCCCAAGGGCAGGTCGTCCCTACTCCTGAACCCAATGAAGACGTCATGTTCATCCCTCACTTCCTCCGAGGACTAGGCCTCACTCTGGATCACTTCGTAAGGGGTTTGATGTTCTATTACGGGCTTGATTTCCATGATCTAGCCTTGGATTCCTTTATCCACATCTCGGCATTTATTGTTGTATGTGAGGCCTTCCTCCGCATTACCCCTCACTTTGGCCTATGGCTCGAGACCTTTGATGTGAAGCCGAAGACGGTTGAAGGGCAGTATGCAACGTGTGGGGTGCATTAATAAGCAAGATTGCCGGGGCTCCGTGGCCAAAAGGTTCCTTTCCAGAGGTGTCCGGATTATGGCAACGGGAGTGGTTCTACATCACCGTTCCCAGAAGTGCCAAGTGGGTAGCTTCTCCCACCTTTCGCTCGGGCCCTCCACCAAACTGATGTCATGGATCAGCAGGGGGCTGAGCTGGGGTCCAGCCAAGGATGTGCCCATATTGTAGAGCCGCATCCGGGATCTCTTCGAGGGAGATTTTAGTTTAGTTATGGTAGTGCAAGTCATGGTGGTTCGTCAAGTCTAGCCTTGCAACCGCCGGCCCCTCCGCTTGTGGGAATTCAACCCAGAAGGACCACACACTATTCAGAATTTCCTCGGCCTGACGCACGAGGAGATGTACAAGTCATTCTTCGGACCCCAAATAGAGTGTCCGGACACCTCCGAGGACGTGGGCCTGAGCAGCAACCGCACCGCGGCCCAAGTAAGTAATCCTCCAGCCGAACACACTGTCTTTCATTTATCATGATGCCATTCTGAAGAATCGCTTTTTGACAAGGACTGGATAACAAAGGCGAAGATGATCCGGTGTTTGGCCCCACTTCCAATCCGGTGCTGGAGAAGATGCTCGAGCCAGCACCTTGCCTAGTGCCCTCAAAGGAAGATGAAGGGGGGAATAAAGAGGGCGAAAGCAGGCCCCCACCGCTACCTATTCCAACCGAGGGAACGGGCGCCTCCGTGAGGGAGGATAACCAAGGGAAGGAATCTGACATTCCCTCGCCCCGGGGGAGGAAGAGGACTACCTCTGATGACTCGGAAACCAAGGTTTCCAAATGGGAGAAGAAAACTCCACCAGAGGGTCCCGCCTCAGAGGGAGATCTTGCTGCACAAAGTCTGTGCGGGGATCAGCCCTCTAACAAGCTGTAAGTAATCAAAAAGTACTTAATAGTGAAGATATACTACCTTACTTCTGAGGAAGATAACCGAATCATCTATCTTGCAGTTCGGATCTGAGCCCTTCTTAGCAGAGCTCGTCTTCGGGGGATCTTCTTCCGGAGATGATGGAGAGCGAAACGCCTCCTCCGGACTCCCTGGCTCAAGAAGAGGGCGACCTTGAAGTGTCGTCACGGAGAGTTTCTCCGGATCCGGCAAGGCCAGAAGGTAATCCCATGGTCACCCGAAGCCCTCAGTATCCGGCTCTTGAAGAGAGCAATAGAGAGAGTCCGGCACCACTTGGTATGCGGTCGGACGTACTGAAGGGTCTGCTAGAGCGAGCCACTATCTCAGAAGAGCACCGCACATTAATGAGTACGGTGATTGAAAGGATTTCGTCCACCGTAAATGGGTTGCATGAAGCCTTTATGAGTGTACTGATGGGCTTTGAGGTACGTGGAATGATATGCATTTGTGGTAGTACCACACATTTTTAGGTGCGCCCTGTGTAGATAGTAGCTCTTGAGACTCTGGTTGTCGTCGAGAACGGTGGCGAACAGAGGATCGTAGTCCCAGGTAATGACCAGACTGCCATTATGTGCAGGTGTCTAAAGCTCCGGTGGCTAGCCGGACTGGTGGGGTTGCCGAATTAATACGGCGACTGGATGCGGCGGATGCCGACATGGAGCTTGTTAACAAGCGGCTTGACTAGGTAGAGGGTAGGTGATATTTATAGTGAATGTCACATAGTAAGAGTAGCGTGATGCAAGTATCTTTAATATGTTGTGACTGCAGATGGAGTTGCTACTATGGAGGCCCTGCGGGCGGAGCTTGCCCGAGCCAAGGAGCAAGCAAGGAGTAGTAATGCGGCCGCTTTGAAGGCGGTGAAGAGTTGAAAGCCGAGAAGGCCGTTCATGGCGAGAGCAAAGAGAAAATGGCCGAAATGGCTGTGAAGTTAAAAGACACTGCCGACCGTTGCCAGTTTCTTGAGGAAGAAAACCAGGCGAAGGCTACGGACCTTTAAAAGGCCACAATGGCGACCAAAGACACCCTCTCTAAAGTGAGAGCAAAGAAGGAGGAACTACGTGAAGCCGGGGACATTGTGGCTGGGAAGCCCTTTATGTTGCGCAGGAAGTTCGACGATCCACGGTATGCCCCTCTGGATCGGCTGTGGAGTTCGGGCGACGCATATCTGGACTTAGCGGCGAGCGCTGTCAATGCGGCCGAATACTTCCGAGATCAGACAGATCGTGAAGTGGACAAGCTGTTTTGGTCGCAATTTAACGTTCCAGAGCGTCCGCTTCCATTGACTGAATAGCTTGCTGAATGGGCCGAACTCAATAGATTGTGTGGACTCGCCATGAGGTCTCTCGTGGATCATCTGTGGCCGGAAAGGGCAAAGCCGAACAACTATTTTAGCTTGGTGCAGCAGTTCCTTGGTATGGTGCCGCGCATTAATGCGATAAAGAGGTCGGCGTGCATAGAAGGCTTGCGGATGGCCCTTGCCCGTGTCAAAACATATTGGGTGGAGATGGATGCCACTACTGTCGTGGCGCAGGGTTCGGCCATAGGCCGAGTGGCTGCCCAGCACTATTTTGAAGAAGTTCTTGAGGGCGCTCGTACGATAGAGGCCCAGTGCTCGAAGAATGTTATGTTTGAGTGACATGTATTCCCATTGTAAAAACAACATTTTATTGAATTTATCAAGGCTGTATTTATACTTTTTCCCGAATGTATTGTGATGCCTCCTGTGCGGCTGTTCATGTATACATGTATATAACCTGAAAGATTGCAGTCATCGGCTTCAGCCCCCATGCATATAATGCGGGGGGTGTTCGCAGAAGATGCATATTCACACTTAATCCAACGTCTTCGTCCTGATAAGGAGGTGATAGCGCAGCGAACTAGGCAACCGGACTATAATGCTTTAACACTTTCACTTAGCCATAGGAGTTTGACAGTGGGGCTACCATATAGCCCCTGGTGGCTCCGCACTCGTCCGGATTCGGGGTGCGTACATGCCTGGCCGGGAAATGGCCCTTCGTTAATGCGGAGGAATCCTGAAGATTCCAATAGGTCATCGAGTGGTTGACCAGTCTCACGCTATATCATGACAGCCAGTTTTCGGCTTTCTCTACTGAGGTGCTCATCTGGATGAACCAGGGCACAATCGTAGTAGTTCTCCTGGTGCCTCCTTAGCCGATAGAGCGGAACGTAAGGCAGCAAAATACAGGAGCCAGGCAAACCCAACATTTGACCAAAGACATGATTTGGAGGTGATGCATATAAGGCCAAACTCGCGACACCGAACACTCCCTAAGGTATTTAGTCTTTATGGTGTAAACCAGGTCTAAACACTACCCTTTGTAATAAGCCCCTGGTGTCCAGGTACGTGCATTATTCTGGCGTGGCCACAAGCCAAGACGTCAGCATCGTTCTCGGTTGTAATGAGAATCCAAGGGATGTAAATCAACAAGAGACAGTAAAAAAGGTTTACGCACGGTCTTAATCTACAAACAATCCTTGGGACGGGTTCCTGTTGCACGTCTGAGCCTGTGTCTCTGTTGTGCCATATCCTGGACGGGTGTAGCACGATGGTCATCTGAAAAAGAGAGGAACTTAGTTGAAATGTTGCCATGCAAAAGTTAAGTTATACTAAATAAACAATATATAGTTGAAAATGAGTAAAGGTGAGCCTTGTTGCCACTTTTGCGCGTGCGTTGAGCCCCTTGTATTGTAATAGGGGTATAGCCATCAAACCTGTATTAATTACATATAGCTGAGCCGGACTCGTCTAGCCATGTCTGCGGTCTTAACGCCCTGTCAAATGCTTGAGTTGGTGAGGCCCTTTAGTGTGCGGCGGCCAAGGCAGCCGCACCGTCTTCGGCGCGCAAGGAGCGCTCAATATTTCCATTTACTATAATGATGCCGCATGGACCGGGCATCTTGAGCTTGAGGGAAGCGTAATGCGGTATTGCGTTAAATCGAGCGAAAGCTTTGCGTCCGAGTAGTGCTTGATAGCCACTTTGGAACGGAGCTACGTGGAAAGTTAGATTTTCGATGCGGAAGTTATAGGGGAAGCCGAATATAACCTCTAGTAGCAGGGAGCCCCTGCAGTGAGCCTCCGGGCCTGGCGTTACTCCTTTAAAGGTAGCATTGCTGCGGCAAATTTTTGTTGGGTCTATCCCCATTTTGTGGACTGTGTCTTGATATATCAGATTTAAACTGCTGCCGCCGTCCATCAGGACTCGGGTGAAGTGGTATCCGTCAATTATTGGATCTAATACCAAGGCAGCCCATCCTGCACGTCGGATACTTTCCGAGTAATCCCGATGGTCGAAGGTGATCGGTTGGGACGACCAGTGGCGGAGCTCCGCGGTGATAGGCCCTGGGGCATGTTCCTCTAAAGGTGCCGCTTTGTCTCTCCCTTTTATCACGTGTAACACGTTGACTGTTTTGGCTTCTGGTGGGAATTTCTTCTGTGCCCCTGTGCTTTGCTTGCGAGGCTCGTCCTGATCTTCACTTGGTGTGTCCTGCCCCTTGTGTTCGGTGTTGAGCTTGCCGTACTGTTTGAAGACCCAACATTCTCTGTGGGTATTATTTGCAGGTTTATCAGGGGTGCTATGGATCTGACATATTTGGTCCAAATTTTTTTTAGGCTGGACAATTTGTCTTTGTTGCCTTTGGAGGGCGGCTTTTGCTGCCCTGGCCGAGAGCTTCTAAATCCGGCATTTACCGCCATGCTCTTCCGGCTGTCTTCTTTATTCTGGCGCTTATTCTTGATGCGTCGTGATTTCCCGTTTCCATCCCTGACATCGGATGTACTTGGGTCGCTGGTGCTGCATCAGGTTAACCAGGTGTCCTCGCCCGCGCAAAAACGGGTCATGAGGCTTGTTAATGCTGCCATTGTTCTCGGCTTTTCTTGACCGAGGTGTCTAGCAAGCCATTCGTCTCGAACGCTATGCTTGAAGGCTGCTAAGGCTTCGGCGTCCGGACAGTCAAATATTTGGTTCTTTTTAGTGAGGAACCTGTTCCAAAGTTTTCGGGCTGACTCACCGGGCTGTTGAGTTATATGACTTAAATCGTCTGCATGCGGTGGTCGGACATATGTCCCTTGAAAATTTGCCTGAAAGGCGTCTTCGAGCTCTTCCCAGCTTCCGATGGAGTTTTCGGGGAGGTTTTTATGCCAGTGCCGAGCTGGCCCTTTGAGCTTGAGGGGTAAGTACTTGATGGCGTGGAGATCATCTCCTCGAGCCATATGGATATGGAGGATGTAGTCCTCAATCCAGACCCCAGGGTCTGTTGTTCTGTCGTACGCCTCTATGTTTACGGGTTTGAATCCCTCTAGAAATTCATGATCCAGCACCTCGTCGGTGAAACATAGAGGGTGTGTGGCACCCCTGTATTTGGGTGTACCGTGGTGTTCGGATGTTTGTTGTGTTGCATTATATGTTGGAGCACGCCTGCATGAACCATAGATGGATCTAGCTGCACCGTCCTTTTGATGCGAGCCCTTACGCGGATCGCTTACTGGTTTATGTGCAGCGTCGATTGCCGCTTTATGTTGGCTATGAGGTCGTCTATCCGACCGGATGGCCGTTTTATTTTTTTAGTTGTGGATGATCTAAGGCCTCCTCATCAAATTCAGGTAGCATCTTTCGCTTCGGATAGCTCTTGGTGTGGCGATTACTGCCGTATTTCGCTGCAGTGTTGAGTACTTCACTCCATTTCATTTTGAGTGTGTCTTGTGCAGCCTTGAGCCTTTGCTTCTGTTTTTTCAGAATCCTCACCGTGGCAACAAGCATTTGGTGGGCATTATGTTGCTCCTGGCGCCTGTCCGGTGTGATGTCGTCAGGACTGTTATCTTCGACGGGGTTGGGTTGTTCGGCTTGATTTTCCGTGTTGCCGTGATCGGGCAATGGTTCACCCTGCTCTAACGCTGGGTCTATGTGATCGTTATTTCTGCCGAGGCAGGATTTGGAGCAGCGTTTACGCTGCCGCTTTGACTGCTTCTCGAGGGAACAACCCTTCGCTAAGCCCTTCCATTCCTCGTAGTTATTTTCTTTAGGTGTGTCCACCATGTATACCTCATGTGATGAAGTGGGCGTCCAGTGCCCTGTGGGCAATGGTTCCTCTTCGCCTCCCGCATTGTCGTCAATACTGTCGATGCCTTCGGAGTCAAAGTCGAGCATATCGGTTAACTCATCGATAGTGGCTACTAATTGGGTGGTGGGTGGGCGGCAAATTTCTTCGTCATCCGCATCCCAATCCTGCTGGACGTAGTTCGGCCAGGACTCTCCTGACAAGGAGAGAGACCTTAATGAGTTCAGTATGTCACCAAAGGGCGAGTAGCGGAAAATATCCGCGGAGGTAAAGTCGATGATCGGCGCCCAATCGGATTCGACAAGAACGGGCATAGGCCGTTCGGATTCCGTGTCCGGAGAAGAATCCGGCAGTTTGGCAACACGGATCTCGTGAAGGGTAAGGTCGATATCTGGCTCGATCGCCGCAAAGGATACGGCCTCCGTGGCGGGGTCTATCCACCCGTCCACGGATGGCGAAACTGGCTCCGAATTGGGGGTCGGAGCGGCTCCCGGTGTGATTTCTCGAACATTGTCCGATGGTAGAGCTAAATCATACTCATCATGACTGCGCGGCGCACAAGGCAGGGGCTCGAATCCGTCGAAGATCAAGTCTCCGCGGATATCGGCCGTGTAGTTTAAGCTTCCAAACCTGACCTGGTGGCCAGGGGCGTAACTTTCGATCTGCTCCAGATGGCCAAGCGAGTTAGCCCGCAGTGCGAAGCCGCCGAACACAAAGATCTGTCCGAGGAGAAAAGTCTCACCCTGGACTGCATCGCTATCGATGATAGTAGGAGCCATCAAGCCTAATGGCGACGACACAGAGGAACTCAATGAAAGCACCAATGTCGGTGTCAAAACCGGCGGATCTCGGGTAGGGGGTCCCAAACTGTGTGTCTAAGACGGATGGTAACAGGAGGCAGGGGACACGTTGTTTTACCCAGGTTCGGGCCCTCTTGATGGAGGTAAAACCCTACGTCCTGCTTGATTTATTCTTGATGATATGAGTATTACAAGAGTTGATCTACCACGAGATCGGAGAGGCTAAACCCTAGAGGCTAGCATATGGTATGATTGTATGTTGTCCTACGGACTAAAACCCTCCGGTTTATATAGACACCGGAGGGGGCTAGGGTTACACAAGGTCGGTTACAAAGGAGGAGATATACATATCCATATTGCCTAAGTAGAGTCCCACCCGGACACGAGACGAAGTCTTCAATCTTGTATCTTCATAGTCCAACAGTCCGGCCAAAGGATATAGTCCGGCTGTCCAGAGACCCCCTAATCCAGGACTACCTCAAAGACAATTAAACCATATCTTAGCATCACCCTTTAACGAGAAAGGAAACAACTTAAGAATATAGTAATAGCGACTTTTTTACTCATGAGCAAATAGGGTGGCTATGTCATTCAATTTAGTAAGGTGTGCCAGAACAGCTTCAGATTCATAACCATGGAAAGGATTAGATTCAACCAAAGTAATTAACTGAGCGTCGATAGAGAATTAATAATCCTTATCAGTAAGATAGATATGTGAAGTAGCAAACTCAGGATCATATTGCATTCTAGCATTCAAAGATTTTTCTTTCCACTTGCATAATAAGTTCTTAAGATCATCTCTATCCTTGCAAGCAAGAAAGTCCCTAGCTACCTCTCCATCCATAACATAACCCTCATGCATAATAGGTAATTCATATCTAGGATAACTAGGTCTAATAGGTGTTTCAAAGTGTTCAGTTTCAAAAATTTCATCAGTTTCAGAAATATCATCATCTTCAGCATACTCAATAGTTCTAGCTCTAGTAAGTCGTTCATCAAGAAATTCACCCAATGGCACAGTTTTATCAAGCAAACTAGTAGCATCATAAGCACCATTCATAGCAGAAGTAGCATCATCAATAACGTGCGACATATCAGAATCAATAGTAGGTGTAGGTGTCACAAGTTTACTCAAAACAGAAGGTGAATCAAGTGTAGAGCTAGATGGTAGTTCCTTAACTCCCATCGTAGTAGAGGGAAAAATCATAGTTCTAGTATCTTTCAAATTCCTCATAGTGATCAACAGATATAAATCCCAAGTGACTCAGAAAATAGAGCTATGCTCCCCAGCAAAGGCGCCACAAATGTCTTGATAACCCACAAGTATAGGGGATCGCAACAGTTTTCGAGGGTAGAGTATTCAACCCAAATTTATTGATTCAACACAAGGCGAGCCAAAGAATATTCTCAAGTATTAGCAAATGAGTTGTCAATTCAACCACACCTGAAAGACTTAATATCTGTAGAAAGTATTTAGTAGCAAAGTAATATGGATGTAACAGTAATGGTGGCAAGTAATAGTAGCAGTTTTGTAGTGATTGTAACAACAATAGCAATGAACGTAACTTATCAAAGATCAATATGTGAACAGCTCGTAGGCAATGGATCGACAATAATAATTGTGTCAGATGATATTCATCATGTTGTAGTCATAACCTAGGGTGACACACAACTAGCTCCAATTCATCAATATAATGTAGGCATGTATTCCGTATATAGTCATACGTGTTTATGGAAAAGAACTTGCATGACATCTTTTGTCCTACCATCCCGTGGCAGTTGTGTCCTAATGGAAACTAAGGGATATTACGGACTCCTTTTAATAGAGAACCGGACCAAAGCATTAGCACTTAGTGAATACATGAACTCCTCAAACTACGGTAATCACCGGAAAGAATCCCAATTATTGTCACCTTGGGGTATGCCAATCATAACTCATAATAGGTGTCTACAAGTTGCAAGATAGGATCAAGAACACAAATATATTCATGAAAACACAAATAGGTTTAGATCGGAAATCATGGCACTCGGGCCCTAGTGACAAGCATTAAGTATAGCAAAGTCATAGCAACATCAATCTCTGAACATTGTGGATACTAGGGATCAAACCCTAACAAAACTAACTCGATTACATGATAAATATCATCCAATCCATGACCGTCCAGAAAGCCTACACTACTAGGGAAAACCATATACAGAGAACATTAGCAGTAGTGCTTGTTAAAAAAGGGTGCTAGTGCTACATAGCAGTAGCACGTGCAGGATAACCGCGCTACAGATACAAATGTAGTAGTAGCATGTCTCCCTGTAAAAGCGCTACTACTAAAATTCCCACTACTAAGCCGATAGGCTACACATAGTAGTAGCAGTCTTATAAAAACCGCGCTACCGCTAAGACTATTGTATCAGCGCGTTTACTATGAAAGGCGCTACTGCTAATGAATAGAAAATAAAATGAAAAACAAAAAGAAAAGAAAATGAAAATAAAATAAATATAAAAAGGAGAAAGGAAAAAATAAAATGTAAAGAAAAATAAATGAAAAAGGAAAAAAGGAGAAAGGCATAGCAGAAGCATCTGTTCGTAAGAGGCGCTATAGATAATATTTCAGCAGCGCAGTTTTTAGACCCCTACTATGGAAAGAGAAAAGGAAATAAGAAAAGAAAAGGAAAATACATAGCTATAGTAGTAGCGCGTTAGTAAAAATCGCTATAGCTAACTTAGCTATAGCGCGTTTTCAATAAACGCGCTACCGCTAAGTTTGACTTAACCCAAAAGCTATTTCCCTCCCCCCAGCCACCACTTCTCCCCCAAATCCCTCGCCCCACTTCGCCGCCGTCTCCCCAATTCGCCGTCGCCCCACTTCACTGCCGTCTCCTCCCAACGTCGACGCCCGCGGAGCCACCAGAGCCGCATGCCATTGACGCCACCGGAGCCACCCCGAACGCCACCGGAGCCGCGCGGCCTCATCAACCCCACCAGAGCCGGCCTCAGCGCCACCGAAGCCACCCTAGACGCCCCTGCCTCTGTAAGCCCCCACCCTCCTCTCTCTCATGCATAGCACAAACATTGGACCGGGAACTAGCTAGCTAGGTTAACTAATTTAATTAGTTTAATTATCTAGGTTATTGCAAAAAATTAGTTAGGGCTTTGACAGAGAACTAGTTAGGTTAACTAGTTTAATTAGGTTAATTATCTAGGTTAGTGCAAACATTTATTTAGGGGTTTGACAGAGAACTAGCTAGGTTAACTAGTTTAATTAGGTTAATTATCTAGGTAAACTAGGTTAACTAGCTAGGTTAACTAGCTAGGTTAAATAGCTAGGTTAATTATGTTCGTTAGGTTAACAAGCTAGGTTAACTAGGTTCGTGTAACGGCCCAAGACCGGTGCTCCAGATGCCTTCCATGGTTTTCGAGATTCGTCATGTGATTTGTTTTGCTTGTTGCATTCCTCTTTGCATATTTTGCATTGCATCATGTCATCATGCCATCATTTTCTCAAAGCTAACTAAACTCACTTAGATAAATTGCATGGATTTCTGATCCATTTAAATTGAGGGATCTCACATGGTGGTTTCTCTTTAAAACATACCCTCCAGATATTTAGGGAGCTATTATCAAATATTACATTTTTTAGAATCACCCAAAAACACACTTACAAATATTCCCCATGTCTTTTCTAGTTCAAGCTTGACTTCAAAACCTTGCCCAAAATTCACTTCCCATTTACCAAGGTTCCTCCAAAAATCTGAACATTTTTGGGCACTTCAAAATCCTACCCCTTGTTCAAACCATTTGAATTAAATTCAAATGCTTTTGAATTGAAACCTTGCAATCTTTCTCACTCCAATTCTAGTTGTGGTGCTTAGATATGTGTCCTAGTAGCCGCATGCCAAATTCCAGCTTGATTCGAATTTATTTGACACTTTAAATAAATTTGTTGCCTTCCTTTTTTCCCTTCTTGTGCTAGAAATAAAAAAAGGAGAACCTTTCTTTTTTCTGTCGGGCCCCAACTCTTTTCTCTCTCCCTCACTTTCTATGTATGACAGCTAGCCCAGTAGCCAGGCCGGCCCACCCAGGCCCATCCTCACAGGCCCACTTAACATATAACCTAGGACTAGCCGCTACCTAACCCTAACCCTCTCCCTGCCGATCGCCATCTCGCTCCCTTCCCTCATTCCCTCAGCACCGCCAGGGGCCTCGGCTCGATCCCCTTTCCTTCTCCCACTCGTCTCCCTCCTGCGCCGCCTTCACAGCATGCAGAGGGGCGGTGCATCGCGCCCGATCCCTCCTCTCGCTCGAGCAGCGGGACAGCGTCGCCGTCCCACTGCTGGAGCTCCATCCCACCGCCTTGCCATCTCGTCCAGCAGCCATTCCTCTACCTCGTCGTCCCTCCTTCTCCAGCTCGCCTCCCTTGGTGCCCCGCTGTCCGGCGAGCCGAGGTCGCCGCCGCGCATGTCTTGCGTCCTCCGCGCCTGCAGCGCTCGGCCTCCTGCCCACGTCCCCTGCATCAGCCCCGGAGATCACCGCCGACGGGAATCGCTAGGTCCAGCGACCCCTCGTCCAGTGCGCCGTCTCCTTCCTCGCCGAAATTCCTCGTGAGCCACCCCCTTGTTCGCATCCACAGCCACCAAGAAGGGCCTCCTCACACGCCCGTGCTCCTCCTCATGTTTGTGCGTGGCTCGTTGCTGGTCTCGTGCCAGAGCCCCTCCTCAGATGGGAATTTGTTAATATCCGGTTATAGAGAACTTGACACTTGACTTAATTAAAATGCATCAACCGCGTGTGTAGCCGTGATGGTCTCTTTTCGACAGAGTCCGGGAAGTGAACACGGTCTTGTGTTATGTTTGAACATAAGTAGTTTCGGGATCACTTCTAGCTTCTCGCTCTTATTTGCGTATGTTAGCCACCATATATAATTAGTGCTTGTTGTAGCTCCACCTCACTACCTACAGCTACCCATAAGCTTAAATAGTCTTGATCTCACGGGTGTGAGATTGCTGAGTCCTCTTGACCCACAGATACTTGCAAACAGTTGCAGGTGCCGATGATGCCAGTGCAGGTGACACAACCATGCTCAAGTGGGAGCACGATGAAGATCTTGGTCGTTGTTATGTGTCTTTTCCGGATGATCAGTAGTGCTGCCCAATTGGAACGATCGGGGATATAGTATTTGGGGTTGTCTTCTTTTATTTTGGTTCTGTAATCGGACCTTGATTGTACTCTGGATGATGTTTGTTTAACTTGTTATTTGCGTGAAGTGGAGATTGTAAACCAACTCTTTATCCCTTTCTTATTCATTACATGGGATTGTGTGAAGATTACCCCACTTGCGACTAAACCACCATGCGGTTATGCCTCTAAGTTGTGCCTCGACACGTGGGAGATATAGCCGCATCGTGGGCGTTACAAGTTGGTAATCAGAGCCATCCTCGACTTAGGAGCCCCCTGCTTGATCGAATCGATGGCGTTGTTTAGTCTAGAACAAAATGTTTTGAGTCTTAGGATTATATATATCGAAGAGTAGGATTCTTTTTACTCCTCAGTCCCTTCGTCGCTCTGGTGAGGCCTCATGATATAGAAGTTTTGACTTTTCGCTCCTTAAATTTCACAAAAAAAATTACAATCACGCGGGTATCTTGGAATCATTCCGATATTCTTGTGATGAGAACATTGTTCTTGGTGCCTCGTGACATTTAGGGGTTGTGGCGGTGTCCCGGGGAGTTGAGCTCCGAGGTGTTGTGGTCATAGTTTTATCGTTGCAGTTCTGGAATACCTTAGTTTCGCTGACATCGAAAATCTCTTTTATGCAGTTGTTGGTGAGATAACCACGACACCACCTAGTACTGGTGTGGGAGTTTGGGAGTATGTCCATAACTCGTATAACGAATGCTTTTCGAAGGTTGAGGTACACAATTTCCGAAGGTTTCTTGGTTACGTGTTGAAGGATGGACACAGCTGGATGTAGGGATTGTTAGTTTGGGTGAGATATTATGCTTCCCCTGTATCCCCAACACAAGATCGCATAACTAGAAAGGTTCAGGAGTTTACAAGTGGGAATTCAAGTATCACATGGGATATCTTTCCAACAGACACATGATTTGATATGGGGTCTATCATATGTTTGTTTTCGGCTAATTTTCCAAGCCAATCTTAGTTTTGTTTTTGAGTTGTGGTATTTGAGTTGCTTCGAAGTCTAGGTGTTGGTTCCATACTTTTACTAAATGGTGTTCTCATATCTTTATGGGAATACTAATCCTTCTTGATCATCAAGTTTTTCATCTCAATTTCTTCTCAACCGGTGTGCTTCTATTCAAGTGGATCCGATCATTTCAACATTCGCAAGATCACCTCTCAGTTTTCCCAACGCTGTTCGTTTCATCCATCCCCAAGTTGCCTTTGTTTTTCCTGCCCTCCCACCCTTTTTCTTCATGTACTCATATTTTTTAATCAAGTGTCATTTTATTGATGGGAAGTCTCTCCATTCTTTTCCGTGAATGTTCTTATCCGGTGATTCTCAGGAAGATACTAACAGAGCCTCAAGTTCTTCTTTATTCGTTTTCTTTCTTCTTTGATGGATTCAAGTCAAGCTTTGTCGATCATATCATTTCCTTGTTTCAAATGTTTTCTCATACCGGTGCACCTCGTAATAGTTCACTTCTCATTATTCATTTGTTTCGGAGTGCTAAGGATATCTCAAGAGATTCATGCTTCCATCCTCAATCCGTTTAAACTAATTCGAGGTTGTTAGCTCATTCAAGCCATTTAATTCAATCGGTGCAATCTCCCTTTCAAGTAATCGTTCAACAGTGTATCTTTTGAGTGGGCCCTAACTCACAGGTATTTCCCAGGATCTTACCTGACTCTTCTATTTTCCTGGAGTTACTCTCAAATTCTTCTCCAAGTTTGATGTAAGAATGAATTATCATCAGTCATATGCATTTCTTCATGATCGGTCAAATTCTTTTCATCATTGACTCAACCTCTTCGCTTTTGATTCTCCCAAAGTGTCTAAACAATTCTTGATGGTGTTTTTCGTCGTCATTCTCAGATTTCAAGACCGAAGAAGAGTTTCTCTTTCAATCATATCTGTTCTCTTGAAGATTCATGGTTCTAGCTTCATGCCATCCTCTCATAATTGTTTTCGATTGTGAGAATTCTTTTCACCCATCCGGAGAAATTCAGGAGTCTTTATAGTTTGATTCCCCGGAGCCCATCATCTCAGAAGTATTCATTCCAGCTTTCAGGTCTCATTCTCAAATTCTACCGACCGGTGCATCGTTCAAATATCCTCTAATCTGTTCATGATCTCTTCGTTCTCAGGTATCAAATCCCCTCAAGTATCTTCTTTCGTTTTTCTAATTCTGCCCGGTGATTTATGCCTTTGCTACTTTCATTTTCAATTCTTATGGTGGTTCATTCAAGAGTTTTATTCCTTGGTTATCATATCAATTCATTCATTCTTTCAAATCCTAACGGTGGTTCGTTGAAGTCTTTTCTCAAGTTTGCGCTATATCTATCTTAATCCTTTCCACGAGAATAAGTAGTATGCCGAATCCGTTGCTTGTCATCAATTTAAATTGGTGAAGGATATGCATAACATAATTCTTATTATTGCTTCATCCAAATGATGGATTCATTCATTTGAAGTTTGTTCATGATGAGTAATAGGTTCAAGTGCTTCATTCTTTTCCCGGATTTCCAAGATCTCTCAACTATATCACCATGAAGATTAATCCAAATCATTGCAAGTCTTCACCTCATGTTTTCAACTTCTCTTTCTTTTCGTTATCCTTTTATTTACTGGAGTTCTTTATGGAGGCTCTACATGATGGTTCATCAAGCATTTAATTCCTTCTCGAAGTGTTCATCGAGATTCTTTTCAGAGGAGCTCAAGTATTCTTCATCTTCCATTCTGAAGTGCAATTCTTTCAACCTTATCTTTTGAGGTGGTGTTATGTCATTCTTGACAATTTCCCGTCGTGTTTCATGATTCACAAGTTCTCCGGAATGACATATTTTAGACCCATTATTTTCAATTCGTGCATGAGATCCCTTGCAACCCATCAGTCTCTTCATTGGAGTTATCTTGGGTTATATTTGACCTAAAGCTTTCCCTAAGAATTGTTGCTATTTATGGTGCTTATAAATGACCGAAGTTCTTCATTTATCCTCCCGGTGAAATATGTTTCTCGTCACTTTGTTGATATCAATCCAATCTATTGTTTCCGTTAGTGGTAGAATTTCACCTCATAATTTTGAGACGTTTTGCATAAGCGCACTACAAGCTTATTCTTTTTTTGTTGATTTCCCAACAACTCTGTTCAACCCTTCTTCTTAAGGATGCTTTTCCAATTTATTTGTGGGAGAGGATGTTTTCTCTTCTCCGTTCCTTTCATTCCATTCTTTCATTTCTTTCGGAGGCATTGTGATGTGCTCTCTCCACTCATCACCTCATTTTTGCGAAGATCTTGTTCTTTCCTTTGCTTATGCATTCAACCGGAGTGTCGTGTCCTCCATTCAAGTCCTCTCATCTTATCAAGTTTTGCCTCCCTTCTCAGTCGGAGTGCTGACCAAATTATATCATTCTTATTCATTCTCGATCTTGTTTTAACCGGAGTGGTTTCAATATCTATCTTGGCAATTAACCTCAAGGTTTTTTGCAATGTTCCTTGTTCCTCTTTTCTAACAGAGTGTTTTCAAATTCATTCATCTCCATTGTATTCTTCTTTCAATTTGTTCAACCTCTCAAGGTTCATGGTTTCACTTGTTTGTCGAAGAAGCAACTTAGTTTACCTCTTCTTTTCCTCTTCCGCTTCCCTCCGGTGCCATCCTAGATCTCAGGACGAGATCCTCATGTAATAATGGAGTGTTGTAACGCCCCAAGATCGGAGCTCCACATGACTTCCATGGTTTCCGAGATTCATCATGTGATTTGTTTTGCTTCTTGCATTCCTCTTTGCATATTTTGCATTGCATCATGTCATCATTTTCTCAAAGCTAACCAAACTCACTTAAATAAATTGCATGGATTTCTGATCCATTTAAATTGAGGGAACTCACATGGTGGTTTCTTTTTAAAACATACCCTCCTGATATATAGGGAGCTATTATAAAATGTTCCGTTTTTGGGAATCACCCATAAACAAACATGAAAAGATTCCCCATGTCTTTTCTAGTTCAAGCTTGACTTCAAAACCTTGCCCAAAATTCTCTTCCCATTTACCGAGGTTCCTCCAAAAATCCGAACATTTTTGGGCACTTCAAAATCCTACCCCTTGTTCAAACCATTTGAATTAAATTCAAATGCTTTTGAATTGAAACCATGCAATCTTGCTCACTCCAATTCTAGTTGTGGTGCTTTGATATATGTCCTAGTAGCAGCATGCCAAATTCCAGCTTTAGTTGAATTTATTTGACACTTCAAATAAATTTGTTACCTTCCTTTTTATCCCTTCTTGTGCTGGAAATAAAAAAAAAGGAGAACCTTTCTTTTCTGTCGAGCCCCAACTCTTTTATCTCTCCCTCTCTTTCTATGCATGGCAGCTAGCCCAGCAGCCAGGATGGCCCGCCTAGGCCCATCCTCTCAGGCCCAACTAACATATAACCTAGGCCCAACCGCTACCTAACCCTAACCCTCTCCCTTGCTGATCACCATCTCGCTCCCTTCCCTCTTTCCCTCAGCATCACCAGGGGCCTCGGCTCGATCCCCTTTCCTTCTCCCACTCGTCTCCCTCCTGTGCCGCCTTCATAGCACGCAGAGGGGCAACGCATCGCACCCGATCCCTCCTCTCGCTCAAGCCGTGGGACAGCGTCGCCATCCCACTACCGGAGCTCCATCCCACTGCCTTGCCGTCTCGTCCAACGACCTTGCCTCCACCTCGTCGTCCCTCCTTCTCCGGCTCACCTCCCTTGGTGCCTCGCTGTCCGGCGAGCCCAGGTCGCCGCCACGCTTGTCTTGCCTCCTCCACGCCCACAGCGCTCGGCCTCCTGCCCGAGTCCCCTGCATCAGCCCCGGAGATCACCGCCGTCGGGAATCGCCAAGTCCAGCGACCCCTCGTCCAGCGCACCGTCTCCTTCCTCGCCGGAGTTCCTCGTGAGCCTCCCCCTCGTTCGCATCCATAGCCGCCAGGCAGGGCCTCCTCACGCGCTCGTGCTCCTCCTGATGTTTGTACGTGCCTTGCTAGTGGTCCCGCGCCAGAGCCCCTCCTCACAACCATGGTATCCATCATGGATGTACAGCGCCTGCACGCTGCTGCTGCTATACCACCTCGATGCCATCGGGGAGTACCATGGCCTCCATCGAGACCCTTGGATTCATCAAGATCGCCAAGTACCACGGCATACGGCGCCGTAACGACCACAACACCGAACGCCAAGTACAGGATGACCCGCGAAGCCCCTGGACGCCATGTACCACAACCGTTGTGTTTCGTTTCATCCTTGTCAAGTACCCATTGACGCCAAGTACAACGATGTCAGTGCCCCTCAAGTCCGGCTACACGAAAACACCAAGTACCCCTTCATGTCGGTAAGAACCACAAGCCAGACCCCGAACGATCGACGACTCGTGGACCATGTACAACTACAGTTGCCTTGGGTTTCATCAAGTTCCTCGCCATGACTATGAACGTCTATGAACCGTGTACAACTACCGCTCCCCGAAGAACCGTGGGTCACAAGACTCGTGTACGACTATCGCGAGTACCTCTACCGTCGTCATGTACCACTACTTCCACTACCCTCGCCGTGGACCAATTGTACAACTACTTCCGTCTACATCCCTTCAAACCCGAACCGTCCCGAACTGCGCACTTCGAAGGTATAACCGCCGAGCCGATGACCCCGTGGATGAATGCTTTTGATGTATGTGATGCACCCTTGTCCGCCTCGAGTCCGAACTATCGGTGCATGTTGCCCCTCTTTTTCCTTGTCACCGACATGTGGGAACCAGGTATCCAGGAGCACCCCACCATCCTTGTATGACACGCTCCTATCACTTTTCCTTTTGCATCGATATCTCCATGAGCTACCAGAACCGATATCTTGTCGTGGCATCATTTTCGGATTCGTTGCCGTGGCACCCCTTACGTTTCCGGCATGATGACAAATTCTTAATAATATGCTCATGTCAATATTTTCCTAAAATTGCATAAACTTGAACATGTCACCCGCATCATGATAAAAACATTTAAAATGTTTAAAATTGTTGTTGCATTAAATTGCTAATGCACATGAGGATATACCGGAATTGTTGTTTGGCGTTTCCGGCCTCATTTAAACTTGCCTAAATAGTTAGTTTATTTATGCTACACCCTCTTGCCATGTTAAGAACATTTATTTTTGTTGGGTACATAACCGGGAGAGAACTAAATATATGAATGTGGTGTTTCGTCAATATGCAACTCGTTGCATATTGAGCTCCACTTAATTTGTAGTATTGTTTGTGCATTTTGCCATGCCATGTTTCTTTAAACCGGACATGCATCATATTTGGTTGTGCGTCATGCCATGTTTATGTGATGGTTGTTTACTATGTTGCCTGCTTCTTTCTGGGTTGCTTCTCTCGTTAGCTTCGGTTTCGTTCCGGAGTTGTGAGGATCCGTTCGACTATGTTTGTTTGTCTTCTTCTTGGACTCGTTCTCCTTCCTCGCGGGATCTCAGGCAAGATGACCATACCCTCGAAATCACCTCTATCTTTGCTTGCTAGTTGTTCGCTCTATCATTATGTTGCGCTACCTACCACTTGTTATATCTTGCCTCCCATATTGCCATGTCAAGCCTCGAACCCACCTTCCTAGCAAACCGTTGTTTGGCTATATTACCGCTTTTGCTCAGCCCCTCTTACAGCGTTGCTAGTTGCAGGTGAAGTTGAAGTTTGTTCCATGTTGGAACATGCATATGTTGGGATATCACAATATCTCATATTTTAATTAATGCATCTATATACTTGGTAAAGGGTGGAAGGCTCGGCCTTATGCCTGGTATTTTGTTCCACTCTTGCCGCCCTAGTTTCCATCATACCGGTGTTATGTTCCTTGATTTTTCGTTCCTTACGTGGCTGGGTGTTATGGGAATCCCTTGATAGTTCGCTTTGAATAAAACTCCTCCACCAAGGCCCAACCTTGGTTTTAACACTTGCCACCTAAACATTTTTCCCTTGGGTTCTGCAGACTCAAGGGTCATCTTTGTTTTAACCCCAGGGCCAGTGCTCCTCCGAATGTTGGTCCAACCTGGGCGATGTCCAGCGCCCCCTGGGCAACAAGGGTCGATGCCAACCCCACGTTTGACCCATCCGGTGTGCCCTGAGAATGAGATACATGCGACTCCTATCGGGATTTGTTGGCACATCGGGCGGCTTTGATGATCTTGTTTTGCCATCGTCGAAATGTCTTGTAACCGGGATTCCGAGATTGATCGGGTCTTTCCGGGAGAAGGAATATCCTTCGTTGACCGTGAGAGCTTGTGATGGGCTAAGTTGGGACACCCCTGCAGGTTATAAACTTTCGAGAGCCTTGCCCATGTTTATGTAGCAGATGGGAATTTGTTAATATCCGGTTGTAGAGAACTTTACACTTGACTTAATTAAAATGCATCAACAGCGTGTGTAGCCATGATGGTATCTTTTCGATGGAGTCCGGGAAGTGAACACGGTCTTGTGTTATGCTTGAACGTAAGTAGTTTCAGGATCACTTCTTGATCACTTCTAGCTTCTTGACCATTGTGTTGCTTCTCTTCTCGCTCTTATTTGCGTATGTTAAACACCATATATGCTTAGTGCTTGCTGCAGCTCCACCTCACTACCTTCTCCTACCCATAAGCTTAAATAGTCTTGATCTCGCGGATGTGAGATTGTTGAGTCCTCGTGACTCACAAATACTTCCAAACTGTTGGAGGTGCCGATGATGCCAGTGCAGGTGATGCAACCAAGCTCAATTGGGAGGTCGATGAAGATCTTGGTCGTTGTTATGTGTCTTTTCCGGATGATCAGTAGTGGTGCCCAGTTGGGACGATCGGGGATCTAGCATTTGGGGTTTTCTTATTTTATTTTTGTTCCGTAGTCGGACCTTGATTGTACTCTGGATGATGTTTGTTTAACGTGTTATTTGTGTGAAGTGGCGATTGTAAGCCAACTCTTTATCCCATTCTTATTCAGTACATGGGGTTGTGTGAAGATTACCCCACTTGCGACTAAACCACCATGCGGTTAAGCCTCTAAGTCATGCCTCGACACGTGGGAGATATAGCCGCATCATGGGTGTTACAGTTTGCTAGGCTAGAGCAAAAATTTATTTTAGAGCATTAGGTCAGAAGGGTTAGAGAAATGGAGTTCCTTCGCAATTTAATTGGGTTCTATCCTAGGCAGAGGAGGGTTAGAGAAAATAATGTGTGTACATAAATTACTAGCGAGACTGAAATCTCTCTGCAAAACATAAATTAAGCAAATGTGAGTACAAAAGTACTCAGCGAGACTTACATCAAAACTAGCTACATATGCATCGGTATCAACAGGGGGGTGGTGGAGTTTAACTGCAGCAAGCCAGTTTTGACTTGGTGGCTATCTTAAACTACGACTGCAAGTAACTCTTTTGAGGTGGCGCACGAGTCCACATATTCACCATATCAATACACCACTATGGATCCGCTCCCATCTCCCTACGAGAACGCCATCCATAGCACTCATGCCTATCTTGCGCATATTAGAGTATCCACTTTCACTTGTCTATGAACTGTTATAGGCAACCCAGAAGTCCTTTACCGCGGACGCGGCTATTCGAATAGTTTTATACCCTGCAGGGGTGTACTTCGTCACACATGTTTCCACCACTTAGCGTCTGCAAACGACATGTGCTCGGCAGACTTCAAGCGAAAGCCGACGTGGGTGTAGACCACGACCTGACTAACCACACAAGTCTCTAGTCCTGGTTTATCGCCTATTCGGGTTCCATCCGCTAGGAGATCCGGCCGGAGTTTCGCTCACAGCCCCAAATGATGTGTGCATGGTTCCCAAGACATCAAACGGGCGCCCGGTACACCGTGTCACGGTGTATCTACCGCATCATAGCCCACCCCTAGGGTCAGCTCTACGCACGGCCGCCAACACATATCCTATAAACACCAGAAACTAGTTGCTACTCCTGGACAAAGGACAAGAGGGGTTAGTAAGTCGAGCGGGGTCATATTTCAGGGCCCAATGTGTGGTAGTAACTGTTTCATGGATCACAAACACAGAACTCAGTTCCTGAGAACGGTTTCAATGAGACAACCCACCATGTACTCCTACATGGCCTCTCACCGCTACCTTTACCAAATCGTGTTCACACACTTAGCTCACACACAGTAGGACATGTTCACAACTTTCCAATTCATCCCCGATGAATCAGACCTGACACAACTCTAAGCAATAGCAGGCATGACAAGCAAACATGAATGAGTAGGGACATCAGGGCTCAAACAACTCCTACTCATGCTAGTGGGTTTCATCTATTTACTGTGGCAATGACAGGTCATGCAAAGGAAAGGGGTTCAACTACCGCAGCATGTAACAGTTGAATCATTGTTTTCCTAATGCAGTAAAAGAGAGCAGGAGCGAGAGAGTGGGCTTGTATCGGAATGAACAAGGGGTTTTTGCTTGCCTGGCAATTCTGAAGACAATATAGTTCTTCATCGGTGTCATCGATCACGTCGTCGGAAACATCGTCGTCTGAGAGGGGACGGTCACCGGCAACCAAGGAAGGACACAATCAATGCCATGGAACAATATGATGCATGAATGTGAAATGGCAATATGTTGTTGATTGGCCTAATGCAACTAGCAACAAGTTAAATGGAGTTGGTTTGAACACTAGGTTAAAATTCAAACTCCATATGTGCTTTATTAAATGCCATTTATTTGTTTTGTCCATAATAGGGGACAAACATTGTTCAAACATGCATGAAAATGCCATAAACAGATTCCTTGAATTTTTCTGATAATTTTTCATATATAAATTATTTCATTCTGAGTTATAGATTATTTTCTATGATTTTTAGAAGTTTTAGGCATTTTCTGAAATAAATAAATCATTTAGATTTATTTAAAATCCAAAAAAGGGTTTTACTGCGTCAGCATGACGTAAGTGTGACATCATCAGGTCAACTCTGGCTGGCCAGGTCAAACCTGACCAGTGGGACCCACTGGTCAGTAGTTAGTTAACTAACTAAAGTTAGTTTGTGTTAAACTAATACTAATCCTAGTTTAGTTAGTGGCCTGGGGCCCACATGTCAGTGAGTCAGGGGAAAGTCAAACCCCGGTCAAGCTGGGTCAAACCCGCCGACAGATCAACGACTCATCGCCGGCGACGACAGAGACGGCGGAGGGGTTCGGAAATCGCCCACAGGCGACCAAATCGACCGCGGTTTGGTCCTATGCGTAGCTGGCGCTCGCGCGCATCTAGTGGGGCAAGTGGGAGGAGCTGGGGTGGAGCGAGCTCGCCGGAATCGAGCTCGTGGCGGCGGCCAGAGTACGGGTGCACTCGGAAGCGGGGCTACGGTGCCCGTGGGGTGGCGTGCTTGGCTCCTACGGCACCTACGCGGCGCGGTGAGCACGTGGGTGTGCTCGGTTGGAGGTTGCGGCGGCTGTGGCCATGGCGGCGAGAGGCTCGGCGGCGGCGCGGTTCGGTCTCCGGCGAAAAGCACGACTAGAGGAAGGGTTGGAGAGGGAAAACAAGGGGGAAACGACGGAGGCTCATAGAGGGGTCGAACAAAGTTGAAGTCGGGGCCGGGGAAGCACGGACGGCGGCGAATCGAAGACGAGGTCGCCGGCGGCCGAAGGTTGAAGAAGAGCTCGAAGGCGACGCTGCAGGGCTTCCGGCGGAACGTGGTTCAGTGAGGGGGTCGAGGACGACATCGCGGAACTCGTGGGCACAACCGAGGGGCGAGGGGGTAGCTGTGGCCGTGGTGGTTCTCGTCGGCGGCGGCGGCCGCGTTCGGTGGTGCGAGGGAGAGAGCCAGAGGAGGGGGAGGAGCACAGGAGAGAGTGAGAGAGGGACTCGGGAGGCTGCGTGGCGTCCAAAGGGCGTCGAGGGGGAAAGCGGCAAGCAGGAGGTGGCCATCGGTGGCCGTGCGCGTGCTGGCGCACCGCGGGCACATGCCCATCCTCCTCGCAAAGGAGGAAGACGACAGGGGAGGGGGGCCAGGTGGGCTGGGCCAGCACAGGTGAGGCCCAGGTGGCGCCAGGTGTATTTCCTTCTCTCTCTCTTTTATTTAGTTTCTGTTTTCTATTTTTCTGTAATTGTTTTGACTTAATTAAAATGCTAAGGCATTTTCAAAAACCCTGAAAATAATTGTGGGCTCTGTATGGAATATTTCCAACAGCCCTCACTTAAGTTCAGAATTATTTGGACATTTAAGATATTATATAGCATTTAATTGTCCAAATTCAAATACGTATGAATTAACTCCAAAATCCAGAAATGTCCTAGAAATGTGTGCATCATTTTTGGAAGAAGTTTTCACCCATTCCAAAATTGATGAACTTTTCTAAAAACCATTTTGGGTAGATGGAAAAGATTTAATTTGACCCTAGTTGTATTTCACTTGCTGCTAGGGTTTATCAGTCCCCATTTCAAAATTAATAGATGTTGAAAATGATGCATGGATGCAATGCCACTAATTACAAGAACATTTCTAGGGTTGTGACAACTCACCCCCACTAAACAAGAATCTCGTCCCGAGATTCAAGAAGTGAAGTAAGAAGACAGAGGGGTCACAAAACTATCACAGTCTTCTCGATCGAACTGCCCTTCTCGAAGATACCGATATATTGCATCACATTGATCTTGACGTCTTGTTTTGAGAACTACATCCAACATGACAACAAGAAGAAAGGGAAAATTTAGAAGAATCAATCTTCTTGAGTTTCGAGCAACTTAGGATCATCTTGATGATCACAAGATCAACTCATGGGATGAGACATAGAAACATCTCTGGAGCTGAGAGGCAAAACTTGCATCAGGAGCGACAGAAGAAACAATTTGACGAGGGTTTCAAAGTAGCAAGGGAAATTGCCATGATTCCGAAACGGGGCACCTCGGGGAAGGTGACTCGAAGAACTATTCCCTTAAGTGGTAAAAAGAATTACTTTTGATACAAAGATCATTGAAACTCTCTATACCAGCCTAAGGCAATCACAATGATCGTTTGAAGAAGTTCGAAGAATGGCATACTCCGACTAGAATGGATGATGTCGACTATCTTGTTGAAGACAACACAATGGATGCTTTTTGCTTATCATCGGAAGTGGATGAGACCCATGGTAAGTCCACTTTTGAAGATGATCCTAAACAACAACTACTGAGGTGCAAGCTGGGAACAAAATGCAAATGTTGGGAATGATTCTGGTAACTGCGGTAGAACTCAATAGTCGAGAGTGAGTCCACTGTTTGAAAAGGTTATAACATAACCGAGGAAACTGGAAGCAAATCCCAGTTAATGCCAACGGTAAAAGCTGGTGCTTGCGCGTGCTCTCAAGAACTTGAGCATCTCCATATTCATCAAGGTTTTACCAATATCCGTGTCAAGGATCCTGGCAACACAACATACCACCATGGTGAATGGTGATGGGTGATGCAGATGCAAAGGAAGATAACACTTTCTCAGATTTCACCTTAGCGAGGCCAAGGAAACAAAATCTGGATGATCGACCGAGAGACATATAGCACTCCGCTTCTAATGTTCTCCTTGATGTGCTAGTGTATCCCATTCATAGATATGGTTTGATATATAGAACATCAAGTAAAAGATTGGACTTCGGGAGCACAAGAATCCATAAGGATTAACTACGGAGGTAAATCCTACGAAATCCTCATGGGAAGGTGGACAACTTTCTTCAAACGAGATACTACAATAATAGGTCTTCCGGCTGGATGTGTTGGCCACGACATCCACTTTACCGGTTATCGAGAGACCAATATTATAGTTCTTGGAAAATGGTCCAACCATCATATCTGCCTGAGATTCAGATCTGGTTGGTGTCAGGATATTCCAGACTCATCGAGTCTAGAAAGGAAAATGAAGGTTTGCAACACAATCGACGAGACGACGTTGCGAGATTCTCAGGGGAATGAACTACGGTAGTAAGCTCCAAAACATGAGCCGGTTCTACTACAAGCATGTGAACACGTTGTCCTAGACAAGCATGGTCACGTGGAAGTCTTAAAATGAAACACTACCGAGTTCAGGGGGAACCATGAACGAGGATATCAAAGTCCTTGCGTAGGTCTAACTCTTAAGAAGAAACTTCTTCTCCTTGAACAAATCAATCAGTGGCTTGGTGTGCTAGGAATACGTATAGAATGTAGATGATCAGTCTATCAGACCATAGAATACTTCGCACATGCATGACTGACTTGGGATGATTCCAGAGGAAGCAAAAAAAAACTTTCTCGAATTCACGGCGGCAACTTACATCAGATGCACATGAATTAGAGGAAATCACATCTTTCAACCGGACATATGCTTCATGATCGGGACATGAGGGCAATGGTTATAAAGTTTCCAACACTAGTGTAATGTTCAACGTGAATCATGGGGGAGTGAAAATGATGCTGGTGGGCTTAACAGCAACTCATCGGAATCTCCATATCACTGGACTTCCACCATCATGAACACGGTGATAGCATTGGTCAGACCAAAAGATGTAATGGTGTATGCTCGAGGGATCAACCAAGAGTAAGACAACATTACGAACATCGTTGGTTCTGATTTGATTTGACAATAGCCCACACTCAAATCAAGGGATTGATAAGGCAATAGCACCGACAATTGATCACGCAGATCAATCGATGAAGGTATTATCTTTCTTCAACACAAATACAAGATATCCCTTAGTTGTTATTAAGCTTTTATCTTCCAACTCTCCAAGTTGTTATTAAGCTTAACCAACTAGCTCAGGGGTATCCAACACAGATTCCTGGAGAAGAGGGTGGCTACAAGAAACCAACTTGATCACGAGCTCAACATAGCGATCAGGTGACAGCCTGGTGATACCTCCAAGAAGATATTCGGAAAATCACGAACCACTGATATGTTATTAAGCTCGAGAACAATCTTGCTTTTCAGGGCAAGACGATATGATCAAGGAGCGAGGGATTCACAGTCCTAACTCATTGGTCGATGAGCGCACCCGGAAATATGGACTAGGTAGCACGATCAATCTTAGGATGGTGATTTAATTACCAGCACACTAAGAATGAGAGTATTGTCCATTAACTACCAAGCAACGGAGTTGCTAGGAATATTGCTTTCACACATCACGGTTCACTTGTCGGCATTCCGGTTATAATAACATGGAGCTGAGGAACGAACAATGATGGCAAGAAGTATTACTGCGTCAAGAATTTATAAGAGGTGGTGCAATTCCCATGACATTCCTGATATAAAGATGGTAATACCCCAAGGTAGAATAGAACAAAAACTAAATTGGCATTTTATCTGTGGAATACAACTACTTCGACCCAATCCTAGAAGTGGACGAGGTACTGGAGTTTGTTTCTCCTAGTCATTCTGGAATAGAATGGCTTGATGGACCATGAGAATTATAGGCATCGATGAACACAAATGCACACATACTCTTGGCTATCAACTGATAGAAGATGGTCGGAATACAACTGAAGAGGAACAACTCGAGGAACATATAATTTTCTGAGTTGTGGATGCATAGATTAGTATGTCGAGCATAGCTCAACATTTCTTCCGGACAACCCATGCAGAATGATAGGACTGGCAGATTCACAATGAAGAATGGAGAACTCATCAAGAGCACTCTGGTTGTGATCTTATGGTTCAAAGAACTTCTGCCATAGGCGGTTCATAGTATTTGGAAGAAGGATATACCACGGACCTCGAGGACTAATGCAAAGGTTACTAATATCCTAAAGGAACTAGCAACACTATCAATATGAGGTAAGTAGGGTGAATATCGGGTTCAAAACCCAGTAGTAGAATACCTACTAACTAAATGGCATCACGGGATGCTTTCGAGAATGGTGGCCAGAATCATCACACCGGGAACACAAAACATGGCTAGATTACTAGGTGACTCCCTAAACACCTAGGGTCATAATAATAGCTCCAACATATATGTCGAGGCAATAGAGTACCTCAACTAACAGGTAGTGTGATTAATCTGGCCCAAATGGACATCAGGAACAGGGGAAGGGGTTTGCAAATGCATCAGACTATTTAGAAACCTGGGATGACTCGGACAGCATAACGGCTGTAATTGCTCAAAAGATTTGAGACAACCTGCAAAAATGGTGGCATAGCCACTCAACAACAATATCAAGGTTCCGAGATCAACTGACAACATACGGAAGTAGTAGGAACGGAACTGAGGCTTGAAACTATCAATTCTATAAGTCTATGGATTAGTAACACGTCATCCAGATAGAAAGATGAGAAGCCTAGTTCTTAATCCCCGTAGAAGAGAAGAGGATGACTCAGATTACAAGGCCATAGGGTAAAGGAGTAAAAAGAGCCTTACGTTCCCTTCCACAATCAATTCCCCTACATAACTAAAGCATTTCTAGACTCAACTTCGACCAGTTTGGCTTGGTAATCCTACAGGCAGTCAGGCTCTGATACCAAAGCTGTCAGGACCCTGATTCCATGTCACATCGATCTAGCCGGCAACACTTCATATCACTTTGCGGCCTCGCGCATGGTATTCCCACGGGTGTCGCCTTACCATGGCCCGGGACCGTTTGCGCCTTTTGGCTCACATATATGATAGTGTCGCTAGCATCCATATGACAGGGAACCCAGGCCGACATGGCTAGTCGTGAACCCAAAACAGCACCAACCTTTGGGGATAGGCATACATGAATCACATCGAGCATGTCGGTCAGCAGCGTGCGAATCCGGGCTGTAGCACTGGGCTAATAGGACTCTGGGAACCCGAGCTGTAGCAGGCTAGGCAGGACTCCGGATGTCACCGCTTGACATTTCCCCGAAGGGACAGACACAGGAACAAAGTGAAACACATGCCGGCCAGTCAAGTGTCCTGACCAGCAGTGCTGGGCTAACAGGACTCCGGTGAACCGGGCTGTAGCGGACTAATATGGCTCATGGAAGCACTAGACTACATTTCACCATAAGAGAGGCTGCCAAGGATAAACAACTAGATTGTCGGATCCCACACATACCAAGCATTTCAATCATACACACAATATGCTTGATATGTGTAAATACAACATGGCATCACAACATAACTCTGCAACTCAAGTATTTATTCCTTAGGCTCCGAGGAGCGAGATATTACAAACATGGGTCTCATGACCCAATAATCACAGCATACAAATGAAGCACATGCGGAAGCTTAACATGTCTGAGTACAGACATCTACAAATGAAAAAGGTTAAGAAGTCTGACTATCTACCATATCCTGCCAAGGGCACAAGATGGTAGCTAAGGTATCAAGCTAAACATCAAAGTCCACGCGAAACTACTAGCGAGACTGAAATCTCTCTGCAAAACATAAATTAAGCAAACATGAGTACAAAAGTACTCAGCAAGACTTACATCAGAACTAGCTACATATGCATCGGTATCAACAGGGGGTGGTGGAGTTTAACTGCAGCAAGCCAGCTTTGACTCGGTGGCTATCTTAAACTACGACTGCAAGTAACTCTTTTGAGGTGGCGCACACGAGTCCACATATTCACCATATCAATACACCACTATGGATCCGCTCCCGTCTCCCTACGAGAACGCTATCCATAGCACTCACGCTTATCTTGCGCATTTTAGAGTATCCACTTTCACTTGTCTATGAATTGTTATAGGCAACCCAGAAGTCCTTTACCGCGGACGCGGCTATTCGAATAGTTTTATACCCTGCAGGGGTGTACTCCGTCACACATGTTTCCACCACTTAGCGTCTACACACGACATGTGCTCGAGAGACTTCAAGCGAAAGCCGACGTGGGTGTAGACCACGACTTGACTAACCGCACAAGTCTCTAGTCCAGGTTAATCGCCTATTCGGGTTCCATCCACGAGGAGATCCGGCCAGAGTTTCGCTCACAACCCAAACGATGTGTGCAGGGTTCCCAAGACACCAAACGGGAGCCCGGTACACTGTTCCACGCTGTATCTACCGCATCATAGCCCACCCCTAGGGTCAGCGCTACGCACGGCCGCCAACACATATCCTATAAACACCAGAAACTAGTTGCAACTCCTGGACAGAGGACGAGAGGGGTTAGTAAGTCGAGCGGGGTCATATTTCAGGGCCCAATGTGTGGTAGTAACTGTTTCATGGATCACAAACACAGAACTCAGTTCCTGAGAACGGTTTCAATGAGACAACCCACCATGTACTCCTACATGGCCTCTCACCGCTACCTTTACCAAATCGTGTTCACACACTTAGCTCACACACAGTAGGACATGTTCACAACTTTCCAATTCATCCCCGATGAATCAGACCTGACACAACTCTAAGCAATAGCAGGCATGACAAGCAAACATGAATGAGTAGGTACATCAGGGCTCAAAGAACTCCTACTCATGCTAGTGGGTTTCATCTTTTTACAGTGGCAATGACAGGTCATGCAAAGGAATGGGGTTCAACTACCGCAGCATGTAACAGTTGAATCGTTGTTGTCCTAATGCAGTAAAAGAGAGCAGGAGCGAGAGAGTGGGTTTGTATCGGAATGAACAAGGGGTTTTTGCTTGCCTGGCACTTCTAAAGACAATATAGTTCTTCATCAGTGTCATCGATCACGTCATCGGAAACTCCGTCGTCTGAGAGGGGACGGTTACCGGCAACCAGGGAAGGACACAATCAATGCCATGCAACAATATGATGAATGAATGTGACATGGCAATATGCTGTTGATTGGCCTAATGCAACTAGCAACAAGTTAAATGGAGTTGGTTTGAACACTAGGTTCAAATTCAAACTCCATATGTGCTTTATTAAATGCCATTTATTTTTTTGTCCAAAATAGGGGACAAACATTGTTCAAACATGCGTGAAAATGCCATAAACAGATTCCTTGAATTTTTCTGATAATTTCTCATATATAAATTATTTCATTCTGAGTTATAGATTATTTTCCATGATTTTTAGAAGTTTTAGGCATTTTCTGAAATAAATAAATCATTTAGATTTATTTAAAATCCAGAAAAGGGTTTTACTGCGTCAGCATGACGTAAGTGTGACGTCATCGGGTCAACTGTGGCTGGCCAGGTCAAACCTGACAAGTGGGACCCACTTGTCAGTAGTTAGTTAACTAACTAAAGTTAGTTTGTGTTAAACTAATACTAATCCTAGTTTAGTTAGCGGCCTGCGGCCCACATGTCAGTGAGTCAGGGGAAAGTCAAACCCGGTCAAGCTGGGTCAAACCCGCCGGACTAGGTCAACGGCTCGTCGCCGGTGACGACAGAGACGGCGGAGGGCTTCGGAAATCGCCCACAAGCGACCAAATCGACCGCGGTTTGGTCCTACGCGTAGCTGGGGCTCGCGCACATCTAGTTGGGCAAGTGGGAGGAGCTGGGGTGGAGCGAGCTCGCCGGAATCGAGCTCGTGGTGGCGGCCGGAGTACGGGTGCACTCGGAAGCGGGACTACGGTGCCCGTGGGGTGGCGTGCTTGGCTCCTACGACACCTATGCGGCGCGGTGAGCACGTGGGTGTGCTCGGTTGGAGGTTGCGGCGGCTGTGGCCATGGCGGCGAGAGGCTCGGTGGCGGTGCGGTTCGGTATCCGGCGAAAAGCACGGCTAGAGGAAGGGTTGGAGAGGGAAAACAAGGGGGAAACGACGGAGGCTCATAGAGGGGTCGAACGGAGTCGAAGTCGGGGCCGGGGAAGCACGGACAGCGGCGAATCGAAGACGAGGTCGCCGGCGGCCGAAGGTTGAAGAAGAGCTCGAAGGCGACGCTGCAGGGCTTCTGGTGGAACATGGTTTGGTGAGGGGGTCGAGGACGATGTCGCGGAACTCGTGGGCACAACCGAGGGTCGAGGGGGTAGTTGTGGCCGGGGTGGTTCTCGTTGGCGGCGGGGGCCGCGTTCGGTGGTGCGAGGGAGAGAGCCAAAGGAGGGGGAGGAGCACGGGAGAGAGTGAGAGAGGGACCCGGGAGGCTGCGTGGCGTCCCCAGGGCGTCGAGGGGGAAAGCGTCAAGTAGGAGGTGGCCATCGGTGGCCGTGCAAGTGCTGGTGCACCGCGGGCACACGCCCATCCTCCTGGCAAAGGAGGAAGACGACAGGGGAGGGGGCCAGGTGGGCTAGGCCAACACAGGTGAGGCCCAGGTGGCGCCAGTATTGTTTCCTTCTCTCTCTCTTTTATTTAGTTTATGTTTTCTATTTTTCTGTAATTGTTTTGACTTAATTAAAATGCTAAGGCATTTTCAAAAACCCTGAAAATAATTGTGGGCTCTGTATGGAATATTTCCAACAACCCTCACTTAAGTTCAGAATTATTTGGACATTTAAGATATTACATAGCATTTAATTGTCCAAATTCAAATATGTATGAATTAACTCCAAAATCCAGAAATGTCCTAGAAATGTGTGCATCATTTTTGGAAGAAGTTTTCACCCATTCCAAAATTGATGAACTTTTCTAAAAACCATTTTGGGTTGATGGAAAAGATTTAATTTGACCCTAGTTGTATTTCACTTGCTGCTAGGGTTTATCAGTCCCCATTTCAAAATTAATAGATGTTGAAAATGATGCATGGATGCAATGCCACTAATTACATGAAGATTTCTAGGGCTGTGACAACTCACCCCCACTAAACAAGAATCCCGTCCCGAGATTCAAGAGGTGAAGTAAGAAAACAGAGGGGTCACAAAACTATCACAGTCTTCTCGATCGAACTGCCCTTCTCGAAGATACCGATATATTGCATCACATTGATCTTGACGTCTTGCTTTGAGAACTACATCCAACATGACAACAAGAAGAAAGGGAAAATTTAGAAGAATCGATCTTCTTGAGGTTCGAGCAACTTAGGATCATCTTGATGATCACAAGATCAACTCATGGGATGAGACATAGAAACATCTCTGGAGCTGAGAGGCAAAACTTGCATCAGGAGCGACGGAAGAAACAATTTGACGAGGGTTTCAAAGTAGCGAGGGAAATTGCCATGATTCCGAAACGGGGCACCTCGGGGAAGGTGACTCGAAGAACTATTCCCTTAAGTGGTAAAAAGAATTACTTTTGATACAAAGATCATTGAAACTCTCTATACCAGCCTAAGGCAATCACAATGAACGTTTGAAGAAGTTCGAAGAATGGCATACTCCGACTAGAATGGATGATGTGGACTATCTTGTTGAAGACAACGCAATGGATGATTTTTGCTTATCATCGGAAATGGATGAGACCCATGGTAAGTCCACTTTTGAAGATGATCCTAAACAACAACTACTGAGGTGCAAGATGGGAACAAAATGCAAATGTTGGGAATGATTCTGGTAACTGGGGAAGAACTCAACAGTCGAGAGTGAGTCCACTGTTTGAAAAGGTTATAACATAACCGAGGAAACTGGAAGCAAATCCCAGTTAACGCCAATGGTAAAACCTGGTGCTTGCGCGTGCTCTCAAGAACTTGAGCATCTCCATATTCATCAAGGTTTTACCAATACCCGTGTCAAGGATCCTAGCAACACAACATACCACCATGGTGAATGGTGATGGGTGATGCAGATGCAAAGGAAGATAACACTTTCTCAGATTTCACCTTAGCGAGGGCAAGGAAACAAAATCTGGATGATCGACCGAGAGACATATAGCACTCCGCTTCTAATGTTCTCCTTGATGTGCTAGTGTATCCCATTCATAGATATGGTTTGATATATAGAACATCAAGTAAAAGATCGGACTTCGGGAGCACAAGAATCAGTAAGGATTAACTACGGAGGTAAATACTACGAAATCCTCATGGGAAGGTGGCCAACTTTCTTCAATCGAGATACTACAATAATAGGTCTTCCGGCTGGATGTGTTGGCCACGACATCCACTTTACCGGTTATCGAGCGACCAATATTATAGTTCTTGGAAAATGCTCCAACCATCATATCTGCCTGAGATTCAGATCTGGTTGGTGTCAGGATATTCCAGACTCATCGAGTCTAGAAAGGAAATGAAGGTTTGCAACACAATCGACGAGACGATGTTGCGAGATTCTTGGGGGAATGAACTACGGTAGTAAGCTCCAAAACATGAGCTGGTTCTGCTAGAAGCATGTGAACATGTTGTCCTAGACAAGCATGGTCACGTGGTAGTCTTAAAATGAAACACTAGCGAGTTCAGGGGGAAACATCAACGAGAATATCGAAGTCCTTGCGTAGGTCTAACTCTTAAGAAGAAACTTCTTCTCCTTGAACAAATCAATCAGTGGCTTGGTGTGCTAGGAATACATATAGAATGTAGATGATCAGTCTATCAAACCATAGAATACTTCGCACATGCATGACTGACTTGGGATGATTCTAGAGGAAGCAAAAAAACAAACTTTCTCGAATTCATGGCGGCAACTTACATCAGATGCACATGAATTAGAGGAAGTCACATCTTTCAACCGGACATATGCTTCATGATCGGGACATGAGGGCAATGGTTATAAAGTTTCCAACACTAGCGTAATGTTCATCGTGAATCATGGGGGAGACAAAATGATGCTGATGGGCTTAACAGCAACTCATCGGAATCTCCATATCACTGGACTTCCACCATCATGAACACGGTGATAGCATTGGTCACACCAAAAGATGTAATGGTGTATGCTCGAGGGATCAACCAAGAGTAAGACAACATTACGAACATCGTTGGTTCTGATTTGATTTGACGATAGCCCACACTCAAATCAAGGGATTGATAAGGCAATAGCGCCGATAATTGATCGCGTGGATCAATCGATGAAGGTATTATCTTTCTTCAACACAGATACAACATATTCCTTAGGGATGAGCGTGGTAGGACAAGCTTTTATCTTCCAACTCTCCAAGTTGTTATTAAGCTTAACCAACTAGCTCAGGGGTATCCAACACAGATTCCTGGAGAAGAGGGTAGCTACAAGAAACCAACTTGATCACGAGCTCAACATAGAGATCAGGTGACAGCCTGGTGATACCTCCGAGAAGATATTCAGAAAATCACGAACCACCGATATGTTATTAAGCTCGAGAACAATCTTGCTTCTCAGGGCAAGACTATATGATCAAGGAGCGAGGGATTCACAGTCCTAACTCATTGGTCGATGAGTGCACCCGGAAATATGGACTAGGTAGCACGATCAATCTTAGGATGGTGATTTAATTACCAACACACTAAGAATGAGAGTATTGTCCATTAACTACCAAGCAACAGAGTTGTTAGGAATATTGCTTTCACACATCATGGTTCACTTGTCGGCATTCCGGTTATAATAACACGGAGCTGAGGAACGAACAATGATGGCAAGAAGTATTACTGCGTCAAGAATTTATAAGAGGTGGTGCAATTCCCATGACATTCCTGATATAAAGATGGTAATACCCCAAGGTAGAATAGAACAAAAACTAAATTGGCATTTGATCTGTGGAATACAACTACTTTCACCCAATCCTAGAAGTGGACGAGGTACTGGAGTTTGTTTCTCCTAGTCATTCTGGAATAGAATGGCTTGACCGACCATAAGAATTATAGGCATCGATGAACACAAATGCACACATACTCTTGGCTATCAACTGATAGAAGATGGTCGGAATACAACTGAAGAGGAACAACTCGAGGAACATATAATTTTCTGAGTTGTGGATGCATAGATTAGTATGTCGAGCATAGCTCAACATTTCTTCCGGACAACCCATGCAGAATGGTAGGACTGGCAGATTCACAATGAAGAATGGAGAACTCATCAAGAGCACTCTGGTTGTGATCTTATGGTTCAAAGAACTTCTGCCATAGGCGGTTCATAGTATTTGGAAGAAGGATATACCACGGACCTCGAGGACTAATGCAAAGGTTACTAATATCCTAAAGGAACTAGCAACACTATCAACATGAGGTAAGTAGGGTGAATATCGGGTTCAAAACCCAGTAGTAGAATACCTACTAACTAAATGGCATCACGGGATGCTTTCGAGAATGGTGGCCAGAATCATCACACCGGGAACACAAAACATGGCTAGATTACTAGGTAACTCCCTAAACACCTAGGGTAATAATAATAGCTCCAACATATATGTTGAGGCAATAGAGTACCTCAACGACAGGTAGTGTGATTAATCTGGCCCAAATGGACATCAGGAATAGGGGAAAGGGTTTGCAAATGCATCTGACTATTTAGAAACCTGGGATGACTCGGACAACATAACGGCTATAATTGCTCAAAAGATTTGAGACAACCTACAAAAATGGTGGCATAGCCACTCAACAACAATATCAAGGTTCCGAGATCAACTGACAACATAAGGAAGTAGTAGGAACGGAACTGAGGCTTGAAACTATCAATTCTATAAGTCTATGGATTAGTAGCACGTCATCCTGATAGAAAGATGAGAAGCCTAGTTCTTAATCCCCGCAGAAGAGAAGAGGATGACTCAGATTACAAGGCCATAGGGGTAAGGAGTAAAAAGAGCCTTACGTTCCCTTCCACAATCAATTCCCCTACATAACAAAAGCATTTGTAGACTCCACTTCGACCAGTTTGGCTTGGTAATCCTACAGGCAGTCAGGCTCTGATACCAAAGCTGTCAGGACCCCGATTCCAAGTCACATCGATCTAGCCGGTAACACTTCATATCACTTTGCGGCCTCACGCACGGTATTCCCACGGGTGTCGCCTTACCATGGCCCGGGACCGTTTGCGCCTTTTGGCTCACATATATGATAGTGTCGCTAGCATCCATATGACAGGGAACCCAGGCCGACATGGCTAGTCGTGAACCCAAAACGGCACCAACCTATGGGGACAGGCATACATGAATCACATCGAGCATGTCGGTTAGCAGCGTGTGAATCCGGGCTGTAGCATTGGGCTAACAGGACTCCGGGAACCCGGGCTGTAGCAGGCTAGGCAGGACTCCGGATGTCACCGCGTGACATTTCCTCGAAGGGACAGACACAAGAACGAAGTGAAACACATACCGGCCAGTCAAGTGTCCTGAGCAGTAGTGCTGGGCTAACAGGACTCCGGTGAACCGGGCTGTAGCGGACTAATATGGCTCATGGAAGCACTAGACTACATTTCCCCATAAGAGAGGCTGCCAAGGATAAACAACTAGATTGTCGGATCCCACACATACCAAGCATTTCAATCTTACGCACAATATGCTCGATATGTGTAAATACAACATTGCATCACAACATAACTCTACAACTCAAGTATTTATTCCGAGGAGCGAGATATTACAAACATGGGTCTCATGACCCAACAATCACAGCATACAAATCAAGCACATGCGTAAGCTTAACATGTCTGAGTACAGACATCTACAAATGAAAAAGGTTGAGAAGTCTCACTATCTACCAGATCCTGCCGAGGGCACAAGATCGTAGCTGAGGTATCAAGCTAAACATCAAAGTCCACGCGAAACTACTAGCGAGACTGAAATCTCTCTGCAAAACATAAATTAAGCAAATGTGAGTACAAAAGTACTCAGCAAGACTTACATCAGAACTAGCTACATATGCATCGGTATCAACAGGGGGGTGGTGGAGTTTAACTGCAGCAAGCCAGCTTTGACTCGGTGGCTATCTTAAACTATGACTGCAAGTAACTCTTTTGAGGTGGCGCACATGAGTCCACATATTCACCATATCAATACACCACTATGGATCCGCTCCCGTCTCCCTACGAGAACGCCATCCATAGCACTCACGCTTATCTTGCGCATTTTAGAGTATCCACTTTCACTTGTCTATGAACTGTTATAGGCAACCCAGAAGTCCTTTACCGCGGACGCGGCTATTCGAATAGTTTTATACCCTGTAGGGGTGTACTTCGTCACACATGTTTCCACCACTTAGCGTCTGCACACGACATGTGCTCGGGAGACTTCAAGCGAAAGCTGAAGTGGGTGTAGACCATGACCTGACTAACCGCACAAGTCTCTAGTCCTGGTTTATCGCCTATTCGGGTTCCATCCGCGAGGAGATCTGGCCGGAGTTTCGCTCACAGCCCCAAACGATGTGTGTAGGGTTCCCAAGACACCAAACGGGCGCTTGGTACACTGTGCCACGGTGTATCTACCGCATCATAGCCCACCCCTAGGGTCAGCGCTACGCACAGCCGCCAACACATATCCTATAAACACCAGAAACTAGACAGAGGACGAGAGGGGTCAGTAAGTCAAGCGGGATCATATTTCAGGGCCCAATGTGTGGTAGTTACTATTTCATGGATCACAAACACAGAACTCAGTTCCTGAGAACGGTTTCAATGAGACAACCCACCATGTTCTCCTACATGGCCTCTCACTGCTACCTTTACCAAATCGTGTTCACACACTTAGCTCACACACAGTAGGACATGTTCACAACTTTCCAATTCATCCCCGATGAATCAGACCTGACACAACTCTAAGAAATAGAAGGCATGACAAGCAAACATGAATGAGTAGGCACATCAGGGCTCAAACAACTCCTACTCATGCTAGTGGGTTTCATCTATTTACTGTGGCAATGACAGGTCATGCAAAGGAAAGGGGTTCAACTACGGCAGCATGTAACAGTTGAATCGTTGTTGTCCTAATGCAGTAAAAGAGAGCAGGAGCGAGAGAGTGGGTTTGTATCGGAATGAACAAGGAGGTTTTGCTTGCCTGGCACTTCTGAAGACAATATAGTTCTTCATCGGTGTCATCGATCACGTCGTCGGAAACATCATCGTCTGAGAGGGGACGGTTACCGGCAACCAGGAAAGGACACAATCAATGCCATGCAACAATATGATGCATGAATGTGACATGGCAATATGTTGTTGATTGGCCTAATGCAACTAGCAACAAGTTAAATGGAGTTGGTTTGAACACTAGGTTCAAATTCAAACTCCATATGTGCTTTATTAAATGCCATTTATTTGTTTTGTCCAAAACAGGGGACTAACATTGTTCAAACATGCATGAAAATGCCATAAACAGATTCCTTGAATTTTTCAGATAATTTTTCATATATAAATTATTTCATTCTGAGTTATAGATAATTTTCTGTGATTTTTAGAAGTTTTAGGCATTTTCTGAAATAAATAAATCATTTAGATTTATCTAAAATCCAGAAAAGGGTTTTACTACATCAGCATGACATAAGTGTGATGTCATCAGGTCAACTATGGCTGGCCAGGTCAAACCTGACCAGTGGGACCCACTGGTCAGTAGTTAGTTAACTAACTAAAGTTAGTTTCTGTTAAACTAATACTAATCCTAGTTTAGTTAGTGGCCTGGGGCCCACATCTCAGTGAGTCAGGGGAAAGTCAAACCCCGGTCAAGCTGGGTCAAACCCGCCGGACCAGGTCAACGGCTCGTCGCCGGCGACGAGAGAGACGGCGGAGGGCTTCGGAAATCGCCCACAGACGACCAAATCGACCGCGGTTTGGTCCTACGCGTAGCTGGGGCTCGCGCGCATCTAGTGGGGCAAGTGGGAGGAGCTGGGGTGGAGCGAGCTCGCCAGAATCGAGCTCGTGGCGGCGGCCGGAGTATGGGTGCACTCGGAAGCGGGGATACGGTGCCCGTGGGGTGGCGTGCTTGGCTCCTACGACACCTACGCGGCGCGGTGAGCACGTGGGTGTGCTCGGTTGGAGGTTGCGGCGGCTGTGGCCACGGCGGCACGGTTCGGTCTGCGGCGAAAAGCACGGCTAGAGGAAGGGTTGGAGAGGGAAAACAAGGGGGAAACGACGAAGGCTCACAGAGGGGTCAAACGGAGTCGAAGTCGGGGCCGGGAAGCACGGACGGCGGCAAATCGAAGACGAGGTCGCCGGCGGCCGAAGGTTGAAGAAGAGCTCGAAGGCGACGCTGCAGGGCTCCCGGTGGAACGTGGTTCGGTGAGGGGGTCGAGGACGACGTCATGGAACTCGTGGGCACAACCGAGGGGCGAGGGGGTAGCGGTGGCCGTGGTGGTTCTCGTCGTCGGAGGCGGCCGCGTTCGGTGGTGCGAGGGAGAGAGCCAGAGGAGGGGGAGGAGCACGGGAGAGAGTGAGAGAGGGACCCGGGAGGCTGTGTGGCGTCCCCAGGGCATCGAGGGGGAAAGCGGCAAGCAGGAGGTGGCCGTCGGTGGCCATGCGCGTGCTGGCGCACCGCGGGCACACGCCCATCCTCCTGGCAAAGGAGGAAGACGACAGGGGAGGGGGGCCAGGTGGGCTGGGCCAGCACAGGTGAGGCCCATGTGGCGCCAGGTTTGTTTCCTTCTCTCTCTCTTTTATTTAGTTTCTGTTTTCTATTTTTCTGTAATTGTTTTGACTTAATTAAAATGCTAAGGCATTTTCAAAAACCCTGAAAATAATTGTGGGCTATGTATGGAATATTTCCAACAGCCCTCACTTAAGTTCAGAATTATTTGGACATTTAAGATATTATATAGCATTTAATTGTCCAAATTCAAATACGTATGAATTAACTCCAATATCCAGAAATGTCCTAGAAATGTGTGCATCATTTTTGGAAGAAGTTTTCACCCATTCCAAAATTGATGAACTTTTCTAAAAACCATTTTGGGTAGATGGAAAAGATTTAATTTGACCCTAGTTGTATTTCACTTGCTGCTAGGGTTTATCAGTCCCCATTTCAAAATTAATAGATGTTGAAAATGATGCATGGATGCAATGCCACTAATTACAAGAACATTTCTAGGGCTGTGACACCGGGATGAAAAGGAATATAAAAATCCAGATTAAGACATGGCAATGAAGAAGATGAAGAAACACGCCATGACCAAGTTTAGCGACTCTTTGGCCACCTGGAAAGCAAGGGTGAAACATCGGATCGTCAACAAAAAGGAACCCTACTCCTAGATTGTAAAGGATAACCCAACAATCACAAAAGAGCAGTTTCAAATATTCAAGGTGGCTTGCGAGGCCGCAGCTGCCAAAGAAAATTTGAAGTACATGAAGGGGCCCCAACAGAGGAACATGGGGTGCCACCACTTCAGAAGTCATGGTTACGGTGGGAAGAGGTCCATATGGGCCAAGGAGGACGTGAAACGCGAAAGTCTGGACATCCCAGACCCCTTGGCGGACTTCACTGTCCCGCAGGAGCATGACGGCCTCAAGGCCCCGTACCATTGGGACCCAGTCAAGAAGGTTTTAGAGACGGGCCCGGTCACGACGGAGTTCATGAGACTCCTAGTAATTTTAGTTTCTGATCAGTTTGACTGCACATTTAGACATATTTGTAAACGATCCTTGTTCCTTCTGCAGAGAGAGCACCACAGGATTGCGACCGAAAGTGACTCGCCGTCTAAGGCGTCGGCGAGGCCCAAGTGGAACACCCCATTCAACAGGGCATTGAGCATATTGAAAGGACTCCTGGTGGACACTCGGCTATTGTATGGATGCGTGCACGGTGTCGGAGATGACGCCACGTGGAAGAAGTACTAGAATGAGACCACAGAGGAGAGAAAGGAAAGACGGAGTTTAACTGAACAAAACATCGACAAGAAGGTTGAGACCGCGGTTGAGAAGAAATCAGCTGAGACAGTCGCAACAGCGGTAGCTGCCGCAACACAGGCGCTTGCCGATATGTCTAGTGTCTTGGTTCTGGACGTTGTCAGTTGGAGTAGGAAAAATCCAGAAAAAATATGCAGCGGACTTTCCCCTTGCCGACTTCTTCGGGAACAGCTCGACTAGCATTGCACCAGCACCTGCACCTGCTCCAGCACCGGCTCCCGCACCAGCTCCTGCACCGGCTACCGCACCAGCACACACACCTGCTCCTGCACCGGCTCCCGCACCAGCTCCTGCATCGACTCCCTCCCCTGCTCATAACAGCCCGTCCTCCGTCTCGGACGTGCTCGGTGGTGCTTCGTCTTTGGCTTAGCTCAAAGCCCTCACAGTATCTGTCACACCGGCCCTCTTCAATAAATGTATAATCTCCCATTTACGTTGCCTTTCGGATGTCTCACGTTGTAGACATGTCTTTGCAGGCCAACGTAACCCTGTAGACCATATTGTACACCATCGGCAACAAGAAGGTGGACGTGGGGAAGGCGATGATAATGAAGCTGAAGGAACCATTGTTCCACAGCCGACCGATCCCCCTTGATGCTTTCAAGGTTTCCGTGGCCAGTGTCAAACCTGACAACAAAAATTTGGCTCCTCCAGTACTAGGGGGATGACGACGAGACCCCACACCGGCTTGGTAGTTTCAATGGATGGGTCCTATTGTGGCCAAAGAATCTGCTTCGTCTGGAGGCGGCTGGGAGCACACCCATGGGCACGCAGCCTGAGCAAGGTTTGGACATTAACACCCCACATACCCAATTAGCGTCAGCTTTCATGCTGGGTGATAGTGGACGAGGTGAGGAAGAGGCTCCATTAGTCACTGATGATATCTCCATAGATGAGGATGATGATGACGATGACACTCAACCGTATCTCAATACTGGCGCCTATGATGAGTACTCAGGGTTTGAGCATCATAAGTCGGTTCCTGAATTTCCTTCTCCGGAGGCTGGTCATATTATAGACATCCTTCCGGTAGCAAAGAAACATAGGAAGAGACCGAGGAAAGGCAACAAAGCTACTTCTATGATCCAGCCGCCTCAGCAGCCTTGGGTTCAAGACCGTATACCTATCCCAGGTGCAGCAAAATGGCATATCCCCGGTGAACCAATCCTACCTAAGGCAGCGGTAGAAGCCACACACGACGATATAAGGAGACTTTATGATGATGTGCTACGTAGAGAGAAAAGCCTCATCGCCTTGGAAAATCCAGGATACCCACTCTACGTGGTTAACGTGCCGCGGCAAAGGTCGTACGTCCACACATGCCCCGCAGACAAGTTCTTCCTTGATTTGATTACATCTTCGACATGTTTCACTTGAAGAAGCTGGATTTTATGTTTGTCCGCCTTTTTGCCTTGTACACGAACTACATCATCGGGATTGAGCACATACCTGATATCTGTGTCATTGACCCGTACTTCATGAACGAGGGTTTCTTGGCAGTCTACGCAGAGCACCCTGAATACGCGAGGGACTACATCGTCGATTCTCGTGCCTTATCATCCCCTGTAAGTTATCTGCGCTGATATCCTTCCTTCTATATAAATCATTCATTTGCACGGTGGAGGCTAATTAATTTGAGGTGTACTTATTTTGCGCCGCGTCGGGCATGCCATCCTCATCATCCTTTATCCTCGATACTACCATGCTCTTTACTTGGACTCGTCAAAGAACATGAAGAAAAAGGATTACACCCACATCAAGTATGTTCTCGACAGTGCTATCTTTTACTACGGCGTAAGGGGTGGAGAGATCAAGGATAAGAAGAAAACGGACGACATGCCCGTCTTCGGCCATAAGACCGACTTCTGCTGCATCCAGCAACCGAGTGATACTCTTAGTGATGGATTATATGTCGTACACCACATGCTGGAGTACAGACGGGATCAGCAGAACCTTCGCATGTCACCTAAATCCGGTGATGCCCATATTCTGCAATGGGCAAAGAACGTAGGAGATATCCCGAATCATCGACTTCGAGCTAAGTTCTATCACATCCAACATGAACTTGCCCAAGTCATCATGAAGGAGGTCCTTGACAAAACATGTCTGTTCCACGAGGAAGGGCAAATGTGGCGGGAAGACGTCCGAACATGTGTAGCTGCTCAGCATCTCGACCTGAAGCCTTTCACTAAGCTCGGGACTATCTCCCTAACTTGGATGGATGGAACGACATGTTGGAGTGATTGTCGATATATGACAATGTGTCCCTTTAGTCCATATTTTCTTAATGAGGAAACTTTGAGTTATGCACAGCGAAACTTTATTTGTGATGTAATTAAACCATCCTCCTCAACTAGCGAAGATCACTCTGGTTAGGGCATTTTGGGTACGATGAACTTTGTTATTTATGCTTATGTTATGTTGCTTCTATTTTTGCCAAGTCTGTCTCTTTCTGTTGCTCAATTATGTATGTTGCATATCATCGACTCATGTGACGATGCAGGTGCATAGATCATCGATGAAGAAGAAGTGCAATGCAAGGAGTATACGATGAGTGGCCGGAGTGTTAGGCTCGCGTGTACCGGTTTCCGGTTTCCGAGCGACAGCCAGTAGTTAGTTTAGGTTCACGCTAATGCGAGAGAGGGATACGAACTCATGTACTGCATAGTTCCGCTCTCACTCACAGTGATAGCTCTTCTCACGTATATCATTGTTTAGATGGATGACGATGTAGTTGCAAGTAATCGAGACTTGTATCGCTATTTTTGAGATGATGACGAGAAACCACTTTGTGTTGGATGATGATTGTGATGATGACATGATTTGATGAGACTATCTGTATGTATATGCTATGATTACATTTGTATGTGTTTGATATGCTAAAGATTATTGTATACAAAACAAATATGCAGAAAAAATAGAAACTAATAAAACTAGAAGTAGCGAGGGGAATAAAGTTAGCAGTAGCACTCTCTTACCAGTAGCGCGTCCTAGTTAAAAGCGTTGCAGCTATTAGCAGCAGCGCATGCAACCAAAGCCCGCTGCTGCTAGTCATGTATAGCAGTACCGTGGGACAACACGCACTACTGCTACATGTTAGCTATAGCGCCTTATCAGTAGCACGGCACCCCGCGCTACTGCTAGGCTTTTCCATAGTAGTGCTACGATGGGATTACTCACACATGACGGTAAGCATCATGAAATTGGTGATGGAGGAACGTTGGTGATGATGATGGCGATGAATACCTTTCTCTGGAGCCCCGAATAGACTCTAGATTAGCCTTCCCGATGAAGAACAGGAGGTGGCGGCGGCTCCATATCGTAAAACGCGATGAATCCTTCTCTTGAAATTTTTTTACGCGAATATGTACTTATAGAGTTGGAATTATGGTCAGAGGAGCTTAAGGGGGTCCAGAAGCCTGTAGGGCGCGCCCCCAGGGCTTGTGCCTCTGGGTGGCCCCCTCTGGTCGATTCTTGCGCCAATATTTTTATATATTCCAAAAATATTCTCCTTAAATTTTCAGGTCAATCTGAGAACTTTTATTTCTGCACAAAAATAACACCATGGCAATTCTGCTGAAAACAGCGTCAGTCCGAGTTAGTTCCATTCAAATCATGGAAATTAGAGTCCAAATGAAGGGCAAAAGAGTTTGGAAAAGTAGATACGATGGAGACGTATCATGGTGACCTTGTTCTTGAGCTTCCATGTCGAATTTATATGGTCCAAAGTAGTTTTGATGCATGATATAGCCTCTAGACACTTGTGGGAGTAGTTTCTACCAATCTTGTTGTGTTTTGTTCACTTTTATTTTGAGTCACTAAAAATTTCAGAAATTTTCAGATAAAAGAAAAGAAATGATGAGGAGATGGTTAAGGGGTTCTTCAAGCCGGAATTCAAATCAAAATGAAATTGAGTAGAAGAATAAGTCCATGTACAACCTTCCTCGTACGTGGAGGTTCGGCCATCTGAATGGCCAAGGGATGCATTCTTGAGGGTGGCCGGAATTTATGATGAATTCTATTATTTGGCAGAGAATGCAGGCATCACCCACTTCATCCAAGATAAGTGTGAACAATACCTTTTGTTGACTAACACCTTCGTGCAAAATTTTCATTTCCATTCTAGGAGGTCGGCACCGACGGTAGAGTTTTATTTATATGATGATCACAAGGAGATGACACTTTATGATTTTTGCTAGGTTTGCAAATGACCTTATGGGGGCAGCGTTAGTGAATGAAATGTCTCCAACGTATCTATATTTTTTTATTGATCCATGATATTATATTATTTGTTTTGGATGTCTGACATGCATTATTATGCTATTTTATATTATATTTGGGACCAACTTATTAGCCCAGAACCCAGTGCCAACTTCTATTTTTTCCTTGTTTTTGAGTTCTACAGAAAAGGAATATCAAACAGAGTCCAAACGGAATAAAACTTTACGATGATTTTTTTGGGCCAGAAGACATACATAGGACTTGGAGAGGATGACAGAAGTGTCCCGAGGGCTCCATAAGCCCTTAGGGTGCACCCTAGGGGTGCACCCCCTGGCATGTGGGCCCCTCAGCAATCTTCAAACCCTAATCTTTAGCCTATAAATTCCCAAATATTCCCAAACCAACACAAGCATCCACCAAAATACTTTATCGCCGCCGCAAGCCTCTGTTTCCACGAGATCCCATCTTGGATCCTTTTCCGGCATCCCGTCGGAGGGGTGTTCGATCATGGAGGGCATCTACATCAACTCAATTACCCTACCGATGAAGCGTGAGTAGTTTACCACAGACCTATGGGTCCATAGCTAGTAGCTAGATGGCTTCTTCTCTCTCTTTGATCGTCAATAGAATGTTCTCCTCGATGTTCATGGAGTTCTATCAGATGTAATCTTGTTTTGTGGTGTGTTTGTCAAGATCCGATGAATTGTGGATTTATGATCAGATTATCTATGAATATTATTTGAATCTTCTCTGAATTCTTATATGCTTGATTTGATATCTTTGTATTTCTCTTCGAATTATCGGTTTGCTTTGGCCAACTAGATTGGTTTTTCTTGCAATGGGAGAGGTGCTTAGTTTTGGGTTCAATCTTGCGGTGTCCTCACCTAGTGACAAAGTAGGGGTAGCAAGGCACATATTGGTATTGTTGCCATGAAGCGTAAACAGATGGGGTTTTCATCATATTGCTTGAGTTTATCCCTCTACATCATGCCATCTTACTTAAGGCGTTACTTCGTTCTTATGAACTTAATATTCTAGATGCATGCTGGATAGCGGTCGATATGTCGAGTAATAGTAGTAGATGCAGGCAGGACTTAGTCTACTTGACACAGACGTGATGCCTATATTCATAATCATTTCCTTCGATATCGTCATAACTTTGCGCTTTTCTATCAATTGCCCGACAGTAATTTGTGCACCCAACGTATTATTTTCCTTCAAGAGAGAAGCCTCTAGTGTAACCTATGGCCCCCGGGTCTATTTTCCATCATACATTCTCATATCTATAAAAGAAAAAACCCAAAAATAGCTTGCTGCAATTTATTTAGTTTTATTTTGTTTTACGTTTTACTAATCTTTTATATCTATCTCTATCAGATCTCATCCTTGCAAGTGACCATGAAGGGATTGACAACCCCTTTATCGCGTTGGGTGCAAGTGTTTGATTGTTTGTGCAGGTGCATAGATTGGAGACTTGCGTGTATCTCCTACTGGATTGATACCTTGGTTTTTAACTGATGGAAATACTTATCTCTACTTTGCTGCATCACCCTTTACTCTTCAAGGGAAAAACCAACGCAAGCTCAAGAAGTAGCAGGAAGAATTTTTGGCACCGTTGCCGGGGAGATCTACATCAAGCCTACCAAGTACCCACCATAAAATCTTATCTCTTGCATTACATTATTTGCCATTTGATTCTCGTTTTCTTCTCCCCCACTTCTAAAATGATTTCAGAAAAACACAAAAATATTTTCCTTTTTATTCGTCTTTCTTCTGTTTGCCTTCTCGCTTTCTTTTTGGTTGCTCGTGTGTTAGATTGCTTTCTTTGTCACGATGTGTGAAGAAAATACCAAGTAGTATGACTTTCCCAATACTAATAATAATGATTTTATTAGTACTCTAATTTCTCCTGCCAGTAGTGTGAAATCTTATGAAGTTAATGCCGCTTTCCTGTATCTTGTTATGAAAGATCAATTTTTCGGCCTTCCTAGTGAAGATGTTGCATCCAATCTAAATACTTTTGTTGAGTTGTGTGATATGCAAAAGAAAAAAGATGTGGATAATGATATTGTTAACTTGAAGCTATTTTCGTTCTCACTATGAGATCACGCTAAAACTTGGTTTCCATATTTGCCTTAAAATAGTATTGATTCGTGGAATAAGTGTAAAGATGATTTTATTTCCAAGTATTTTCCTCCCTCTAAGATCATCTCCCTTAGGAACGATATTATGAATTTTAAGTAACTTGATCATGAACATGTTGCACAATCTTGGGAGAGGATGAAATTGATGATAAAAAAATTGCCCTACTCATGGTTTAAGTTTATGGATGATCATACAATTTTTTATGCCGAATTGAATTTTGCATCTAGAAATCTTTTAGATTCTACCGCGAGAGGCACTTTTATGGAAATTACTATAGGAGAAGCTACTAAACTTCTAGATAATATTATGGCTATTCTCAATGGCATACCAAAAGATCTTCCACTAGTAAAAAAGTGCATAAGATTGAAGAAGTTAATACTTTGAGTGGAAAGATGGACGAACTTATGAAATTTGTTGCTAGTAAGATTATTCCTATTGATCCTAATGATATGCCTTTGTCTACTTTGATTGAGAATAATAGTGAATCTATGGATGTGAATTTTGGTGGTAGGAACAATTTTGGTAATAACGTATATAGAGGTAATTCCAACCCTAGGCCATTTCCTAGTAGTTCCTCTAATAATTATGGTAACTCCTACAACAATTCTTATGTAAATTGTAATAAGATGCACTCTGATCTTGATAACAATATTAAAGAATTTATTAGTTCACAAAAAGTTTTCAATGCTATGGTTGAACAAAAATTGCTCAAGATTGATGATTTGGCTACGAACATCGATAGTATTTATCTTGAGATTTATTCTTTGAAAATTGATCTATGCCACCAAAGCATGATATGAATGAATCTCTAAAAGCTATTAAAATTTCTATTGATGAGTGTAAAGAAAGAACCACTAGGATGCGTGCTATGTGAGATTGGTTTGTAAAAGCGTGTTCTTCTAGTTTTTCTGAGAATAATGATGAATATCTTAAAGTACTTTGTGTGACTGCTATTGAATATATTTTTTCTAATATAAATCTTGATAAAGATGTGACTGGAGATGAGTCAGCTTTAGCTAGAAGGCGTCCCAATGATTCAGAGTTTATAGATCTTAGTGCAAAAATTGATAAAAGTGGGATTGGAGAGGTCAAAACTTTAAGTAGCGATGAACCCACCCATTTGGATTTTAAGGATTTTAATTATGATAATTGTTCTTTGATAGATTATATATTTTTTTGCAATCCATGTTGAATTCTCCTCATGCTTATAATCAAAATAAAGCATTTACTAAACATATTCTTGATGCTATGATGAAATCTTTTGAAGAAAAGCTTGAATTGGAAGTTTCTATCCCTAGAAAACTTTATGATGAGTGGGAACATACTATTAAGATTAACATTAAATATTATGAGTGCCATGCTTTGTGTGATTTGGGTGCTAGCGTTTCCATGATTCCAAAAACTTTATGTGATGTGTTAGGTTTCCGTGAATTTGATGATTGTTCTTTGAATTTGCATCTAGCGGATTCCACTGTTAAGAAACCTATGGAAAGGAATAATGATGTTCTTATTGTTGCAAATAGGAATTATGTGCCCGTGGATTTCATGGTTCTTGATATAGATTGCAATCCTACATGTCCAATTATTTTTGGTAGACCTTCCTTAGAACGATTGGTGCAATTATTAATATGAAAGAAGGAAACATTAGATTTTAATTTACATTAAGGAAGGGCATGGAAAACTTCCCAAGAAAGAAAATTAAGTTGCCGCATGAATCTATGATGAGGGCTACTTATGGTTTGCATACCAAAGATGATAATAGATAGATCTATGTTTTATGCCTAGCTATGGGCGTTAAACAATAGTTCTTGTAGTTAGGCAACCTAATTTTATTTTTATGTTTTTGCTTTTGTTTTGCAATAAGTACACATTAGTACATCTGTAATAATTGTGTTTTGGTGTTTTAATTAGTTTTTGAGCCAAGCAAGACCTTTGGGATGATCTATGGTGATAGTTGATTTGATGTTGCAGAAAAACAGAAAATTTTGCGCTCATTGCCAGAATTTCTAAAAATCACAGAAGCGTGGAAAAAGTCTAAATTTTTTACACAACATTGATATAAAAATTGCATCTTCTTTCCTAATTTTTAAGAAAATTTGGAGTTACAAAAGTATACGAAGATTTCAGATTGCTACAGGCTGTTCTGTTTTTGACAGATTCTGTTTTCTATGTGTTGTTTGCTTATTTTGATGAATCTATGGGTAGTATCGGGGGGGGGGGTATGAACCATGGATAAGTTGGAATATAGTAGATATTACACCAATATAAATAAAGAATGAGTTCACAACAATATGAAAAGGTGGTGATTTTTTTCTTATACTAACTGATCTCATTAGTGTTCTTGTTGAGTTTTGTGTTGTGAAGTTTTCGTGTTTTGGGTAAAGATTTGATGGACAACGGAATAAGGAGTGGCAAGAGCATAAATTTGGGGATTCCCAAGGCACCCCAATGTAATACTCAAGCACAACCAAGCATCTAATCTCGGGGATGCCCTGGATGGCATCCCCTCTTTCGTCTTCGTCCATCGGTAAATTTACTTGAGGCTATATTTTTATTCACCACATGATATGTGTTTTGCTTGGAGCATCTTGGATGATATGTGTCTTTGATTTTTAGTTTTCCAAAAGCATCCTTTCTGTACACACCTTTTGAGAGAGTCACGCATGAATCACGGATTTATTAGAATAATCTATGTGCTTCACTTATATTTTTTGAGCTAGGCAATTGCTCTAGTGCTTCACTAATATCATTTTAGAGCACGATGGTTGCTTTATTTCATAGTAATATTTTAACTCTCATGATTTACTTATATTATTTTGAGAGCCTCCAAAAAACATGGTAATTTTCTTAGGTTATGAATTTAGTCCTAATATGATGGGCATCGAAGAGGGATATAATAAAAACTTTCATATAAAGAGCGTTGAATACTATGTGACATTTGATTCCTTATGATTGTTTTGAGATATAAAGATGGTGATATTAGAGTCATGCTAGTGAGTAATTGTGTATTTATAGACATACTTGTGTTAAAGTTTGTGACTCCTCAAATTGCCCAATGTCTTCGTGAGCAAACAAGTTGGATGCACACCCACTTAGTTTCTTTTTGAGCTTTGATACACTTATAGCTCTAGTGCATCCGTTGCATGGAAATCCCTACTCAATCACATTCATATCTGTTGATGGGCATCTCCAAAGCCCGTTAATACACCTAGTTGATGTGAGACTATCTCCTTTTTGTCTTCTCCACAACCACCATATTCTATTCCACCTATAGTGCTATATTCATGGCTCACGCTCATGTATTGCATGAAAGTTGAAAAAGTTTGAGAACATAAAAAGTATGAAACAATAGCTTGGCTTGTCATCGAGGTTGTGCATGATAAAATACTTTGTGTGATGAAGATGGAGCATAGCCAGACTATATTATTTTGTAGGGATAAATTTCTTTGGCCATGTTATTTTGAGAAGACACGATTACTTTAATAGTATGCTTGAAGTATTATTTTTTGTATGTCAATATTAAAATTTTGTTTTGAATCTTATGGATCTGAATATTCATGACACAATAAAGAAAATTACATGGATAAATATGTTAGGTAGCATTCAACATCAAAAATTCTGTTTTTATCATTTACCTACTTGAGGATGAGTAGGAATTAAGCTTGGGGATGCTTGATACGTCTCCAGCGTATCTATATTTTTTTATTGTTCCACGCTATTATATTATCTGTTTTAGATGTTTTATATGCATTATTATGCTATTTAATATTATTTTTGGGACTAATTTATTAATCCACAACATAGTCCCAGTTTCGGTTTTTTCCTTGTTTTTGAGTTTAACAGAAAAGGAATATCAAACTGAGTCCAAACAGAATATAACTTTATGATGATTTTTCTTGGACCAAAAGACACACGTAGGACTTGGAGAGGAAGGCACAAGAGTCCCGAGGGATCAAGAAGCCCTCAGGACATGCTCTAGGGGGCGCCCCTGGCTTGTGGCCCCTCAACGCTCTTCCAACCTGGCCTATAAATTCTCAAATATTCCCAAACCAACAGAAGCATCCAAAGAAATACTTTTCCTGCTTCCGCAAGCCTCTATTTCCATGAGATCCCATCTTGGGGACTTTTCCAGCATCTTGCCGGAGGGGGCTTCGATCACGGAGGGCATGTACATCAACTCTATTGCCCTACGGATGAAGTGTGTGTAGTTTACCACAGACCTACGGGTCCATCGCAAGTAGCTAGATGGTTTCTTCTCTCTCTTTGATCTTCAATACAATGTTCTCCACGATGTTCGTGGAGTTCTATCTGATGTAATCTTCGTTTGCAGTGTGTTTGTCCAGATCCGATGAATTGTGGATTTATGATTAGATTATCTATGAATATTGTTTGAATCTTCTTTGAATTCTTATATGGATGGTTTGATATCATTGTTTTTCTCTTAGAATTATTGTTTTGGTTTGGCCAACTAGATTGGTGTTTCTTGCAATGGGAGAGTTGCTTAGTTTTGGGTTCAATCTTGCGGTGTTCTCACCTAGCGACAAAGTAGGGGTAGCGAGGCACGTATTTGTCTTGTTGCCATCAAGGGTAAAAAGATGGTGTTTTCATCATATTGCTTGAGTTGATCCCTCTACATCATGTCATCTTACTTAAGGTGTTACTCCGCTCTTATGAACTTAGTACTGTAGATGCATGCTAGATAAGGGTCGGTGTGTGGAGTAATAGTAGTAGATGCAGGCAGGAGTCGGTATACTTGACACAGACGTGATGCCTATATTCATAATCATTGCCTTGGATATCGTCATAAGTTTGCTCTTTTCTATCAATTGCTCGACAGATATTTGTTCACCCACTATATTATTTTCCTTCAAGAGAGAAGCCTCTAGTGAAACCTATGCCCCCGGGTCTATTTTCCATCATTTATTTTCAGATATATAAACAAAAAAACCAAAAATACCTTGCTGCAATTTATTTACTTATATTTTATTTAATGTTTTATATCTATCTCTGTCAGATCTCATCCTTGCAGGTGACCGTTAAGGGATTGACAACCCCTTCATCGCGTTGGGTGCAAGTGTTTGATTGTTTGTGCAGGTGCATAGATTGGAGGCTTGCGTGTATCTTCTACTGGATTGATACCTTGGTTCTTAAATGAGGGAAATACTTGTCTCTACTTTGCTGCATCAACCTTTCCTCTTTAAGGGAAAACCAACACAAGCTCAAGAAATACCAGTGAACCACGTCCTAGAGACGTGGAAGACTTTATTGATGAAACTATTGTAGGGGAAGAGAGAGGGGTGTTAGAAGCGAGAGTGTCTACCTTACATTTTTCCTGTTTTACGCTATTATTAACTATTTGCTGGGAGATGGTTGATTGGTCGTGGGGAGAGCGGAGGCCTTAGTGCCCCGGACCTTGCTATTTTGCGCCATGCTTTATATTGTGATAGAAATCTTAGTTTGGGCGCTATTGTTGCTCATTGGTTAAAAACAAACCAAACGAAGGGTCCCTTCTTTGGAGGTATATCTATGCCTCCCACCTTGGTAGATGCTTTGAGATACCTATTCGGCATGATGATGAGGAGGAAATGCTGCTACCCACTAGATATTTGAACTACAATAGTATGCTAGCGGACGATTTTATTAAGAAAGACAAGGACAAGAGACTCCTCTACAACCTAGTATTTAGCCAGGATACTTGTGGGACTATTATTCTGCCTTCTTCGTTCAGGCAGGTACACTATTATGCCCAAGGACATCTACAGATTTTGGGTTCTTTGACAACCCCCAGTACATGAGCCAGCACCAGTTGCTGACCCGTATTAGGAGCATGTTTTATAGTGGGAGTCACTTGAGCTCGCCAACCAGTGGAACCCTCAGGTCCCTACGGAGTATCGAGGAGAGGGTTACTTTGAGCCGTGGCCCTGGACCAACTTAGGCCAAAGTCCTAAGCTTGGGGGAGTATGTATTTCTCACAGACATTACATTCATGTTCACACACTCATTTCAATTGTCAGTGTTCATACTTTTTCATTGTATTATCCATGTTAATTTATTTTTCTTGCCTTCTTCTCATGTGTTTGAAAAACTTTGAGAATATAAAAAAATTACTTCTCGCTTCTTTTTAGTTTTTCTTTCTAGCTTATTTAGTTCTTGTTTTGCTTGTTGGGAAGCATTCCCATGTAAATAGTTTTTCGTGTTCTTGTTTTACTTTCTTCAGAAAAAAAAACTCAAAAACATATTTCAGTGTGTTTCTTGAAATTATTTTTCCTTTCTTTGGGTCGTAAGGAGAAGACCATGATGAAAATGTTGAGTGGCTCTCATATGCATTATTGTTGATCTAATAGAGAGCCCATATTACCTTGTCTTCTCCTTTGAATAAATGTTTGCAGATTCAAGCTTAGTAAAATGCACATGCAATGTTATTATTATTCACCCCGTTCGATCGTGCAAGTGAAATGGAAGAATTATGATATATGATGAAATGATTGAGATGGAGAAAAGCTGGTACGAACTCGACCTATTTTGTTTTTGTAAACGGATTTTTACATCTGTGCCCTAGGTTTCTTAGCTCTACTCATTCATCCCCATGCTCTTAACTCTTTCTCACTCCCTTGCCCGAAACCCTTGTAAATGGTCACAACGGATGATGTCATCGGGTCAAACCATTAACCGTTAACTCTGATGAGTGGGGTTGCCCTGAGACACGCCAGATGAGCTTGTCTGAGGGATACACTTGTCTGAACTCTGAACCTCAAGCAACGACTGGACCAGGCCGCTCTGCCCCCTCCGCCGCCGTCGTGCCCTCCAACCACTAACCCCATTTCGCCTCCTCCGCCGTCGTGCCCTCCGCTATATCTATCCCCACATCCCCCTCATGATTAAGCAGCAATGTGAGGGGAGCAGGTTCTCAAGCCCATCGACCATGGAGAGGAATTGGTCGAATCGGTGATGGATAATTCATGCATTACACCTAGGTAATTGCCATGCTCCATCTAACACATTTGCTGATTGATACATCCGGCCCTATTTGACAGCAAGTCGCGTGAATCGATCAAATTTTGCTGAATTGTTCCCAGCTTAACTGTAGCTTCTCCTTATTTGAATCGAATAGGATTTATCGCGCGCTTTCTTTCCAGCTGGCGGTTAGGATGGAAGTTAGTGTGCTGCACGGTAGAAAACTGCATATGATTACTGGATTCTTCTATCCGAAGGTGGTACAAACAAGTATGTCATTTAATGATTTGATCGTGGCGCTCCAAAATTCTTAATATGTGTGGAGCCATGCCGATGCTGTTGAACTGAAATATTTCAGTAGTACCGAGCAAAAATTTCTCCCACTAACTTGCGATGAGCATCTTGGATTACTCTTTAATTTGAATGCTGAAAGACACTTCAGTAAAATACTTATCGAGGTGTTTCAGCCACGCAATGAACGTGACAATGTGAAATCTTCTGTCTCTGGTAATAGCGAGCGCCCCGGCACTCCTTGTAGGTCAAAACCAAGCAAAGCTAGTGGTTCTGAAAGTCACAATATGTCTTCTACAGCTTCTTCTGGTGCTTCTCCTGTCGCTATTGCAGCTGATGTACATTAAGATGTAGAGCCAGACGAAGAGGTGCCTCGAAATGATGATGAGGATGAGAATATGTTCCCTGATCTTGTAGATACTATCAGTAAACAACCATTGGAAGGTGAATATCAAGAGCAACATATAATCCGTGCTAGATTTGATGGCACTGGCGATTAAGAGAGGTAGGAGAACATAGACAACCCAGCTTTAGATGAATATGGTGGTGAGGACATGCCAACAATTGAGTGGAACAGGGAAGATCCTCAACTAGCTATCGGTGCCATATTCCAATCAATGGTGGACTGTCGTAATGCAATGACTACATATTGCATTCTCATTGAAAATACATATGTGGTTGATAGGAGTGAGCCAACAAGGTTCACTGTTCATATCCCATATGATAGATGTAGATGGAGGTTGCATGCATCACATATGTTGAGGAGCAAGTTCATTCTGGTCTGCGCATTTCAATTTATACGGATTCATTTTATTTTCAGATCATTGTGTAATGTTTCTTAACAATATTTTGTTTGGGTCCCATTTTATTTTAGATAATAAAGAACACACACCAGCACACTTGATTGGAATATGAGGGAAGGCTAAAACAAAGCTAGCAAAGACTAGGTGGTTGGCAGATACAATTTTTGATTGGTTGAGAGAAACACAAACACTTGATCCAACAACACTCCATGGGAAGCTATTTTAGAAGTACAAGATTGATATACCTTACATGAGGATTTTCTATGCTAAGGAAATGGCTCTTGAGAAGATTAATGGCCCTTGGAATGAGAGCTTTCAGTTTCTCTACACATTTAAATCTAAAGTGGAAGCTGCTAGTCCAGGGAGTGTTGTAGAGATTGACAAGCATACAATTACATACAAAATAAATGGGAAGTCATCTCAGAAGGAGTGCTTTAGGAGGGCTTTTGTTTGTTTCCAGGCTTGTTGGCAGGAGTTTCTTGATGGTTGCATGCCTATTTGGCTGTTGATGCAACTGCTTCGAATGGAAGGTGGAGAGGACAACTAGTGGCAGCTTTTGCAGTTCATGGACATAGCTGGCTATTCCCCAGTTGCATTTGGTGTGGTGGAGGCAGAGTCTGACGATAGTTGGGCCTAGTTTCTGCAGCAGTTGCGCAACGTTATAGGTACACCCCCAGGTTTAGCTATACACAAAGATGCTTGCAAGGGTTTGGAGAGTATAGTGGAAATTGAATTCCCTGGAGTGGAGCATAGGGAATGTATGCGACACCTAGCACAAAATTTCAGAAACAAATTCAAAGTTAAAGTGTATGATGAGAACTTATGGCCAAGATCATACACATGCAGTGAGAGGAAGCATGAGCATCATTTGAGAGTGTTGTATGCTCACAATCCTCTGGTGAAGGACTACCGAGATGCACATCATGGAAAGTTGTGGTCAAGAAGCGATTTCAATGAAATCTGCAAAGTAGACTGTGTGAACAGTAACCTGGCAGAGTGTTTCAATGCAAAGATCAAGTCATTGAAAGGTTTTCAGATATGGCAAATATTTGATAAGATTCGGTAGATGATCATGATAAAGATGGCTCTTCACAAAAGAATTGCAGAAACAGAATATGTTGACCATCTTATTCTCCCATCTCTTATTAAGTCATTGCATGCCAAGGCAAGAGGCCTGAACATGAAATGCATTCGAGCGGCGAACCACGAGGCCGGGGTAACATATACTGACAGTAAAAACAGGGAATGGAGATATCTAGTTAACCTAGCAACTAGGGAATGCAGTTGTAGGCAATGGAAGCTCCATGGGAAGCCATTAATACATGACCTACATCTGATGACTATTATAGGTGGTGAAGATGGTGAACTTGATCAATGCATCTCTGAATATTTTTCTGTTGCCAAATTCATGGCTGCTTATGCTTCCAATGTGCCTGCACTCTTGGGAAAAGACCAATTGAACATAGTTGATCCAGGGTTCAAACTACATTCTCCTGTACTGACTAGACCACCGGGAAGACCAAGGAAGAACAGGATCAGTAGAGGTCAAGAGGGTCATGTAAAAAGACAGCGTACGTGCAAAAAATATGGAACCCTAGGGTACATTGCTAGGAAATGTACCAATCCAGTGGATGCTTCATTTGGAGAAGGGGAACAATGGGCAGCAACAAATGTAGAGTAGAATGCAACATTAGAGGAGATTGAAGCTAATACAGAGTAGAATGTAGCATTAGAGCAGATTATGAGAATCAAGCACCAAAGCAGATTGCAGCTAATTCAGAGGACAATGAAGCAGCAAAGCAGATTGCAGCTATTTCAGAGGGGAATGAAGCAACTGAATTAGCACTGCGGGCAGCTTGGTATGTGTGCAATGATGATCCACAAGTATAGGGGATCAATTGTAGCTCTTTTCGATAAGAGTGTAAAATCCAACAAGGAGTAGAAGGAAATGACAAGTGGTTTTCAGCAAGGTAATGTCTGTAAGTGCTGAAATTGTATGTAGCAGAGTAGTTTGATAACAAGATAATTTGTAACGAGCAAGTAATGATAATAGCAATAAAAGTTCAGCAAGGTAGCCCATTCCTTTTGAGGCAAAGGACAGGCCAAAATGGTCTCTTATGATAAGCAAAGCGTCCTTGAGGGTACACGGGATTTTCATCTAGTCACTTTCATCATATTGGTTTGATTTTTGTTCGGCACTTTGATAATATGATATGTGTGTGGACCGGTGCTTAGGTGTTGATATTACTTGAACAAACCTCCTACTTCAGATTAACCGTCCCGCAAGCATCCGCAACTACGAGAAAAGTATTAAGAATAAATTCTAACCATAGCATTAAACTTTAGGATCCAATCGGTCCCTTATGGAATAGCGCATAAACCGGGGTTTAAGATTCTGTCACTCTTGCAACCCATCATCTAATTGCTACTCCACAATGCATTCCCTTAGGCCCAAATATGGTGAAGTGTCATGTAGTCGATGTTCACATGGCACCACGAAGGGAATCACAACATACATACTATGAAAATATCAAACACATATCAAGTTCACATCATTACTTTCAACATGATCTCTCCCGTGACCTCAAGAGCAGACGTAACTACTCACAAATGATAATCATGCTCAAGATCAGCATGGTATTAATTAACATATTGGATCTGAACTTATAATCTTCCACCAAATAAACCATATAGTAATCAACTACAAGATGTAATCAACACTAGTAGTCACCCACAACCACCAATCTATAGTTCCGATAACAAGATTGAACACAAGAGATGAACTAGGGTTTGAGAGGAGATGGTGCTGTTGAAGATGTTGCTGGAGATTTCCCTCCCCAAGATGGGAGAGTTGTTGGTGACGATCATGATGATTTCCCCCTCCAGGAGGGAAGTTCCCCCGGCGGAATCGCTTCGCCGGAGGGCAAAAGTGCTCCTGCCCAAGTTTCACCTCAATACGGTGACGCTCCGTCCCGAAAGTCCTCTCCTTATGTTTTCTAGGTCAAAATGACTTATATACCAAAAGATGTGCACCGGAGGCGGACCTGGATTAGCACAACCCACCAAGGCGCGCCTGGGCTCCCTAGCGTGCCCAGGTGGGTTGTGCCCACCTGGTGGGCCCCCTCTCATAGTTATTTGCTCCAATATTCTTTATATATTTTATAAAAAATCTCCGTAAAGTTTTAGCTTGTTTGGAGTTGTGCAGAATAGGTGGCCCGACGTAGCTTTTCTAGGTCCATATTTCCAGCTGCCGGAATTCTCCCTCTTTGTGTATATCTTGCATATTATGAGAGAAAAAGGCATTAGAATTACTCCAAAAAGCATTATTATGGATAAAAATATCATAAATAATATTAAGAAAACATGATAAAAATGGACGTATCAACTCCTCCATGTTTAGACCTCGCTTGTCCTCAAGAGAAGACCGAAATCGAAAAACATGTCCACATGCTTAGAGAGAGAGAGAGGTGTTGATAAATACAAAATAGGGACATAGAAGCATCATGTTCATTATTATTACAACAACAAACTTAAACATAAAGCTTTCATCATAAAGCTCTTATCATAGACTTCTCATGAATAAGTGATAATTCATCACACTATTGAAGTAGAATTCATCATCTTTTAGGAAGGGTCACGTATCGGAGCCTTTAGGCAAGTCCACATACTCAACCATCATATAGTCTTCTATGATTGCTAACACTCACTACGTATGCATGAGCAAAATGTTTCAACCAGACACATAGAAAGATAGGGGCTTATAGTTTCGCCTACCAACGTATTCACCTCAAGGGTGATGTCAACAATAATAACTGATGCTATCTATATTCAACTGGACATATGTGCCTAGATCTTTCTTCACCACATAATGCTTGCCAAATGAGAAAAATAAAAACGAATACAGGGAAAACTTTGAGTCTTTGCATAAAAGTAAATACATAAAAGTAAAAGATAGGCCCTATGCAGAGGGAAGCAGAGGTTTCCATGCGCTTATTTGTTTGTATGCTCAACCCCTTAGCCCAAAAGAACGTCACATTGCACTGCGCCTTGTGATAGCGACCTTTATTATGTAGTCTGTCGCTTTTATTCTTCACCATCACAAGTTCGTGCAACGCTCAATTTTCTCTTACACTAAATGATCTCACACTTTTTGAAGCAATTTTTATTGCCTTTTTGAACCGATGAAAACTTACTTGAGGGATCTTGCTCAATCCCTAGGTAGGTATGCTGGACACTTGAAAATAAGATTTGGGTTTAAGTGGTTTTGGATGCACAAGTAGTATCTCTACTTAGTGCGGATTTTTTGGCTAGCAAAGATAGGGGCAAGCACCACATGTTAAAGGATCCATGACAATATGACTTCTATGTGAATATAAACAAACATAAACCATTAAGTTGTCTTCCTTGTCCAACGTCCACAATTTTGGCATATAATATTTTGATGAGGTATCACAATCACAAAATATTTCTAGGATAGTATATTTATATGTGAATCTTCTCTTCCCTTATTAATTCTTTCATGAGTTGCATCATTGACATATGCTATGTTTGTCAATCTCTAACAAAATTTTCTACTTATACTTTTCCTTATGTGGTGTCATCACCTACCATAAGATTAGTATATGATCTTTTTGATTTATTTCCTTTCTTTTATTTTGTTCCTTTATCTTTTTCTTCCTTATTTCTTTTCTTTTATTTGCAACATGAAAGTAAAGAAATCAAAACCTCAAACTAAACTTTATTATATATCTTGCACACGATTACAAGGATAGACCACTATGAAAACTCTCAAAGAAGAAAGGATCAAACTAAACTTTTATTCATCTTAAGCAAAACATGGAACTAAAATAAGTAATGGAAAAAAGATAGTGGGATGATACGATACTGGGGCACCTCCCCCATGCTTGGCGGAAGCCAAAGGGAGTGCCCATACCCTATACTCAATTTTCTTTTGGTGGTGATGGCAATTGTGTGTTCAACTTTTTCATATTGTAGTTGAGGAGAGAAATTTCCTCCTTTAAATCATCGACTTCCAGCTCCATCTTCAAGGTCTTGTCACATAAATCCCCCTTTCTTTTTTGCCAACAAACAAACAGGAATAGCTTGGTTTTTAGACCGGTAAGCTGTCTTAGGGAGACTTGACTTCTTGAACTCCACGTGCATATCCACAGGTTGAGGTAGAGGAACATCCTCCTCATCCGAGCTTGAATCATCGATCCTTATCAAGTGAGCATCATCCTCGTCATCTGTAGTTCGACCATAAGGAGATAGATCTCCATTGGTCTTTGGGTCAGCAATGAGATGTGAGACATAGCTCTCTCTGTCGGAGTCATGGGACGACATATTTTCAGAACTGAACGGAAAACACAAAGAAAGAAGAATAGAGGAACTGCGACACGGTGGTTAACAGGTTCGAAAAGTATATATATGGATTTTTTATCTTGGGGAACAAGCAAACTATATAAAATCGGAGTCCGGAAGGTGTCCCAGTTGGCCACAACCCACCTGGGCGCGCCAGGCTTGAGTCTTGGGACGACATATTTTCAGAACTGCACAAAAAACAGCAAGAAAGGAGAACAGAGGATTTTTCTATGATACGGTGGTTAACATGTTCGAGAAGTATATATAGATTTTTTTTATCTTGGGGAACAAGCAAACTGTAGAAAATAGGAGTCCGGAAGGTGTCCTAGGTGGGCACAGCCCACCTGGGCGCACCAGGCTGCCTGGCACGCCCTGGTGTCTTGTGCCCAATAGGGTATGCTTCCTGGAAGTTTCTTATCTTCCTATTTTTCTAAATATTCCAAAACTAACAAAAAATATTTTTGTAGATTTTTCATTGTCCATTTATTTACCGCATCATGTACTTCATTATTTTCACGATTCTGGAGTGTTCCGGAAGGACTCTTTTATGTGTTCTTTTGGTTTCATAGTTTGGATAATATTACTTTCAACATTAATGGGCTTACCTAAGATATAATTTTTTATTCATTACCCATTGACAACCTTTGGGTTCGTACCTTCGACATTCTTTATATAGATGGCTCCAGACCGATAAACCACCTCGATAACATAGGGACCTTCCCATTTTGAGAGGAGTTTTACTACAAACAATCTGAAACGAGAGTTGTACAAAAGAACATATTCTCCGACTTTAAACTCACACTTTTGGATTCTTTTGTCATGCCATCTTTTAACTTTTTCTTTGAATAATTTTGGATTTTCATAAGCTTGGGTTCTCCATTCATATAATGAGCTAATATCAAATAACCTCTTTTCAACTGCAAGTTGGAGATCATAATTGAGTTCGTTCATGGCCTAATATGATTTATGTTCTAACTCAAGATGCAAATGAAAAGCTTTTCCATAGACCATTTTATAAGGAGACATACCCGTAGGATTTTTAAATGTTGTTCATAAGCCCAAAGTGCATCATCTAATTTCTTAGACCAATTCTTCGTGGACCTATTGATTGTCTTTTGCAAAATTAATTTTATTTCTCTATTGCTAAGTTCAACTTGACCACTAGACTGAGGATGATAAGGTGATGCTATTCTATGCTTAACATCATACTTGGCAAGCATTTTGCAGAAAGCACCATGAATAAAGTGTGAACCACCATCAGTCATTCAATATCTAGGGACTCCAAACCTTGCGAAAATAACTTCCTTAAGCATTTTAATAGAGGTGTTGTGATCAGCACTATTGGTTGGAATAGCTTCTACCCATTTAGTAACATAATCAACAGCAACCAAAATATGTGTATACCCATTAGAGGAAGGAAAAGGTCCCATGTAATCCAATCCCCAAACATCAAATTGTTCAACAGCAAATGAATAGTTCATAGGCATTTCTTGACGCATACCAAAATTACCTATTCTTTGACATTCATCACAAGATAAGACAAATTTACGGGCATCCTTGAAGAGAGTACGCCAATAAAATCCAGATTGCAATACCTTGTGGGCTATTCTATCTCCGGCATGGTGTCCTCCATAAGCTTCAGAGTGACATTTCTGTAGGATTCGTCCCTGTTCATGCTCAGGTACACAACGTCAAACAATACTATCTACTCCTTCTTTATAAAGATGTGGATCATCCCAAAAGTAGTGCCTTAAATCATGGAAGAATTTTTTCTTTTGTTGATAAGTAAAGCTAGGTGGTAAATATTTACCAACAATGTAATTATCATAATCAGCATACCAAGGAGTATTATGAGCAACAATTATTGCAGCTAACTGCTCATCAGGAAAACTATCATCAATAGGTAGTGGGTCATCAGGCACTTTTTCAAGCCTAGATAGATTATCAGCTAAGGGGTTCTCAGCTCCTTTTCTATCAATGATATGTAAATCAAATTCTTGTAACAAGAGAACCTATTGAATAAGTCTAGGTTTAGCATCTTTCTTTTCCATAAGATATTTAATAGCAGCATGATCGGTGTGAACAATTACTTTGGAATCAACACTATAAGGTCTAAATTTATCACAAGCAGACACCACTGCTAAGAATTCTTTTTTAGTAGTAGCATAATTTCGTTAAGCATTGTCTAGAGTTTTACTAGCAGAATGAATAACATTCAATTTCTTATCAACTCTTTGTCCTAGAACAACATCATCAACATAATCACTAGCATCACACATAATTTTAAAAGGCAAGCTCCAATCAGGTGGTTGAACAATAGGTGCGGAAATTAAGATTTCTTGAGTGTTTCGAAGGCTTCTAAACAATCATCATAAAAAACAAAAGGAATATCCTTATGCAAAAGATTCGTAAGAGGCCTAGAAAGTTTAGAAAAGTCTTTGATAAATCTCCTATAGAAACCAGCAGGACCTAAGAAACTACGAATACCTTTTATATTATTAGGAGATATCATTTTCTCAATTGCATCAACCTTAGCTTTGTCCACTTCAATACCTCTTTCAGAAATTTTATGACCCAAGACAATTCCTTCATTAACGATAAAGTGGCACATTTCCCAATTCAAGACAAGATTTATTTGTTCATATCTCTGCAAACCTCGATCAAGATTGCTTAAACAATCATCAAAAGACTTCCCATAAACAAAGAAGTCATCCATGAAAACCCCAATAGTCTTTTCACAAAAGTCAGAGAATATAGTAGTCATACAACTTTGAAAAGCAGCAGGTGCAGTACATAAACCGAAAGGCATACGTCTATAAGCATAAGTTCCAAAGGGACAAGTAAAAGTGGTCTTTTGTTGATCAGGTTGACAAACAGGTATTTGTGAAAAACCAGAGTATCGATCAAGGAAGCAAAAATGTGTGTGCTTAGACAATCTTTCAGGCATTTGATCAATAAAAGGCAGAGGGTAATGATCTTTTCTAGTTGCTTTTTTTAATTTTCTTAACTCAATTACCATTCTATAGCATGTACCAATTCTTTGTGGAATAAGTTCATTCTTATCATTAGGAACAACAGCTATACCTCCGTTCTTAGGGACAAAATGAACAGGACTTACCCATCTAATATCAGCTATAGGATAGATTATACCTGCTTCGAGAAGCTTTAATATTTCCATTCTTACCACTTCCTTCATTTTCGGATTTAACCGACGTTGGTGATAAACACCGGGTTTAGCTTCAGGTTCCATATTAATTTAGTGCTGACATATAGTGGGACTAATGCCCTTTAAATCATGAACAGTATATCCAATAGTAGCTCGGTGCTTCCTTAGAACTTTCAATAATCTTTCTTCTTCATGTTCTAAAAGGTTAGCACTGATAATAACAGGATATATCTTACTTTCATCAAGATAAGAATATTTCAAAGTGTCTGGCAATTGTTTTACTTCAAACACATGATCACCTTTAGGTGGAGGAGGACCTGCTAGAGTTTCAATAGGCAAATTGTGTTCAAGCAGAGGATGTTGTTCAAAGAAAATCTTATGTATTTCATTTCTTTCATGCATATGTAAATCATTTTCATGGTCTAGCAAATATTGTTCTAGTGGATTAGTAGGAGGCACAACAATAGAAGCAAGACCAAATAATTCATCTTTACTAGGCAATTCTTTTTCATGAAGCTTTCTACTAAACTTGGAAAAATTAAACTGATCAGACTCATCACCAAAACTAACACCGACAGTGTGTTTCTTACAATCTATTCTAGCATTAACGGTGTTAAAGAAAGGTCTACCAAAGATAATGGGACAAAAGTCATCTTGTGGGGAATCAAGAACAATAAAATCAGTAGGTATTTTATTTTCCCACACAAGACTTGAACATCTCTAACAATTCCAATTGGTTATACAATGTCTCTATTAGCAAGTTTAATAGTAACATCTATGTCTTTTATCTCTGCGGGTGCTATGTCATTCATAACTTCTTGATATAAGGTGTAAGGAACAGCAATCACACTAGCACCTATGTCACATAAACCATGATAACAGTGATCTCCTATTTTAAATAAGACAACGGGCATGCGAGCAACAGGTCTATGTTTATCTTTTTACCAGGTTTGGCAATTCTAGGAGCTTCTTCACAGAAGTAAATAACATGCCCATCTACACTTTCTTCCAAGATATCTTTAACCATAGCAATACTAGGATCCACTTTAATTTGTTCATCAGGTTTAGGTGTTCTAATATAGCTTTTGCTAACCACAGTTGAAACTTTAGCATGTTCCTTTATCCTAATAGGGAAACGTGGTTTCTCAATATAAGCAGAAGGAACAATTGGATCATCATTGTAGAGTATAGTTTCTTCTTTAACTGGTACCGGTTCTTTGATTTCTTCTTTAATGGGTGGGTGATACTTAAACCACTTGTCTTTAGGGAGATCAACATGAGTAGCAAATGATTCACAAAAGGAGGCTAATATCTCTGAGTCAAGTCCATTTTTAGTGCTAAACTTTTGAAAAGCATCGGTATCCATAAAAGATTTAACACCATCATACTTATGTTTAATACCTTACTCTTTACCTTCATCGAGTTCACAATCTTCAGAGTTACGCTTAATTCTTTCCAAAGGATCCCACCAGAATTCAATAGTCTTCTTCATAAAAGAACCATCACAAGAGGTATCGAGCATTGTTTGATCATTATGAGAAAGCCGAGCATAAAAGTTCTGGATAATAATTAATTTTGAGAGCTCGTGATTGGGGCATGAATGTAACATTGACTTAAGCCTCCCCCAAGCTAGAGCGATACTTTCTCCTTCACAAGGCCAAAAGTTATATATATAATTCCGATCACGGTGAACTAGATGCATAGGATAATTTTTGTAAGGAAATCCAATTTCAAACGATTCCAATTCCAGGACCTAATATCATCGCACAGCCTATACCATGCCAATGCTTTTCCCTTCAAAGACAAAGGGAATTTTTTTTCATAACTTCATCCCCGGGTAAACCAGCAAGCTTGAACAATCTAGAAATTTGTTCTACATATATCAAGTGCATATTAGGATGTTCGGTTCCATCTCCTGCATAAGGATTAGCTAGTAGTTGTTCTATCATACCCGAAGGAAGTTCATGTTCAATATTTTGAGTAGGTGCAGAAGGTTGAGGGGTAGCTAATGTTGTTCCGGCATAGGTGAAGATACCCCGAACAAACCCCTCAAATGATTGTTTTCCATAGTAATAAGTGACAATAAATTTCAACACACTATATAAATGTTTCCTTACCAAATTCCACTTACCAAAGGTGCTTCACTCCCAGGCAATGGCGCCAGAAAAAAATCCTTGATGACCGACAAGTATAGGGGATAAATTGTAGCTCTTTTCAATAAGTAAGAGTGTCGAACCCAATGAGGAGAAGAAGGAAATGACAAGTGGTTTTCATCAAGGTAATTTCTACAAGCAGTAAAATAGTCGGTAACACATAGTTTGATAGCAAGATAATTTGTAACAGACAAGTAACGATTGTAGCAATAAAAGTGCAAGAAGGTAGCCCAATACTTTTGAGGCAACGGACATGCCAAAATGGTCTCTTATGATAAGCAAAGTGTTCCTGAGGATACACGGGATTTTCATCTAGTCACTTTCATCATATTGGTTTTATTTGTGTTTGGTACTTTGATAATTTGATATGTGGGTGGACTGGTGCGTAGGTGCTCTTCTTACTTGAACAAACCTCCTACTTATGATTAACCCTCCCGCAAGCATCGGCAACTATGAGAAAAGTATTAAGAATAAATTCTAACCATAGCATTAAATTTTGGGATCCAATCAGTCCCTTACGGAATAGCGCATAAACTGGGGTTTAAGCTTCTGTCACTCTCGCAACCCATCATCTAATTGCTACTCCACAATGCATTCCGTTAGGCCCAACTATGGTGAAGTTTCATGTAGTCGACGTTCACATGACACCACTAAGCAAATCACAACATACATACTATCAAAATATCGAACACGTATCAAGTTCACATTATTACTTTCAACATGATTTCTCCCGTGACCTCAAGAGCAAAAGTAACTACTCACAAATGATAATCATGCTCAAGATCAGAGTGGTATTAATTAACATATTGGATCTGAACTTATAATCTTCTAGCACATAAACCATATAGTAATCAACTACAAGATGTAATCAACACTAGTAGTCACCTACAAGCACCAATCTATAGTTCCGGTAACCAGCTTGAACACAAGAGATGAACTAGGGTTTGAGAGGAGATGGTGTTGTTGAAGATGTTGATGGAGAATGCCCTCCCCAAGATGGGAGAGTTGTTGGTGATGATGATGATGATGATGATTTCCCCCTCCGGGAGGGAAGTTCCCCTGGCGGAATCGCTCCGCCTGAGGGCAAAAGTGCTCCTGCCCAAGGTCCGCCTTGAGACGGCGACACTACGTCCCGAAAGTCCTCTAATCATGTTTTCTAGGTCAAAATGACATATATACCAGAAGATGTGCACCGGAGGTGGGTCTGGATTAGCACAACCCATCAGGGCGCGCCTGGGCTCCCTTGCGCACCCAGGTGGGTTGTGCCCACCTGGTGGGCCCCCTCTCGTATTTATTTGCTCCAATATTCTTCATATATTTGATAAAAAATCTCTGTGAAGTTTAAGCTTGTTTGGAGTTGTGCAGAATAGGTGGCCTGACGTAGATTTTCTAGGTCCATATTTCCAGCTGCCGGAATTCTCCCTCTTTGTGTATACCTTGCATATTATGAGAGAAAAGGCATTAGAATTACTCGAAAAATCATTATTATGGATAAAAATATCATAAATAACAGTAAGAAAACATGATACAAAATGGACATATCAACTCCCCCAAGTTTAGACCTCGCTTGTCCTCAAGCGAAGACTGAAATCGAAAAACATGTCCACATGCTTAGAGAGAGAGGTGTCGATAAATACAAAATAGGGACATAGAAGCATCATGTTCATTATTATAACAACAACACACTTAAACAAAAAGCTTTTATCATAAAGCTCTTATCATAGACTTCTCATGAATAAGTGATAATTCATCACACCATTTAAGTATAAAGCAAAAGCTCTATTAAAAACCAACAAACTATGTTCTCAGTCAACTTTGCAACTAGAATTCATCATCTTTCAGGAAGGGTCACGTATCGGAGCCTTTAGGCAAGTCCACATACTCAACCATCATATAGTCTTCTATGATTGCTAACACTCACCGCGTACACATGAGCAAAATGTTTGAACCAGACACATAGAAAGATAGGGGCTTATAGCTTCGCCTCCCAACGTATTCACCTCTAGGGTGATGTCAACAATAATAACTCATGCTATCTATATTCAACTGGACATATGTGCCTAGATCTTTCCTCACCAAATAATGCTTTCCAAATGAGAAAAATAAAAACGTATAGAAGGAAAACTTTGAGTCTTTGCATAAAAGTAAAGACATAAAATTAAAAGATAGGCCCTTTGTAGAGGGAAGCAGAGGTTGCCATGCGCTTATTTGTTTGTATGCTCAACCCCTTAGCGCAAAAGAATGTCACATTGCACTGCCCCTTGTGATAGCGACCTTTATTATGTAGTCTGTCGCTTTTATTCTTCACCATCACAAGTTCGTGCAACGCTCAATTTTCTCTTACACTAAATGATCTCACACTTTTAGAAGCAATTTTTATTTCCTTTTTGAACCGATGACAACTTACTTGAGGCATCTTGCTCAATCCCTAGGTAGGTATGATGGACACTTGAAAATAAGATTTGGGTTTAAGGGGTTTTGGATGCACAAGTAGTATCTCTACTTAGTGCAGAATTTTTCGCTAGCATAGATAGGGGCAAGCACCGCATGTTAAAGGATCCATGACAATATGACTTCTATGTGAATATAAAACAACATAAACCATTAAGTTGTCTTCGTTGTCCAACGTCCACAATTTTGGCATATAATATTTTGATGAGGGCTCACAATCACAAAAGATTTCGAGGATAGTATATTTATATGTGAATCTTCTCTTCCCTTATTAATTCTTTCATGAGTTGCATCATTGACTAATTCTATGTTTGTCAATCTCTAATAAAACATTCTACTTATACTTTTCCTTAGGTGGTGTCATCACCTACCATAAGATTAGTATATGATCTTTTTGATTTATTTCCTTTCTTTTATTTTATTGCTTTATCTTTTTCTTCCTTATTTATTTTATTTTATTTGCAACATGAAAGTAAAGAAATCATAACCTCAAACTAAACTTTATTATATATCTTGCACACGATTACAAGGATAGACCACTATGAAAACTCTCAAAGAAGAAAGGATCGAACTAAACTTTTATTCATCTTAAGCAAAAGATGGAACTAAAATAAGTAATGGAAAAAAGATACCGGGGCACCTCCCCCTAGCTTGGCGGAAGCCAAGGGGAGTGCCCATACCCTATACTCAATTTTCTCTTGGTGGTGAAGAAGATAACGGTGGTGATGGCAATTGTGCGTTCAACTTTTTCATATTGTAGTTGAGGAGAGAAATTTCGTCCTTTAAATCATCGACTTCCAGCTCCAGCTTCAAGGTCTTCTCACATAAATCCCCTTTGCTTTTTTGCTGAAAATGAAAGGAATAGATTGGTTTTTAGACCGGTTAGCTGTCTTAGGGAGACTTGACTTCCTGAACTCCACGTGCATATCCCCAGGTTGAGGCAGAGGAACATCCTCCTCCTCCGAGCTTGAATCATCGATCCTCATGAAGTGAGTATCCTCCTCGTCATCTGTAGTTCGACCATAAGTAGATAGATCTCCATAGGTCTATGGGTCAGCAATGAGATGTGAGACATAGCCCTCTCCGTCGGAGTCATGGGACGACATATTTTCAGAACTGGACAGAAAACACAAAGAAAGAAGAACAAAGGATTTCTCTGCAATACGGTGGTTAATAGGTTCGAGAAGTATATATACGGATTTTTTTATCTTGGGGATCAAGCAAACTATATAAAATCGAAGTCCGGAAGGTGTCCCAGGTGGCCACAACCCACCTGGGCGCGCCAGGCTTGAGTCTTGGGACAACATATTTTCAGAACTGCATAGAAAACAACAAGAAAGGAGAACAGAGGATTTCTCCATACGGTGGTTAACAGGTTCGAGAAGTATATATATATATATATTTATCTTGGGGAACAAGCAAACTGTAGAAAATCGGAGTCCGAAAGGTCTCCTAGGTGGGCACAACCCACCTGGGCGCGCCAGGGTGCCTGGTGCACCCTGGTGTCTTGTGCCCACCAGGGTACGCTTCCTGGAAGTTTCTTCTTTTCCTATTTTTCTAAATATTCCAGAACTGACAAAAAATATTTTTGCGGATTTTTCGGAGTCCATTTACTTACCGTATAACGTACTTCCTTATTTTCACGATTCTGGAGTGTTCCGGAAGGACTCTTTTATGTGTTCTTCTGGTGTCATAGTTTGGATAATATTACTTTCAACATTAATGGGCTTACCTGAGATATAATGTTTTATTCATTACCCATTGACAACCTTTGGGTTCGTACCTTCGACATTCTTTATATAGATGGCTCCAGACCGATAAACCACCTCGATAACATAGGGACCTTCCCATTTTGAGAGGAGTTTTACTGCAAACAATCTGAAACGAGAGTTGTACAAAAGAACATATTCTCCGACTTTAAACTCACACTTTTGGATTCTTTTGTCATGCCATCTTTTAACTTTTTCTTTGAATAATTTTGCATTTTCATAAGCTTGGGTTCTCCATTCATGTAATGAGCTAATATCAAATAACCTCTTTTTAACTTCAAGTTTGAGATCATAATTGAGTTCATTGATGGCCCAATATGCTTTATGTTCTAACTCAAGATGCAAATGACGAGCTTTTCCATAGACCATTTTAAAAGGAGACATACCCGTAGGATTTTTATATGTTGTTCTATAAGCCCAAAGTGCATCATCTAATTTCTTAGACCAATTCTTCCTGGACCTATTGATAGTCTTTCGTGAAATTAATTTTGTTTCTCTATTGCTAAGTTCAACTTGAGCACTAGACTGAGGATGATAAGGTGATGATATTCTATGGTTAACATCATACTTGGCAAGCATTTTGCAGAAAGCACCATGAATAAAGTGTGAAACACCATCAGTCATTAAATATCTAGGGACTCCAAACCTTGGGAAAATAACTTCCTTAAGCATTTTAATAGAGGTGTTGTGATCAGCACTATTGGTTGGAGTAGCTTCTACCCATTTAGTAACATAATCAACAGCAACCAAAATATGTGTATACCCATTAGAGGAAGGAAAAGGTCCCATGTAATCAAATCCCCAAACATCAAATGGTTCAACAGCAAGTGAATAGTTCATAGGCATTTCTTGACACTTACCAAAATTACCTATTCTTTGACATTCATCACAAGATAAGACGAATTTACGGGCATCCTTAAAGAGAGTAGGCCAATAAAATCCAGATTGCAATACCTTGTGAGCAGTTCTATCTCCGGCATGAGTCCTCTATAAGCTTTGAAGTGACATTTCTGTAGGATTCATCCCTGTTCATGCTCAAGTACACAACGTCTAATAATACCATCTACTCCTTTATAATGATGTGGGTCATCCCAAAAGTAGTGTCTTAAATCATGGAAGAATTTTTTATTTTGTTGATAAGTAAAGCTAGGTGGTAAATATTTACCAAAAATGTAATTCGCATAATCAGCATACCAAGGAGTATTATGAGCAACATTTATTGCAGCTAACTGCTCATCAGGAAAACTATCATCAATAGGTACTGGGTCATCAGGCACTTTTTCAAGCCTAGATAGATTATCAGCTAAGGGGTTCTCAGCTCCTTTTCTATCAATGATATGTAAATCAAATTCTTGTAACAAGGGAACCCATTGAATAAGTCTAGGTTTAGCATCTTTCTTTTCCATAAGATATTTAATAGCAGCATGATCGGTGTGAACAATTACTTTGGAATCTACAATATAAGGTATAAATTTATCACAAGCAAACACCACTGCTACGAATTCCTTTTTAGTAGTAGCATAATTTCGTTGAGCACTATCTAGAGTTTTACTAGCAGAATGAATAACATTCAGTTTCTTATCAACTCTTTGTCCTAGAACAACATCATCAACATAATCACTAGCATCACACATAATTTGAAAAGGCAAGATCCAATCAGGTGGTTGAACAATAGGTGCAGAAATTAAGACTTTCTTGAGTGTTTCGAAGGCTTCTAAACAATCATCATAAAAAACAAAAGGAATATCCTTATGCAAAAGATTCGTACGAGGCCTAGAAAGTTTAGAAAAGTCTTTGATAAATCTCCTATAGAAACTAGCAGGACCTAAGAAACTATGAATACCTTTTATATTATTAGGAGATGGCATTTTCTCAATTGCATCAACCTTAGCTTTGTCCACTTCAATACCTCTTTCAGAAATTTTATGACCCAAGACAATGCCTTCATTAACCATAAAGTGGCACCTCTCCCAATTCAAGACAAGATTTGTTTGTTCACATCTCTTCAAACCTAGATCAAGATCTCTTAGACAATCATAAAAAGACTTCCCATAAATAGAGAAGTCATCCATGAAAACCTCAATAGTGTTTTCACAAAAGTCAGAGAATATAGCAGCCATACATCTTTTAAAAGCAGCAGGTGCATTACATAAACCGAAAGGCTTACGTCCATAAGCATAAGTTCCAAAGGGACAAGTAAAAGTGGTCTTTTCTTGATCAGGTTAAGAAACAGGTATTTGTGAAAAACCAGAGTATCGATCAAGGAAGCAAAAATGTGTGTGCTTAGACAATCTTTCAAGCATTTGATCAATAAAAGGCAGAGGGTAATGATCTTTTCTAGTTGCTGTTTTTAATTTTCTTAAATCAATTACCATTCTATAGCCTGTACCAATTCTTTGCGGAATAAGATCATTCTTATCATTAGGAACAACAATTATACCTCCGTTCTTAGGGACACAATGAACATGACTTACCCATCTACTATCAGCTATAGGATAGATTATACCTGCTTCCAGGAGTTTTAATATTTCTGTTCTTACCACTTCCTTCATTTTCGGATTTAACCGACGTTGGTGATAAACAACTGGTTTAGCATCAGGTTCCATATTAATTTAGTGCTGACATATAGTGGGACTAATGCCCTTTAAATCATCAAGAGTATATCCAATAGTAGCTCGGTGCTTCCTTAGAACTTTCAATAATCTTTCTTCTTCATGTTCTGAAAGGTTAGCACTGATAATAACAAGATATATCTTACTTTCATCAAGAAAAGAATATTTCAAAGTGTCTGGCAATTGTTTTAGTTCAAACACATGATCACCTTTAGGTGGAGGAGGACCTGCTAGAGTTTCAATAGGCAAATTGTCTTCAAGCAGAGGACGTTGTTCAAAGAAAATATTATCTATTTCATTTCTTTCATGCATATGTAAATCATTTTCATCGTCTAGCAAATATTGTTCTATTGGATAAGTAGGAGGCACAACAATAGAAGCAAGACCAAATAATTCATCTTCACTGGGCAATTCTTTTTCATGAAGCTTTCTACTAAACTTGGAAAAATTAAACTGATGAGACTCATCACCAAAACTAACACCGACAGTTTGTTTCTTCCAATCTATTCTAGCATTAACAGTGTTAAATAAAGGTCTACCAAAGATAATGGGACAAAAGTCATCTTGTGGGGAATCAAGAACAAGATAATCAGTAGGTATTTTATTTTCCCACACAAGACTTCAACATCTCTAACAATTTCAATTGGTTATACAGTGTCTCTATTAGCAAGTTTAATAGTAACATCTATGTCTTCTATCTCTGCGGGTGCTATGTCACTCATAACTTCTTGATATAAGGTGTAAGGAATAGTACTCCCACTAGCACCTATGTCACATAAACCTTGATAACAGTGATATCCTATTTTAACTGAGACAACGGGCATGCCAACAACAGGTCTATGTTTATCTTTTTATCAGGTTTGGCAATTCTAGCAGCTTCTTCACAAAAGTAAATAACATGCCCATCTACACTTTCTTCCAAGATATCTTTAACCATAGCAATACTAGGTTCCACTTTAATTTGTTCATCAGGTTTAGGTGTTCTAATATAGCTTTTGATAAAAACAGTTGAAACTTTAGCATGTTCCTTTATCCTAATAGGGAAACATGGTTTCTCAATATAAGTAGAAGGAACAACTAGATCAACATTGTAGTGTATAGTTTCTTCTTTGACTGGTACCGGTTCTTTGATTTCTTCTTTAATGGGTGGGTGATACTTGAACCACTTGTCTTTAAGGAGATCAACATGAGTAGTAAATGATTCACAAAAGGAGGCTAATATCTCAGAGTCAACTCCATATTTTGTGCTAAAGTTTTCAAAAGCATCGATATCCATAAAAGATTTAACACAATTATACTTAAGTTCAATACCTTATTCTTTACCTTCGTCGAGTTCACAATTTTCAGAGTTGCGTTTAATTCTTTCCGAAAGATCTCACCGGAATTCAATAGTCTTCTTCATAAAAGAACTAGCACAAGAGGTATCGAGCATTGTTTGATCATTACGAGAAAGCCAAGCATAAAAGTTCTGGATAATAATTTATTTTGAGAGCTCGTGATTGGGGCATGAATGTAACATTGACTTAAGACTCCCCAAAGCTAGAGCGATACTGTCTCCTTCACAAGGCCAAAAATTATATATATAATTCCGATCACGATGAACTAGATGCATAGGATTTTTTTTGATGGAACTCCAATTTCAAACGATTCCAATTCGAAGACCTAATATCATCGCATAGCCTATACCATGCCAGTGCTTTTCCCTTCAAAGATAAAGGGAATTTTTTCACAACTTCATTCCCGGGTAAACCAGCAAGCTTGAGCAATCCAGAAATTTGTTCTAGATATACCAAGTGCATATTAGGATGTTCGGTTCCATCTCCTGCGTAAGGATTAGCTAGCAGTTGTTCTATCATACCCGAAGTAATTTCATATTCAATATTTTGAGTAGGTGCAGAAGGTTGAGGGGTAGCTAATTGTGGTTCCGGCCGAGGTGAAGATACCTCGAACAAACCCCTCAAAGGATTGTTTTCCATAGCAATAAGTGACAATGAATTTCAACACACTCTATAAATGTTTCCTTACCAAAGGCGCTTCACTCCCTAGAAACGGTGCCAGAAAAAAGCCTTGATGACCAACATGTATAGGGGATCAATTGTAGCTCCTTTCGATAGGTAAGAGTGTTGAACCCAATGAGGAGAAGAAGGAAATGACAAGTGGTTTTCAGCAAGGTAATTTCTACAAGCAGTAAAATAGTCGGTAACACGTAGTTTGATAGCAAGATAATTTGTAATGGACAAGTAACGGTTGTAGCAATAAAAGTGCAGGAAGGTAGCCCAATACTTTTGAGGCAAAGGACAGGCCAAAACGGTCACTTATGATAAGCAAAGTGTTCTTGAGGATACACGGGATTTTCATCTAGTCACTTTCATCATATTGGTTTGATTTGTGTTCAGTAATTTGATAATTTGATATGTGGGTGGACCGGTGCTTATGTGCTGTTGTTACTTGAACAAACCTCCTACTTATGATTAACCCTCCCGCAAGCATCGACAACTATGAGAAAAGTATTAAGAATAAATTCTAACCATAGCATTAAACTTTTGGATCCAATAGGTCCCTTATGGAATAGCGCATAAACTGGGGTTTAAGCTTCTGTTAGTCTCGCAACCCATCATCTAATTGCTACTCCACAATGCATTCCGTTAGGCCCAAATATTGTGAAGTTTCATGTAGTCGACGTTCACATGACACCACTAAGGGAATCACAACATACATACTATCAAAATATCGAACACTTATCAAGTTCACATTATTACTTGCAACATGATTTCTCCCGTGACCTGAACAACTAAAGGAACTACTCACAAATGATAATCATGCTCAAGATCAGAGGGGTATTAAATAGCACATTGGATCTGAACATATAATCTTCCACCAAATAAACCATACAGTAATCAACTACAAGATGTAATCAACACTACTAGTCACCCACAACCACCAATCCATAGTTCCAGTAACAAGACTGAACACAAGAGATGAACTAGGGTTTGAGAGGAGATGGTGTTGTTGAAGATGTTGATGGAGATTACCCTCCCTAAGATGGGAGAGTTGTTGGCGATGATGATGACGATGATTTCCACCTCCGGGAGGGAAATTCGCCTGGCGGAATCACTCCGCTGAAGGGCAAGAGTGCTCCTGCCCAAGTCCTCTCCTCATTTTTTCTAGGTCAAAATGACTTATATACCGGAAGATGGGCACCAGAGGTGGGCCTGGGTGAGCACAACCCACTAGGGCACGCCTGGACTCTCTTGGGCACCCAGGTGGGTTGTGCCCACCTGGTGGGCCGCCTTTGGTAGTTAGTTGCTCCAATATTGTTCATATATTTGATAAAAAATCTCCATGAAGTTTCAGCTTGTTTGGAGTTGTGCATAATAGGTGGCCTGACGTAGCTTTTCCAGGTCCAGATTGCCAGCTGCCAGAATTCTCCCTCTTTGTGTATACCTTGCATATTATGAGAGAAAAGGCATTAGAATTACTCCCAAAAGAATTATTATGGATAAAAACATGATAAATAATAGTAAGAAAACATGATGCAAAATGGATGTATCATGCAACAACCTTCCCTTTTTTATTGCATTTCTTCTCTTTTTATCGATGGCTTATAATCTTTTTTATGTTTGGCCCAGATCTAGGAAAATTAGAGGAAAAGGAGAGAAAAGTCCAAGAGAGAAAGGATTTGAAGAATATGAAGCCATGGCTTATGAAGGTTTCGAACCCCGTCAATTGGCCTGTGCAACTTCTCCGTCAGCACCTCGACAGCCACCACCCGAAGTGAACATCAAAAGGAAGAAGAGAAAAAGGTGGATATCCCACCTAGGGAAACCAGGAGCAAGGCTGTTAAGACATCTTGGAACACAAGGCGCAAGGAAAATATGTGGAATGCAAGTTGTAAACTTTGAACATTAAGAATTTGTACCAAGGTTGTGAAAACTTGTATGGTTAAATAGTTCTATTCGTACTTTGATGTGAAATTTGAGGCAAAATTTGAATTTGAGGTAGAATAAAATTAAATATTAGGCAAAATTTGAATTTGAACCAACACTTGAAGTCTGATATGTGGTGTGATGTAGCAATGCTTGCTTATGTATTATAAACATTAGGTGATCAATCCAATCTCTTTTGCGTGGTAAAACTTATAGTTATGGGAAATGTGCTCCAAATGTGCTCCGAAGCTAGGGTAAACCGCCTCATTTGTAATCAAGTATTTGTTTTGGACCTACTCTAAATGAGACAAATAATTTTTATTAACACCTATTCAATCTATATAGTGTAGATTCGAAGTCTCACTATTTATTGAATTAATCTTCATTTTTTTACATTTTTTTGAAATTAATGTCAATTTATAGAAAACCATTAAAACATGTTTCAAATGTGAAAAAGAAAACTAAGTTTAGATCCTTCTTATTCACTTTGAAATGATGCTTTGGTGATTTTTTTAATTTTTCAAAAAACCTACCTCCTTTCCTTGAACTCTCTGTAACGTTGTACGTGATAGCTCATTTGTGTGAAGGTTTTTTCATGAAAATGTCCATAGAACAAGTTTATGATTTTTTGTTGGTAACATGTCACATAAGACAAAACTTTGTGGAGGTTTTATATTTTTTAATTTTTTTAAAATAATGGTTCTCATTTAACCATGATCGTGCCAGCTAGTTTTTTCAAATGACCATAGACCAACTTTAGTATTTTTCCTTGTTAGTGCATCTTATAAAACCACGACTCATGAAGGTTTCATATTTTTGGATTTTTTAAATTAGTTATGCTCAGTCAAGCACTAGATAACCACTTTAACCAACTCAAAACCCTCTAAACCCCTTGGGGTTTCGCCTAACCCTAGCTCCGAACATTAGCAGTCTAATCATACCCTAGCGCCAAGCGACAACCCTCAGATATGGTCCTCTAGAAGGAATTCCGCAGCCAGGGTGCGTGCAGGCTCCGCGTTGTTGGATCACCAGGGCAGCTCCGCATCGTTGGATACTTTGGCGATCCGCGAGACGTTCGTTCTGCTCTCCCACCATTGCATCCCCTGTCTTCTTCTTCTTCTACGGCGACCAGATGATCCACTTGTTGGTGCAAGAAACCCTGGATCCGTTGCCGAGACTGTGCAAAGGCACAAGGACAAGACTGAAGCACGAACTTAAGTCAGAGATTGAGGGACCAAGATATTTGAAGAACCAACATACAGCTAAGAGGGACCAAGATCAAGCCAGAGGAGCAATATATCGGCAAGAGAAGGGCCTCCCTTGTTGGGCAAGCGAGCCCGGCAAGGGGCGATGCCACCACCAGAAGCAGGTAGCCCAGACACCCCGGCAAGGTCTGCCAGGGCTCGCGGGGGAAGAATCACCCCACCAACCACTCAAGCATGACCCACATCAGTAATTAGTGCAGTGTGAAGCTGTAGGGTGATTAAGTGGCAGCCATTCGCCACATGGAAACAATTTCCTACAGAAAAAACCCGCAGATGACACTCTTCCTAAGACGTGTCAAGAGAACAGGCACGGAGCTGGCAAGATAGCCCGACAAGCCTTGCTGGGTAACCAGTGATGTGACACTAAGCGGTGCATTTAATGCACCCTGTCAACCCGCAGAGTTAGGTATGATAGCACTAGTCACTATCATATCAATGGATAATGAATAAATTGCCGTTGTGGTGACCCCTTGATCTATAAAAGGAGGCCCATGGCACACGTAGGAAGGGTTGGGAAGTTGACGAACCCACACCCCCATACGCGTGTAGTCACTACTGCCTGATAAGTCTCCAATGTATCTATAATTTTTTTATTGTTCCATGTTGTTTTATTATCAATCTTGGATGTTTGATAATCATTGTATAGTCATTTTATATCATTTTTTGGTACTAAGGTATTGACACAGTGCCAAGTGCTAGTTCTTGTTTTTTTCCATGTTTTTTACATCATAGAAAATCAATATCAGACGGAGTCCAAATGCGATGAAACTTTACAGAGATTTTTTATGGACCAGAAGTAACATGTTGGGCCCTAGTTGCACCTGGGGGGAGTCCCGAGGAGGGGACAACCCACCAGGGCACACCGGGATACCCCGGCGTGCCCTGATGGGTTGTGCCCACCTCGGGTGCCCCACGGACCGCCTCTTTGCTCAATAAATACCCCAAAAATACAAGAACCCTAGAAGTGTTGACGAAATTTTCATCCAGTCGCCGCAGAGTCTAGAACCACCAGATCCTATGTAGACACCATCTAGGATGGGTTCACCACCTCCATTGGTGCCTCTCCCATGATGCATGAGTAGTTCTTTGTAGACCTTCGGGTCTGTAGTTAGTAGCTAGATGGCGTTCTCTCTCTCGCTGAATTCTCAATACAATGGTCTCTTGGAGACCCATATGATGTAACTCTTTTTGCGGTGTGTTTGTTGGGATCTGATGAACTTTGAGTTTATGATCAGTCATATCTTTTTATATCCATGGAAGTTATTTGAGTTTCTTTGATCTCTTTATGCATGATCTCTTATAGCCTCGTATTTCTTCTCCTATTTTTGGGTTTTGTTTGGCCAACTTGATATATTTATCTTGCAATGGGAAGAGGTTCCCGGTAGTGGGTTTGATCTAACGGTGCTTGATCCCAGTGACAGAAAGGGAAACAGAACGTATGTATCATTGCTACTAAGGATAAAAATATGTGATCTATATCTACGCAATAGATAAACGGATCTTGTCTACATCATGTCATCGTTCTTATTGCATTACTCCATTTTTCCATGAACTTAATACACTAGAGGCATGCTGGATAGCGGTTGATGTGTGGAGTAATAGTAGTAGATGCAGGCAGGAGTCGGTCTACTAATCTTGGACGTGATGCCTATGTAATGATCATTACCTGGATATCGTCATAATTATTTGAGGTTCTATCAATTTCCCAATAGTAATTTTTTTACCCACCGTTTTCTATCTTTCTCGAGAGAAACCACTAGTGAAACCTACGGCCCCCGAGTCTTGTTACTCATATATTTGCTTATGATCTACTTTTCCTTTGAATTTTTATTCAGATCTATTAAACCAAAAATAAAAAAATACTTAGCTGCACTTTATTTTATTTATGATCTATTATTTCAATCTACTACAAATTTCTAGCATCGTTACCCGAAAGGGATTGACAACCCCTTTAACACGTCGGGTTGCGAGGTGTTGTTATTTGTGTGCAGATGCTGTTTACGTTGTGTTGCTTGGTTCTCCTAATGGTTCTATAACCTTGGTTTCATCATTGATGGAAATACCTACCTTCGCTGTGCTACATCATCCCTTCCTCTTTGGGGAAATACCGATGTAGTCCTAGCAGACATGAGCTTTCTGGCGCTATAGTCAATGAGCAATCACTGCCCTACGGCAACCCCTCCCAGGCAAGTGTATTGCGCTCCACCATCCCCATTCTACCATCAATCCACTAAAGTAGGAGTAGGGTCTTATGCCTCGCGGCAGCCCGAACCTAGGTAAATTGCTTGTGTGCTCTCTGCTGTGCTACCGTGCACTGTTTGCTCTTTGCGCAACGCGACGTCCCCTTGCCGAACCAGCAATGGGTCTCCTGGTCCCATAGGTGGCCATGGATATCCCGCAACATCTTTGGCGCACTAGATAGGGGAACTCGCTTGCGCGAACCTGAAAGCATGCACAACGCGTCATCTTCTTCACCATCTTTGTCTTCGATGATGCCATTGACCATGGCGCCTAAGAAGAAGAATTCCGGCCCTTCGGCCCATCCATCCACCTCGAAGGCTCCACCGCCCACGGCCTCTAGTGCCTCGGAGGATGCGGGGCGAATGAGGACGTGAACGCTGCTGGGGGTGTGATTGGAGTAGGTGGCGCCATCGGCACTCCCCCCGCGGCCGACACGGGGGCTGGAGATGTCGCAGGAGAACAACATCAGCAACGCCTTGGCGGTCATGCTCCACAAGGTGCGGGCAAGGGGTCACTCCGTCTGCACCATCTCCTCCCACTAACGGGCACAACCATAGCAACGACGCTCGGTCTGGGGTGAGCCATCGCTTTTCGGCCGCTCCCATCGCGGGAGCGACTGCGGCCCATGTGCCTCCTCCCGGACGAGCTGACTAGACCGCTGCGCTCGAAGGAGCCACTGACCCTCAAGCACCACCGCCGCGTGACCCCGCTGCCCAGATGGTCGTCCCACAATTGCATGGACGCGGCACCACTGCCATTGCCTCTGTTGGCACCATCAGGAGCCATGCGACAGTTTGATCGCCGTCATCAACATCTATGCCGAGCACAACCACGTAGGCTATGGCGTGAGCTCAGTTGCTACTAAAGTTTCCGCCAGCGGCTGAGGAGATGGATGAATGGCGTGTCACCATCCAGAGCTTGCTCGGTTTCGCCGAAGCTAGGGGCTCACGACGAGCTGGCCTGCCATGACCTCCCCAAGCGACAGCAACCGCCCGTACTGCTGGCCGAACGGAGGGGGTTGTCTCCACGGTGCAGTCCCCACCACGGTAGCCGATGCGGGCGCAGCTGAATCAAGACCCCGATGATGTCTCAGTGGCCTCTTTTGACCTGCGAGCACGTCCAGGCCAACGTCAAGCCCTGGAGGATAGGCGGCGGGAGACGCGTGCGTCGTCATAGATCGGCGCCACGATGACCTCCGCCAGACCGATGGGTGCGGCGGCCTCAACATCGACGAGCCTGCACTCGGTGTTGGCGGGTGCCTACCTTTCGAGGTCGGCTACTCTGCCTTTACATGAGAGCTGTGACAAGTCCGTTGGCCATTCGTTCGCATGTTCAATCCATAGATACCCGAGAAGTACGATGAGAGGCTAGACCTGGCAGAGTTCCTGAGCATCTACACCATTGTTGTTCGGGCTGCCGGGGGAAGAGATGAGAAGCTGTTCGCCAAATACTTCCCTTTTGACCTCAAGTCCAACGTGAGGTCTTGGATGATGCACCTGCTGGAGAACTCCATTTCGTCATGGGCAGATCTGTGCCACGAGTTCATCGGTGCCTTCACCAGTGGCCACCAAGAGCCCGACAGGCCCAGCGTCCTGCAACTTCTATAGCATAAGGAAGGAGAAACTCTCCGTACGTATTTTCAGATGTTCGGTAAAGTTCATAGCAGTATTCCAAATATCCATCCGGCAGCCGTTATAGCAGCCTTCCAGTCCAATGTGCGCAACCATCGCATTCGTTCTACGACGAATGTGCGGTTGCCCAAGACTGTGAACAAGTTGTACACACTAGTGGATAAGTGTGCTCGGATGGAGGATGGAAGGAAGTTGCCCGGTGAGGAGGATTGCATAAATGTTGATTCAGAGGATGAAGATGAATCAACGAGTCAAAGAAAGGGAAAGAAGCGAAGTAAGAAGCCAAGAGATAAGGCAGTGATGACTGTAGAAGGTTCGGGTACACCTAGTACTGGCAAGAAGGCCAAGGCTGAGGCCTCCAGCAAGGAAGTTGCCGCTTGCACATCTTGCCGGGAAGCCGCTACCGCCGAGAAAGCTGGGAAAGGCGATGGCCCGTACTGCAAGATCCACCGGACCGAGGGACATGGCCTCCAGGAGTGTTACCAGGTTGAGCAGATTGTCAAGAAACAGGGAGAGGAATATGATAAGCGTGACAAGGAAAAATGTCAGTATGCCGCTAGCGGAAAAGGCCGAGGCAGTGAAGCAAATCGCCCCAACAAACCCTTTTGAAACCAAGGAAAACCCACCAGGGGTCAAGAGAAGGAAGTTTGTGATGATGTGATTGATAAAGGGAGTGAAGACGAAACCAATGAGCAAGAATTTCAGAAGGCCACTGATGCCCTATGCATAGATGGGGGTGCATCTTTGCACGCCTCCCACTGCCAGCTCAAGCGATGGGCACGAGAGACCAATGCTGTGGAGCCAGTGCCAGAGGCTCAGAAACCGCTCAAATGGTCCCGCACGCCAATCATCTTTGATGAGGAGGATCACCCTGGCTGCACCACCACGGTAGGATGCTTGCCATTGTTGCTCTCCCCGACAATTCGCAATCTCAAGGTCACAAAGATGTTAGTAGATGGCGGGGCCGGGTTGAATATGATTTCTCCAGCAGTCATCAGCAAGCTTCAAATAGGAGAAGAAGAGTTAGAGGTTACCAGCATGTTTGAAGGAGTTAACCCCGGCAGGAGCCATCCTAAAGGGAAGATTATGTTGTCGGTGATGTTTGGGGGAGAACTGAACTACCAGACAGAGAAGGATGTGTTTGATGTGGTTGATCTCCCCCTGCCGTCAAATGGGATTCTTGGACGCCCGGCCGTGGACAAGTTCATGGCAGCATCCCACTATGCTTATAACACTGTGAAGATGCCTGGGCCTCTTGCAGTCATCACTATCCCATCAAATGAGAAGGATGCAATTGTCTGCATCGACAAGATGTACCGGGATGCAGTCGCAGCAGAAGCTACGGTAGCAACAACTCTCGCCAAGGAAAGAAGAGGGATTGTAGGACCTCTGGCAAGGAGTCCAGGAAGCGTGCCACCTCCGAATGCATGGCACCCATTGACAATGTGCCGGAGTGTTCCCACAGCAAGAGATCCAAGGTTGCTACACCCCAAGTGAAGAAGGTCCCGACAGGGCTGGCTAGAGTTGATAGTACTTTCACCATCAGTGCCACCCTTGATGAAAAATAGCAAAGCACGCTCGTTGCCTTCCTGTGGGCGAATATCGATGTGTTTTCCTCGCAACCATCTGATATCCCCAGTGTTCCCAGGGAGGTAATCGAGCACTACCTTGTTGTCTTCCCACACGCCCGACCTGTCAAGCAGAAAGTCCGGAAGCACGCCTTGGAAAGGCAGCAGTTCATTGCTAAGGAAATCAAGAAACTAGAGGCAGCTAGTTTGGTCTAAGGAGTACTGCATCCTACATGGTTAGCAAATCCAGTGGTAGTCCGGAAGGCTAATGAGAAATGGAGGCTTTGCGTTGATTTCACAGATCTCGACAAGGCTTGCCCGAAGGACCCATTTTCCCTTGTTGTGCATCGACCAGATTGTGGATTCCACTTTGGGGTGTGATTTTCTCTCCTTTCTGGACGCATATTCCAGATATCACAGATCTTCATGTCCAAAGAATATCAAGAGAAGACATCATTCATCACTCCATGTGGTACATACTGCTTTGTCCGCATGCCATTCGGACTAAAGAGTACCGGGTCCACTTTTGCAAAGGGCAGTTCAGATTGCTTTTGAGCCACATTTACGCAGAAACATAGAAGCTTATATAGATGATATCATGGTCAAAACCAAGGATAAGACCACTCTTATCCAGGATTTGGAGGAGACATTTGCTAATCTACGCAAGATCCATTTGAATCTTTATCCAGAGAAGTGTGTGTTTGGAGTCCCCTCCGACAAGATACTTGGTTTCTTCATGTCCCATCGGGGCATCAAAGCTAACCCCGACAAGATCAAAGCCATCGAGCAGATCCAAGTACCAAGGATAGTTAGGGATGTGAGGCTCTTGACGGGATGTGTTGCCGCGCTAAGTAGATTCATTTCCAAGTCTGCCGAGCGTGCCATGCCGTTCTTTAAAATTTTGAAGAAGGCAGTGCCTGTGAAGTGGACCCATAAGCAGACACTGCTCTGCAGGAATTGAAAGCCTACCTATCCTAAGTGCCTACCTTGGTTGCACCCAAACCCTAAGAGTTGTTGGTGCTATACTTGGCAGCAACCGACCAAGTGGCTAGTGCGGCCTTGGTAGCACAACGAGAAGTGGATGAGGCAGAAGGCGGACAGATAATGACAGAGTCAGAAAAGGATCAAAATAGCAATGAGCACGACAGCGAGAGCAACCCCAAGGACACGGCAAGGAAGAAAGTGGTGCAGCGCCCAGTGTACTTCGTCAGCTCCTTGTTTCAAGGGGCTAGATTGAGGTACTCTGGCATGCAAAAGTTGATCTTTGGTCTCATTATGGCCTCAAGGAAATCGCGACACTACTTCCAAGTCCATGAGATCATGATTGTCACTCTTTTTCTGCTGCAAAGGATACTCCGAAACCCTGAGGCTACCGGAAGAATAGTGAAGTGGGCTTTGGAGTCATCCATCTTTTGTTTGAAGTTTGGGAGCACATCAACTATTCAGAGCAGGGCGCTGGCAAAGGTTATTACAGAATGGATGCCAACCCCTGATGAGGAAGTGATAGAGATTGCAATCCCTGGCAAGGAATCACCCCAAATGGATTATGTGTTTTGATGGTGCTTTTTCCCTACAAGATGCAGGGGCTGGCATGCTTCTCGTTCCCCCTCCGGGGAGCACTTTAAGTGTGTCGTCCAAATGCACTTTGCCCGGGAAGAAGCCACCAACAATACAGCTGAGTATGAAGGGCTCCTTGCCGGGCTCAGAATTGCAATAGAATTAGGAATCAAGAAGTTGATCATACGAGGAGATTCACAACTTCTTGTGAGACAAGTCAACAAGGATTATCAAAGCCCATTGATGGAAGCATATGTCGAGTAAGTGAGCAGATTGGAGGAGCACTTTGATGGGTTGCAAACAGAGAATGTACAAAGTGCGGAAAACAGCGTAGCTGATCACCTGCCAAAGTGTGCTGCGCAGAAGCTTCATGTGGAACCAGGAACTTTTGTTCTCCATCTCTCTCAGCCCTCCATATCACTAGCCACAATGGCTGGGAAAAGGAGAAAGTTGGACTATGGTAAGCCTCTCTCGGTCAAGCCGTCCGCTCCCGGCAGAGACCCTGCCGGAAACAACTCCTCACAGCCTGCCAGACCACCCCCTCCAGCCGGGCCCATGGACCCCGCGAATGAGGCTGGTGCTCCCTAGCAGACAAGGTGCCGCTAGTCCTCATTGTAGAGCCATAGCCTCCAACTTGGGAAAGGCACATTGTCCGCTTCCTCCAAACCGGAGAACTTCCCAGTGACCAAGATGAAGCTGAGAAAGTAGCCCAGAGGGCCAGTATGTATCAGTTTGTCGATGACACTCTATACAGAAGGAGGCCCAATGGTGTGAAATTGAAGTGTGTCTGCCGGGAGAATGGAAAGGAACTGCTGGCTAAGACATTGGATCAAGGCAATTAGTTGGGAAAGCATTACGGTAAGGATTCTATTGGCCCAGAGCCCTCCAAGATGTGGTTGATCTCATCACGACATGTGAAGCCTGCCAGTTCCATTCCAAGAGAACACACCTGCCTGCCCAAGCCCTCTAGACAATCCCTTTATCATGGCCATTTTCGGTCTGGGGGCTCGATATCCTTGGCCCCTTCTGCCGAGCAATCGGGGGCTTTGAATTCTTGTTCGTCACCATCGACAAGTTTACAAGGTGGCCGGCAGTGACTGCCGCGAGAAAGGTGACTGCTTAGTCAGCTATTAAGTTCTTGAAAGAATCTGTGTGTTCTTTTGGAGTTCCGGCAAGGATCATCGCCGACAACGACAACCAATTCAACAGCCACACCTTCATGCAATATGTTCGTACCCTTGGATGCAAGATCTCATTCGCGTCTGTGGCACACCCCCAGAGCAATGGAAAAGCTAAGAGGGCGAACGCTGACGTGCTACGTGGACTCAAGACAAGAACTTTCGATATGCTGCAGAAGCACGACATGCGGTGGATGAAGGAGCTGCTGGTAGTTCTATGGTCCCTCAGAACGACACCTAACCGAGCTACCGAGCAGACTCCCTTCTCCCTGGTCTACAAAGTAAAAGCAGTAGTGACGCCCCGAGCCCGATGCGCCAGGTGTCTTCCAGTTATTCGCCATCATTGTCATTCGCTTGCGGGTTGCACATTCCCAGGTCATCATGTGAATTTCACTTGCATGGTTTCCAAACTTGCATCCGTCCGGGTCTCCCAGTTCTCTCCGTGTCCGTTCTAATCCCAACCACACTTGCACACACCCGTCGCACCGGTCGCACCTCCCAGATCTTGTTTCGTGAGCAGGAGAAAAACATTCTATGAATGGGCAGAGAGTTGACGAGTGGTCTTTGTACATCACCGGTAGACTGCCTGTCAAATTTCGTTCCATTTGGAGGTCGTTTGATGCCCCAATGGTTAACCACGTTGACCACCGGACCCCTTTTTCTTTGCAGCCCCGCACCCCTTCACAACAGCCCACTAGCCCATCTAAACCCCTTCCATTATCTCCGTTGTTGGATCACGGTCGTGTGGGCGAAAACGGCTCCTCAACAGCCCTCTCCTAGCTCCAAGAATCTATATAAACACCTCGCCCTCCGACATCCCGGATCAAACCAGAGCCTTCCTCCTCCTCTCATAGCCGAACACGTCCGCCCGGCGGCTGGACGCGTCTGCCGCCCATCGTTCATCCAGCCGCCGCAGCCCATTGTCAGGACCCCGACTCGATGCCACATAGGTCTAGCATGTAACACCTCATATCACTTTGCGGCCTCACGCACGGTATTCCCACGGGTGTCGCCTTACCTTTGCCCGGGACCGTTTGCGCCTTTTGGCTCACGTATATGATAGTGTCGCTAGCATCCATATGATAAAGAGCCCGGGCTGACATGACTAGTCGTAAACCCAAAGTGGCACAGACTTACAGGGACAGGCATCCATGACCCAGCTTCGAACGTGTCGGTCATCAGCAAATGGGTCCGGGCTGTAGCACTGGGCTAGCAGGACTCCGGTAAACCGGGCTGTAGCGGGCTAACAGGACTCCGGTATTCATCGCGTGACATTTCCCCGAAGGGACAGACACAGGAACGAAGAAGGACACATGCCGGCCAGCCTAAGTGTTCCGGAGCAGTAGCAAGCTACCATGGCTCAGTGGAACACTAGGAGACATTTCCCGGTAAGAGAGGCTACTAAAGATAAACAACTAGATGGTCAGATCCCACACATACCAAGCATTTCAATAACATACACACAATATGCTCGATATGTGCAATACAACATGGCATCACATAATGACTCTACGACTCAAGTAGTTTATTCAATAGGCTCCGAGGAGCGAGATATTACAAACATGGGTCTCATGACCCAACACTCAGAGCATACAAGTCAAAGCACAAGCGGGAGCTATCATGTCTGAGTACAGACAACTATAAATGAAAAAGGCTGAGAAGCCTGACTATCTATCAGATCCTGCCGAGGCACAAGATCGTAGCTGAGGTATCAAGCTAAACGTCGAAGACCACGCGGAATTATTAGTGAGACTGAAGTCTCTCTGCAAAAACATAAAATAGGCAAACGCGAGTACAAATGTACCCAGCAAGACTTACATCAGAACTAACTACATATGCATCATTATCAACAAAGGGGATGGTGGAGTTTGACTGCAGCAAGCCAGCTTTGACTCGGTGGCTATCCTGAACTACGACTGCGAGTAACTTTTGAGGTGGCGCACACGAGTCCACATATTCACCATATCAATACACCACTATGGATCCGCTCCCGTCTCCCTACGAGAACGCCATCCATAGCACTCACGCTTATCTTGCGTATTTTAGAGTATCCACTTTCACTTGTCTATGAACTGATATAAGCAACCCAGAAGTCCTTTTCCGCGGACACGGCTATTCGAATAGATGATGTTAACCCTGCAGGGGTGTACTTCTTCACACACGCTCTCACCACTTACCGCCGTTTACACGACATGTACTCGGCAACCTTCAAGCGGAAGCCCAACGTGGGTGTCGGCCACGGCCTACCTAAACACTCAAGTCTCTAGTCCAGGTTTATCGCCTATTCGGGTTCCATCCATGAGGAGATCCGGTCGGAGTTTCGCTCACAGCCCCAAACGATGTGTACAGGGTTCCGTGACACCAAACGGGCGCCCGGTTTACCCGGCCACGTGCCTACCGCATCACAGCCCACCCCTACGGTCAGTGATGCGCACGGCCTCCAGCATATTACAAACACCAGAAACTACTTGCAACTCCTGGACAGAGGACAAGGGTGATCAAGAAGCCGAGAGGGTCCATTGGTTTCGGGCCCAATGCGTGGTAGTAGCTGAATCATGGATCACAAACACAGAACTCAGTTCCTGAGGACGGCTGCAATGAGACAACCCACCATGTACTCCTACATGGCCTCTCACCGCTACCTTTACCAAATCGTGTTCACACACTTATCTCACACACAGTAGGACATGTTCACACGCCTCTGATTCATCCCCGATGAATCAGACCTGACTCAACTCTAAGCAGTAGCAGGCATGACAAACAAACATGAATGAGTAGGCACAACAGGGCTCAAACAACTCCTACTCATGCTAGTGGGTTTCATCTATTTACTGTGGCAATGACAGGTCATGCAAAGGATAAAGGGGTTCAGCTACCGCAGCAAGTAACAGTTGAATCGTTGTTGTCCTAATGCAGTAAAAGAGAGCAGGAGCGAGAGAGTGGGATTTTATCGGAATGAACAAGGGGGTTTTGCTTGCCTGGCACTTCTGAAGATAGCATTGAGTCTTCATCAGTGTCAACGATCACATCATCGGTATCACGTCTATCGAGAGGGGACAAATACCGGCAACACAAAAAGGAACACAATCAATGCAATGCACAATATGATGCATGATCATGACATGGCAAAATGAATGTGTTTTGGGCTAATGTAACTATCAACAGATTAAATGAAGTTGGTTTGAATATAAAATTCAAATTCAAACTCCATATGTGATTATTCAAATGCCATTTACTTCATTTGCCCTAAACAGTAGTGATAAGTTGTTCTAACATGCATGAAAATGGTACAGATGGATTCCTTGAATTTTTCTGATAATTTTTCATATATAATTTATTTAATATGGAGTTACGGTTAATTTTCTATGATTTATTGAAGTTTTAGGCATTTTCTGGAATTTCCTGATTTAAATTAAATCCAGAAAATGAGTTATGACATCAGCATTGCGTCATGCTTGCGTCAGCAAGTCAACAGGGTCGGTCAGGGTCAAACCTGACGTGTGGGGTCCACACGTCAGTGTCTCAGTCAACTAACCAGGTTAGTTAGCCCTAACTAACTTAGTTAGCCGGGCGGGGCCCGCATGTCAGTGGCCTACCTAATTAACTAAGTTAGTTAACACTAACTAACTTAGCACTAACTAACCAGGCGCTTGGGCCCACACGTCAGGGGGTCAAACCCCGGGTCAAACCCGCCGGAGTTGACCCGCGGCTTGTCGCCGGCGACGCCAGCAACGGCGGAGGGCGTCGGAAACGCTGCTCCGGCGACCAAAACGGCGACTGAGGGGCTCTACGCGTAGCTGGGAGTCGCCCGCATCCATTTGTGCAAGCGGCAGGGGCTGAGGTGGCCCGAGCTCACCGGAACGGGGCCCGCGGCGGCGACCGGAGCTTCGGGTTCGGGCGGGGCGAGGCCACAGAGGACGGGAGGGGTGGTTAAGGGGCTCGTCGAGCTCCTGAGGATGCTAGGAGCACGGTGCCGTGCTCGGCTTCGAGCCTTGCTGTCTGCAGTGACGGCGGCGACATCGCCGGCGGAGCCGAGCTCGCGGCTCCGGTGGGATCGGGGCTACAGGGCACAATCGAAGGGGGAAAAAGGGAGGGGAGGCGTAGGAGCTCACAGCGGTGCCGTAGAGGAGGTCAGCGAGCTCGGGGAGGGGCTGGTGACGACGGGAGGTCGCCGGCGATCTCGGTGGCCCGAGGAGGAAGAAGACGTCGGGGACGGCGCTCCGAGGCTTCCGGCGTCACAAGGGTTGGTGGAGACGAAGAAGAAGGCGCGGCGGTTCTTCTGGAGGCATCGGCGAGGCGAGGGGTGGCCGGTGGCCACGGCGAACAGCGTCGGTGGCGACGGCTGCGCTCGGCACGAGAGGGGGAGAGAAACAGAGGAGGGGGGGGGAAGAGCTCGGGAGAGAGTGAGGAAGAAGTGAGAGGTGCAGGGGGCTGCGTGGCGTCGCGGGAGGGAACCAGGGGAGGAGGAGGCAGCCAGGCAGGGAGGAGGTGGCCGGGGCGCGTGGCCGCGCGCGCCGGGCGCGTGCCCGTCCTCCTGGCAGAGGAGGAAGGCGACAGGGGAGGCGCTGGTGGGCTGGGCCGGCCAGGGGGGGGAGCTGGGCCGGCTCGTGGCGCCAGGTAAGCTGGGCTTCTCCCTTCTGTTTTGTTTTATATTTCTGTTTTCTATTTTGTTCTGTTTTATTTTAACATGTTTTGCCATTGTTTGAATTTAAAAATAATTCAAACAATGCCAAAACTCCTCTGAATAACTTTATGTTACCTCTCTGGACTATTCCAAAAGTACATAAAACATTTCAAAGCATTTGAAAATATATTCATTATATATTATGAATATAGCCCCAAATTCAAATAGATTATTGATTTAAATTCAGAGACCAAATAATTCCTTAAAAATATTCCAGAATTTTGGTTTGATATATAACTCTTGCCAAAATTCACAAAACTATTTTTAGGGCATTTTGGATTCACAGAATGCAATTTAAAGGGTGCTTGCCCTTATTTTAATTAGGGTTTTGAGGCTTCTGAATTCCTCAGTTCAAATTTCATTAGAATTTAAACATGATGCAGCAACCAAGCTAGTCCATGGCCAGGGTAAAGCTAGGGATGTGACAACTCACCCCCACTAAACAAGAATCTCGTCTCGAGATTCAAGCGTAGGGTAAGGTGAAAGGTAAACGCAACTAGTATAATCTTCACGATCCAGGTTGCACTTCAACTGAACGTTGATTTGATCACCATCATTGTCTCGACGTCTTCCTCTGAGGACTCCAACTATCATGATAACGAGAGGGGAAGGAGACTCTAGAAGGGTCGATCTCCTCGAAGATCGAACAACTCACGGAAAGAGACATAGGACCAACTCTCGGGTTGAGACACGAGATACACATCAAGAGGGGTGGAAAGAAACGGATGACGAAGGTTCACTAGGTGGACAACAATTCCACACCGAAGAAGGTGGTAAACGATTGTCAACGTAGCGAGGAGTTGAGTCGCCATGAAACCACAACGAGACACCTTCGGAACCGTGACTCGTAGAGATATTCCCTTAAGTGGCAAAAAGAATTACTTTTGATTCAGAGATCATTGGAACTCTTTAAACCAGCCTAAGACAATTCTCGAGCGATCGTTTGGAGGGGGTCGGTAGAATGGCATACTCGGACTTGGATGATGTGGATTACCTTGTTGAAGACAACGCAATGGATGAATTTGCTTATCACCGGAAATGGAAGAGACCCATGGTAGAATGACACATTGGCGGTGCAAGCTGGGAACAAAATGCAAATGCTGGGAATGATTCTGGTAACTGGGGAAGAAGAACCCAACAAAGAGAGTGGATTCTATGTTTGAAAGATTATAGCATTGCCGAGGAAACTGAGAGCAACCTCGGTTAGTGCCGATGATAACACGTAGCGCTTGTGCGTGCTCTCAAGAACTTGAGCATTTCCATATTCATCAAAGTTTTACCAACATCCGTGTCAAGGATCCTGGCAACACAACTTGCTACCATGATGAATGGTGATGGAGGATGCAGATGCGAAGGAGGATAACACTTTCTCAGATTTCACCTTGGCGAGGCCAAGCAAATAAAATCTGGATGATCGACCGAGAGACATTTAGCACTCCGCTTCTAATGTTCTCCTTGACGTGCTAGTGTAATACACCCACAGATATGGTTTGATATCTAGAACATCAAGTAAAAGGTCAGACTTCGGGAGCAATGGAATCCATAAGGAACAGTTACGGAGGTAAATCCTACGAATCCTTATGGGGAGGTGGCTAACTTCCTCATCCAAGATACTACAATAATAGGTCTTCCGGCTGGGTGTGTTGGCCACGACATCCACTTTACCGGTTATCGAGGGACCAATATTATAGTTCTTGGGAAATGTTCCAACCATCATTGTCAGGACCCCGACTCGATGTAACATCGATCTAGCCGGTAACACTTCATATCACTTTGCGGCCTCATGCACGGTATTCCCACGGGTGTCGCCTTACCTTTGCCCGGGACCGTTTGCGCCTTTTGGCTCACGTATATGATAGTGTCGCTAGCATCCATATGATAAAGAGCCCGGGCTGACATGACTAGTCGTAAACCCAAAGTGGCACAGACTTACAGGGACAGGCATCCATGACCCAGCTTCGAACGTGTCGGTCATCAGCAAGTGGGTCCGGGCTGTAGCACTGGGCTAGCAGGACTCCGGTAAACCGGGCTGTAGCGGGCTAACAGGACTCCGGTACTCAAAGCGTGACATTTCCCCGAAGGGACAGACACAGGAACGAAGAAGGACACATGCCGGCCAGCCTAAGTGTTCCAGAGCAGTAGCAAGCTACCATGGCTCAGCGGTAACACTAGGAGACATTTCCCGGTAAGAGAGGCTACTAAAGATAAACAACTAGATAGTCAGATCCCACACATACCAAGCATTTCAATCATACACACAATATGCTCGATATGTGTAAATACAACGGAGCATCACAACATGACTCTATGACACAAGTACTTTATTTAAGGCTCAGGGAGCCATACATATCATACACACAGGTACGGGTCTCACGACCCAACATACAAGTCATACAGTCATACAAGCCAACAGCGGAAGTAATTTGTCTGAGTACAGACAACTAGTAAAATAAAAGAGGCTTGGAAGCCTAACTATACTATGTGGTCCATCACAAGCTCAGGGTCACCACCTGGGTCTTTAGCCTACTCGTTGATGTCAACGTCTACATAGAACCCATCAGAAGGGGTTGCAGCGTCTTCTGTAAAAATGTGGATTATAGCAACATGAGTACAAAGGTACTCAGCAAGACTTACATCAGATCCTACATACATGCATAGTATCAAGAAGGGTCGGTGGAGTTATTGCAGTAAGCCAGCTTTGACTCTTGGCTAGACTATCCTACGATACTCCATTTGAAATAGTTTTGCGCACACGAGTCCACTATTCACCACTTCAATACACTACCGAGGATCCACCTCCGTCTTCCTACGGAAGAGCCATCCTCGGCACTCACACTTGTCTTGAGGCTTTTAACAGTTTCCATTTACTTGTCTATGAACTGTATAGGCAACCAAGTAGTCCTTTACCGCGGACGCGGCTATTCGAATAGATCATGTTAACCCTGCAGGGGTGTACTTCTTCATACATGTTTCCACCACTTAGCGTCTGCACACGACATGTGCTCGGCAGACTTCAAGCGAAAGCCGACGTGGGTGTAGACCACGACCTACCTAAACACTTAAGCCTCTAGTCCAGGTTTATCGCCTATTCAGGTTCCATCCGCAGGGAGTCCGGCCGAGGTTTCCCATACGGCCCCGAACGATGTGAACAGGGTTCCCGAGATACCTAACGGGTATTCGGTACACCGTGCCACGTACCTACCGCATCACAGCCCACCCCTACGGTCAGCGCTGTCCACGGCCTCCAGTAGGCTACAAACACCAGAAACTACTTGCAACTCCTGGACAGAGAGCTAAGGTGAATAAGAAGTCGAGCGGGGTCATATTTCAGGGCCCAATGTATGGTAGTAGCTGATTCTTAAATCACACATACAGATCTCAGTGCCTAAGGTCGGCTTCAATGAAACAACCCACCATGTACTCCTACATGGCCTCTCATCGATACCTTTACCAAATCGTGTTCACCACACCACTCTCATTACCGACATAATCATTTCACTCTAGCCCATCACCCAGATGAACCAGACCTGACACGACTCTAAGCATAGCAGGCATAGCAAGGTAGGAACAACACATACATAGGGCTCAATCAACTCCTACACATGCTAGTGGGTTTCATCTAGTTACTGTGGCAATGACAGGTCATGCAGAGGAAATGGGTTCAACTACCGTAGCACACAGCAGTTTGAATCGCGTTGTCTTAATGCAGTAAAAGAGAGCAGGAGCGAGAACATGGGATTGTATCGATATGATCAAATGGTTGGTTGCTTGCCTGATGGTTCGTTGCACGGATACGGTTCTTCGCTAGGGTAATCACGGTACTCCTCGGGAACAGATCCTGTCGCAAAGGATACCGATACACAACATTACCAAACAATATGCAACAATATGATGCATGCATGGAACATGGCAATATGAGTGTGTTGGGCTAATGCAACTAAAGCCAGTAGGGTTTGAGCAAATTTGAATCAAAGATTCAAATTTCAAATTCAAATATGGCCTTTTAAAGTGCCTTTTCTTATTCTGATTAAAACATCAATTTAACTTGTTTGATCATGCATGAAAATAGTACAGATGGATAGATTGGATTTTTCTGATCATTTTTCATATATAATTTGTCCAATTTGGAGTTACAGAATAAAAGTTATGAATTTTTGAAGTTTAAATAATATTCTGAATTTCCTGATTTAATTTAAATCCAGAAATATCATTTACTGCGTCAGCCTGACATCACAGTGACATCAGCAGGTCAACAGAGCTGGCTCGGGTCAAACCTGACGTGTGGGGTCCACACGTCAGTGTCACAGGGGCTAATCCCGCGTTGACCCCGGGCTGGTTAGCTTTGACTAAGCCCTGGGCCCACTTGTCAGCGTCTGTAGGTGGTGGTTTAGTGGCTAATTAACTAGGCCACGTCAGCTCGCCGGAGTTCTGGCCGGCGGCGACCAACAGTGCGGCGGCGATAGTGGTTTTGGTCGTTTCGGCCACCAAATGGACCGCGGAGATCACCGGAGTGAAGCTGAGGACGACCCGCGGCTCTTGGCGGAGTCCGTTGGGGTCGGGGTGGCCGGAGTTGACGGCGGTGAGCTCGGTTGCGGCCGCCGGGGTTCGGTCGTGCACGGGAACGGTGCTGGAGCTCGAAGTCGAGCAAAGTGAGGCGCTAGGGATGCTCTACTGGGTTCTGTGAACGCGTTGGACTCGCCGGGGTGACCAAATGGTCACCGGAGCTGCGTCGACGGCGAGCTCGGCGACGGCGGAGGTTCGGCCGTGGTGGGAAGGAGGCTACGGTGAGGGAACGAGGGGGAGAAGAGGGGGAAACGGTGGCGTAGCTCACCGCGGTTGCAGTGGGCGTCGAAGCGGGCTCGGGGACGCGCTGGAGACGGCGAATTCGTCGACGACGGTGGTCGGAGCCCGAAGAGGGGAACGGCGACGTGGCGGCGATGCAGGGCTTCCGGGGACTCGTGGAGCGGTGGGGAGGAAGAGGGAGTTGTGGCGGAGCTTCTGAGCTACTCGGGGGAGCGAGGGGTGGCCGGAGACAGTGGCTACGGCGAACGGCGGCGACGGTGTGCTTCGGCCGAGAGCGAGAGAGAGCGAGGGAGAAACGGGGGAGAGTGAGCGAGAGCAGGGGGAGAGGCGTGGCGTCGTCCAGGGCGTCGAGCGAGGAGGGGAGGCCAGGCAAGCAGGCGAGCAGGTGGCGTGGCGCGGTGGCGCGCGCGCGCGCCGGCCACACTCCCCTCCCTCTGTCTGGACGAAGACGACAGAGGAGGGAGGTGGGCTGGGCTGGCTGGGCCAGCCAGCTGGCTGGGCCGCACAGTGGAGGAGCCCAGGTAGGTTTTTCCCCCCTTCTATTTATTTTCTGTTTTCTGTTTTATTTAATACTTCTGCAACTGTGTTGAATTAATTAAAATACCTAGGCAACTCCAAAATTCACCAAACTACTCCTGGTCCATAGTTGGATTATTTCCAACATGAAACATTTTAGTTTGGAGATATTTGAGCATTTAAATATTTTATATTATTTTAAATGCCCAAATTCAAATAGTTATGATTTAATTCAAAAACCCTAGGATGGCCTAGAAAAATGTGCACCACTTTTATCAGAGGTTCTGAACCAAGGCTAAAATGATGGACATTTTAGAAGGGCATTTCAGGTTCATTGAAAAATTATTTTAGTAACCCTAGTTGGTTTCAGAGGGGACTGGGGGTTCTGTCATCCCCATTTCAAGTTTCTGATGAAAGAGTAAACATGATGCAACACTCTAATGCATGACTAGCTAGGGTGTGACAACTCACCCCCACTCAAAAGAATCTCGTCCCGAGATTTGGGTTCCTCCGAGAAGAAGGCGGGATATTCGAGTCGAAGACGATCCTCCCTTTCCCAAGTTGCTTCATCTTCAGAGTGATGCGACCATTGAACCTTGAGAAACTTGATATTATGACGTCGCGTGGTACGTTCGGTTTGATCGAGGATGCGAATGGGGTACTCTCGATATGTAAGATTATCTTGGAGATCAAGCGTTTCGTGGTCCACTTCACGGATAGGATCCGAGAAGCAACGTCTGAGTTGAGAAACGTGGAAGACATCGTGAACTCTGGAGAGGTGCGGAGGTAGTTCCAATTGGTAGGCAACTTCTCCTCGTTTGGCAAGAATGCGAAAAGGTCCAATGTAACGAGGAGCCAATTTGCCTTTGATACCGAAACGATGGGTTCCCTTCAGAGGGGTGACCCGAAGGTAAGCCTTCTCGTCAACCTCGAAAGTCATAGCCTTATGTTTTCGGTCATATTGACTCTTTTGACGGGATTGGGCTGTTTTCAACTTTTCACGAACGATACGAACTTGTTCTTCTGCTTCCTGAATCATATCCGGGCCAAAGAATTGTCTTTCCCCGGTCTCTGACCAGTTAAGGGGTGTTCGACATCGTCGTCCATAGAGAACTTCAAAAGGGGCTTTACCCAAGCTAGATTGATAGCTGTTGTTGTAAGCGAATTCGGCAAATGGAAGGCACTTCTCCCAGTCCATTCCGAAAGAGATAACGGAGGCTCGAAGCATGTCTTCTAGAATTTGGTTGACGCGTTCCACTTGACCACTTGACTGAGGGTGGAAAGCGGTGCTAAAGGAGAGACGGGTTCCCATAGCATTTTGGAAACTTTCCCAAAATCGAGAGGTGAAAAGACTTCCTCGATCCGAATTGATTTCCAAAGGAACACCATGGAGAGACACTATCCGGGAGATGTATAAATCTGCCAGTTGGCTAGCGGTTATACTCTCACGAACAGGTAGGAAATGAGCTACTTTGGAAAGACGATCGACCACGACGAAAATAGCATTATTCCCTCTCTTGGTCCTGGGAAAACCGGTAATGAAATCCATACTAATTTTATCCCATTTCCATTCAGGAATAGCTAAGGGTTGAAGGGTGCCAGCAGGTCGTTGATGCTCTGCTTTTACACGACGACAGACGTCGCAATTTGCAATATACTGAGCAATTTCTCTCTTCATCCTAGTCCACCAGAACCTCTGGCGTAGGTCCTGATACATCTTAGTACTACCGGGATGAATAGTGAGAGGAGATTCATGGGCCTCCTTAAGGATCAACTGCCGCAGATGCTGGTTCTTGGGAACCACTAGACGATTCTCAAAGTACACAACACCATGATCATTTGTGGAGAAACAACTAGCACCTCCGCTAGCAATGTTCTCTTTGATTTTAGATATTCCCTTATCTCGCTTTTGGGCAGCGATGATTTGATCCGTAAGAGTAGGTTTTGCCACCAAGGTGGAGAGAAAACCTTGAGGAACAATGTGAAGGTTAAGCTTTCGAAATTCCTCATGGAGAAACGGTTGACTTTGTTGTAACATCAGGTTGTTACAATAAGATTTACGACTTAGCGCATCAGCCATGACGTTGGCTTTCCCTGGGGTATAGGTTATTCCTAAGTCGAAGTCTGTGATCAATTCAACCCAACGTCTCTGTCTGAGATTCAAATCCGGCTGGGTGAAAATGTACTTCAGACTTTGGTGATCAGTGAATATTTCGCAACGATTACCGAGGAGGTAATGTCGCCAGGTCTTAAGTGCATAGACTACGGCTGCAAGTTCTAGATCATGAGTAGGATAATTCTCCTCATGTGGGTGCAATTGCCGTGAAGCGTAAGCAATTACGTGTCGATCTTGCATAAGAATGCAACCTAGTCCTTGTCGCGAGGCGTCGCAGTAGATAACGAAGTCCTTGGAGAAGTCTGGCGGTACCAGTACGGGAGCAGAGGTCAGGCGTCTTTTCAGTTCCTGAAAACTGTGCTCACATTGTGGAGTCCATTCGAACTTCTTATCTTTCTTGAGGAGTTCGGTTAGAGGTTTAGCAACTTTGGAGAAGTTCTCGACAAAGCGACGGCAATAGCTCGCTAAGCCTAGAAAACTCCGAACTTGCTTGACCGATTCGGGTGGAGTCCAATCAAGGACGGCTTGAACTCGCTCAGGGTTAACCGCAATACCTTTACCAGATATTACATGACCCAGATAGGTCACTTCTGGCAACCAGAATTCACATTTAGAAAATTTGGCATAAAGGCGATGCTCTCGAAGTTTCTGCAACACTAGTCTTAGATGTTCGGCATGTTCTTCCTCGTTCTTGGAGTAGATGAGTATATCATCGAGATAAACTACGACGAATTTATCCAAATACTCCATGAAAATTGAGTTCATTAACCGAGAAAAGGTGGCTGGAGCGTTGGTTAAACCGAAAGACATGACGGTGTACTCGTATTGGCCATAACGAGTAACAAAGGCCGTTTTAGGAATGTCCCCGTTTCTGATTTTGATTTGATGGTAGCCCAACCTCAAATCCATCTTAGAGAAGACTGAAGATCCAGCGAGCTGATCATACAGGTCGTTGATCCTGGGAAGTGGATATTTGTTCTTGATCGTGACCAAATTGACAGGTCGGTAATCTACAACCATCCGGTCCGTACCATCCTTCTTCTTAACGAATAGGACGGGGCAAGCCCATGGAGATGAACTAGGGCGGATGAAGCCCTTTTTCAAGGATTCATCGAGTTGTTTCTTAAGCTCGGCTAGTTCTAGGGGTGCCATCTTATAAGGTCTTCTAGCAATCGGAACGGTTCCGGGGATGAGGTCTATTACAAACTCAACATCCCTATCAGGTGGAACACCTGGCAATTCCTCTGGAAAGACATCCGGGAAGTCACGGACTACCGGAACGTCCTCAAGGTCTGGTAAAGGGCTGGCGTTAAGAGAATATAATTGTCGCTTGGCTATTCGGGTCAAGACATTGACTATCTTTCCCGAAGGATGGGTGAGTTGAACAGTCCTAGAGAAGCAATCAATTTTGGCTTGATGAGCTGACATCCAGTCCATACCCAAAATGATATTAATATCTGAAGATTTAAGGGCTATCAAAGATGCGAGAAAAACAAGTCTGTCGACTTGGATTTCATTTCCATGGCTTACTCTAGAAGTTTGCCATTTGGATCCCGGAGTTTGAATTACCATAGAGGATGGCAAGTCACAGAATGCAACGTTATGCAAACGAGCATAATTTTCAGATATAAAAGAATGAGAGGCTCCGGTATCGAAAAGAACAGATGCCGGGTGGCAATTAACAAGAAGCGTACCGAGAACGACGTTGGGATCTTCTTGAGCTTCTTCGGCAGAGACACAGTTGACATGGCCACGTGAAGCGGTGACCGGTTTAGCATGGAATACTTTCCCTGTCGGCTTGCCACGGCCAACAGCTTTAGCAGATTGATTGGGGTTGGTCTGGGGACACTCACGCATATAATGACCAGATTCCCCACACTTGAAACAAGTCACGGAACTGGTACGTGGAGGAGCATTATTGGTTGGACCCCCATAGGGCTTAGCTGGAGCAGACTGTTGAGCGGGGCGAGGCGCCTGGAAAGATGGCCTCGGTGTGAACCTGGGTGGCAAGGCGGTGTTGGGTACCCACACGCGGCGCTTCTGAGGACCAGCACCGGATGAGGAACCCATGTCACGTCCATGCTTGCGTGTTGCGTCATAGTCTGTCTGACCAGTTTCAGCACTGATGGCTTTGTTGACAAGTTTCGGAAAAGATGTGCACTCATGCAGACGGAGGTCGCGGCGAAGCTCAGGACTAAGGCCCTTGCGGAACCTTGCTTGCTTCTTGGCGTCAGTAGACACTTCCTCAGTTGCATATCGGGCGAGCTTACCAAACTCTCTGCTATAGGCATCCACAGAAAGTCGGCCTTGGGTGAAATTGCAAAATTCTTCACGCTTACGGTCCATGAGACCCTCCGGAATGTGATGTTCACGGAAAGCCTCGCTGAACTCAGCCCAAGTAGTGACATGGCCCGCTGGGCGCATAGCTCCATAATTCTCCCACCAAAGACTGGCGGGGCCTTCAAGATGATATGCGGCAAAGGTGACCTTGTCAGCCTCCGCTACCAGCGCGGAACGCAGCTTGTGAGAAATACTGCGAAGCCAGTCATCAGCGTCGAGAGGCTCGACGGAGTGGTGGAACGTGGGTGGATGCAATTTGATAAAATCGCTGAGTGACACCACGTTAGCCCTCTGATGGTGTGCTGTATTCTGTTCAATACGCTCCAACAAACGGTTTGTCTCCCGCTTGTTTCTCTCAGCTTCCATCATCACCTCGGCTAGTGAAGGAGGATGAGGCAGATTTTCATTCCTGGCTTCACTGCCTTCGGCCTGCTCTTGGGAAGCAGGATTAGCGCGTGTGTTGACCATCCTAGGTAAACAAGACAATGATTTAGTCAGAATGTTGAGATTCCGACATGGGATACATAATGTAAGAAATAACTCGGAATGCAAGATGATCATCCGTATGACATGGTAGATACAGAAACTGCTTCTTTATTCCATCGTCATACACACCATACAAGGTTTAGTACAAGCCAAGCAAAGTACTAATACGGTGAAAAGAGGATTACATCTCATCGGAGGCATTCCAAGCTCCTATACATTATTTTTCTACATCTCCGGAAGAGTACAAACTAGTGGTACTACTACTAACTCAGACCGATCCGTAGTAGTCCTCGTAGAAGTCACCTCCATAGCCTGGAAGTTCAACATGATCATCCGGAAACAGACGGTCTCGCGGAGCTTGTGGACCATAGGGGCTAGGATGAGGCCTTGGACCAACAAACGGTGGCCTGCGGGGACCGCGAGGTGGGGTGATGCCTCCTACATCACGCCAAACCATCACGTCTGGCAGAGCAGATCTCACAGGATAGAGATCGCGCATATCTGAATATCCAGCTTGCACCGCCGGTGCGAACCGAGTCAAAGTGGCCCAGTGGTCAGCACGGGTATTGAAGAGCTCTAACCTTAAGGCCCGATTTTCACGGTCCTTATCCTCGAGCATCTCAGCAGTGGTGCGAGTCCGTGAATCCTCCTGAGTGGAGTCAGCATAGATAGCCTGGAGATACCCTTGTGCTCCCGGAAGTGATCCTGGCATATACCGGAAGTCAGAGTCCCGAAATAACCCAGATCTGACTCGCATAATGGTCATCATAGAGTAGGCGGCATCCTGCACAGCCATCTCGATAGTAACCCCGAGTCCATAGGAGCAGTGAAGAGGCTCAGTGGATCCAGGATAAGATGGAAATATCCTGACAGTGCAGAGATACTGGCTTTGATTAAAATCTCGGAATTGCTCTTCGACCGTGTACTCAGGATACCAGCGGTATCCAGCCTCAGTCATTACCCTGACCAACTTAGCAGTATGGCCGGGTACATCTAGGCATCGAGTCAGGCGAACCACTTGATTGAGGTCGCGAGTGGCCATCTGAAAGCATAATCATAATGCAAAGGCATTAGAATTTCTAGCAAAATTTCGGCAGCATAACAGCTGTAAATGCTCAAAAAGGATATTGAGACATTTGACAAAGGATTTCGTACACACTCAACATCATCATATCAAGTCTTGAAACCATTCCTACAACATAATGTGGTAGAAGAACTGAGCTAGGCTGATAACCATCAAACTTATAAGGTACTACTGATTAGTAACACGTGAACCTGATAGAGAGAACAGATCCTAATTCCTTAACCCCCGGTGGAAGAATGGACTGACTCAGATCAGAAAGTCATAAGGTATAAGGAGTAAAAAGAGCCTTACGTTCCATCCCACAAGCAATTCCCCTACATATAACTAAAGAATTTCTAGACTCAACATCGACCAGTTTGGCTTGGAGAACCTACAGGCAGTCCGGCTCTGATGCCAACGCTGTCAGGACCCCGACTCGATGTCACATCGATCTAGCCGGTAACACTTCATATCACTTTGCGGCCTCACGCACGGTATTCCCACGGGTGTCGCCTTACCTTTGCCCGGGACCGTTTGCGCCTTTTGGCTCACGTATATGATAGTGTCGCTAGCATCCATATGATAAAGAGCCCGGGCTGACATGACTAGTCGTAAACCCAAAGTGGCACAGACTTACAGGGACAGGCATCCATGACCCAGCTTCGAACGTGTCGGTCATCAGCAAGTGGGTCCGGGCTGTAGCACTGGGCTAGCAGGACTCCGGTAAACCGGGCTGTAGCGGGCTAACAGGACTCCGGTACTCAAAGCGTGACATTTCCCCGAAGGGACAGACACAGGAACGAAGAAGGACACATGCCGGCCAGCCTAAGTGTTCCAGAGCAGTAGCAAGCTACCATGGCTCAGCGGTAACACTAGGAGACATTTCCCGGTAAGAGAGGCTACTAAAGATAAACAACTAGATAGTCAGATCCCACACATACCAAGCATTTCAATCATACACACAATATGCTCGATATGTGTAAATACAACGGAGCATCACAACATGACTCTATGACACAAGTACTTTATTTAAGGCTCAGGGAGCCATACATATCATACACACAGGTACGGGTCTCACGACCCAACATACAAGTCATACAGTCATACAAGCCAACAGCGGAAGTAATTTGTCTGAGTACAGACAACTAGTAAAATAAAAGAGGCTTGGAAGCCTAACTATACTATGTGGTCCATCACAAGCTCAGGGTCACCACCTGGGTCTTTAGCCTACTCGTTGATGTCAACGTCTACATAGAACCCATCAGAAGGGGTTGCAGCGTCTTCTGTAAAAATGTGGATTATAGCAACATGAGTACAAAGGTACTCAGCAAGACTTACATCAGATCCTACATACATGCATAGTATCAAGAAGGGTCGGTGGAGTTATTGCAGTAAGCCAGCTTTGACTCTTGGCTAGACTATCCTACGATACTCCATTTGAAATAGTTTTGCGCACACGAGTCCACTATTCACCACTTCAATACACTACCGAGGATCCACCTCCGTCTTCCTACGGAAGAGCCATCCTCGGCACTCACACTTGTCTTGAGGCTTTTAACAGTTTCCATTTACTTGTCTATGAACTGTATAGGCAACCAAGTAGTCCTTTACCGCGGACGCGGCTATTCGAATAGATCATGTTAACCCTGCAGGGGTGTACTTCTTCATACATGTTTCCACCACTTAGCGTCTGCACACGACATGTGCTCGGCAGACTTCAAGCGAAAGCCGACGTGGGTGTAGACCACGACCTACCTAAACACTTAAGCCTCTAGTCCAGGTTTATCGCCTATTCAGGTTCCATCCGCAGGGAGTCCGGCCGAGGTTTCCCATACGGCCCCGAACGATGTGAACAGGGTTCCCGAGATACCTAACGGGTATTCGGTACACCGTGCCACGTACCTACCGCATCACAGCCCACCCCTACGGTCAGCGCTGTCCACGGCCTCCAGTAGGCTACAAACACCAGAAACTACTTGCAACTCCTGGACAGAGAGCTAAGGTGAATAAGAAGTCGAGCGGGGTCATATTTCAGGGCCCAATGTATGGTAGTAGCTGATTCTTAAATCACACATACAGATCTCAGTGCCTAAGGTCGGCTTCAATGAAACAACCCACCATGTACTCCTACATGGCCTCTCATCGATACCTTTACCAAATCGTGTTCACCACACCACTCTCATTACCGACATAATCATTTCACTCTAGCCCATCACCCAGATGAACCAGACCTGACACGACTCTAAGCATAGCAGGCATAGCAAGGTAGGAACAACACATACATAGGGCTCAATCAACTCCTACACATGCTAGTGGGTTTCATCTAGTTACTGTGGCAATGACAGGTCATGCAGAGGAAATGGGTTCAACTACCGTAGCACACAGCAGTTTGAATCGCGTTGTCTTAATGCAGTAAAAGAGAGCAGGAGCGAGAACATGGGATTGTATCGATATGATCAAATGGTTGGTTGCTTGCCTGATGGTTCGTTGCACGGATACGGTTCTTCGCTAGGGTAATCACGGTACTCCTCGGGAACAGATCCTGTCGCAAAGGATACCGATACACAACATTACCAAACAATATGCAACAATATGATGCATGCATGGAACATGGCAATATGAGTGTGTTGGGCTAATGCAACTAAAGCCAGTAGGGTTTGAGCAAATTTGAATCAAAGATTCAAATTTCAAATTCAAATATGGCCTTTTAAAGTGCCTTTTCTTATTCTGATTAAAACATCAATTTAACTTGTTTGATCATGCATGAAAATAGTACAGATGGATAGATTGGATTTTTCTGATCATTTTTCATATATAATTTGTCCAATTTGGAGTTACAGAATAAAAGTTATGAATTTTTGAAGTTTAAATAATATTCTGAATTTCCTGATTTAATTTAAATCCAGAAATATCATTTACTGCGTCAGCCTGACATCACAGTGACATCAGCAGGTCAACAGAGCTGGCTCGGGTCAAACCTGACGTGTGGGGTCCACACGTCAGTGTCACAGGGGCTAATCCCGCGTTGACCCCGGGCTGGTTAGCTTTGACTAAGCCCTGGGCCCACTTGTCAGCGTCTGTAGGTGGTGGTTTAGTGGCTAATTAACTAGGCCACGTCAGCTCGCCGGAGTTCTGGCCGGCGGCGACCAACAGTGCGGCGGCGATAGTGGTTTTGGTCGTTTCGGCCACCAAATGGACCGCGGAGATCACCGGAGTGAAGCTGAGGACGACCCGCGGCTCTTGGCGGAGTCCGTTGGGGTCGGGGTGGCCGGAGTTGACGGCGGTGAGCTCGGTTGCGGCCGCCGGGGTTCGGTCGTGCACGGGAACGGTGCTGGAGCTCGAAGTCGAGCAAAGTGAGGCGCTAGGGATGCTCTACTGGGTTCTGTGAACGCGTTGGACTCGCCGGGGTGACCAAATGGTCACCGGAGCTGCGTCGACGGCGAGCTCGGCGACGGCGGAGGTTCGGCCGTGGTGGGAAGGAGGCTACGGTGAGGGAACGAGGGGGAGAAGAGGGGGAAACGGTGGCGTAGCTCACCGCGGTTGCAGTGGGCGTCGAAGCGGGCTCGGGGACGCGCTGGAGACGGCGAATTCGTCGACGACGGTGGTCGGAGCCCGAAGAGGGGAACGGCGACGTGGCGGCGATGCAGGGCTTCCGGGGACTCGTGGAGCGGTGGGGAGGAAGAGGGAGTTGTGGCGGAGCTTCTGAGCTACTCGGGGGAGCGAGGGGTGGCCGGAGACAGTGGCTACGGCGAACGGCGGCGACGGTGTGCTTCGGCCGAGAGCGAGAGAGAGCGAGGGAGAAACGGGGGAGAGTGAGCGAGAGCAGGGGGAGAGGCGTGGCGTCGTCCAGGGCGTCGAGCGAGGAGGGGAGGCCAGGCAAGCAGGCGAGCAGGTGGCGTGGCGCGGTGGCGCGCGCGCGCGCCGGCCACACTCCCCTCCCTCTGTCTGGACGAAGACGACAGAGGAGGGAGGTGGGCTGGGCTGGCTGGGCCAGCCAGCTGGCTGGGCCGCACAGTGGAGGAGCCCAGGTAGGTTTTTCCCCCCTTCTATTTATTTTCTGTTTTCTGTTTTATTTAATACTTCTGCAACTGTGTTGAATTAATTAAAATACCTAGGCAACTCCAAAATTCACCAAACTACTCCTGGTCCATAGTTGGATTATTTCCAACATGAAACATTTTAGTTTGGAGATATTTGAGCATTTAAATATTTTATATTATTTTAAATGCCCAAATTCAAATAGTTATGATTTAATTCAAAAACCCTAGGATGGCCTAGAAAAATGTGCACCACTTTTATCAGAGGTTCTGAACCAAGGCTAAAATGATGGACATTTTAGAAGGGCATTTCAGGTTCATTGAAAAATTATTTTAGTAACCCTAGTTGGTTTCAGAGGGGACTGGGGGTTCTGTCATCCCCATTTCAAGTTTCTGATGAAAGAGTAAACATGATGCAACACTCTAATGCATGACTAGCTAGGGTGTGACAATCATATCTGCCTGAGACTCAGATCTGGTTGGTGTCAGGATATTCCAGACTCATCGAGCCTAGGAAGAAAAATGAAAGTTTGCAACACAAATCGACGAGATGACGTTGCGAGATTCTCGGGAAATGAACTACGATAGCAAGCTCCAAAACATGAGCTGGTTCTGCTACAAACATGTGAACACGTTGTCCCAGACAAGCATGCCCACATGGTAGTCTTACAATAAAACACTACCGAGTTCTGGTTGGGAGCCATCATCGAGGATATCGAAGTTCTTTCATAAGTCCGGATTAGCTCTTATGAAGATACTCCTTCTCCTTGAACAAATCAGTTGGTGGCTTGATGTGCTAGGATACACATATGGAATGAAGATGATCAGTCTAACAGACCACAGAATTCTTCGCACGTGCATAACTGACTTGGGATGGTTCCAGAGGAGGCAAAAACATGCTCTCTCGAATTCACGACGGCAACTTACATCAAAATGCACGTGAATCAAGGAAGTCACTCCTTTCATCAAACAAGTACTTCATGAGCTAGCATGAAGAAAATGCTTTCAAAAGTTTCCAACACTAACTTAATGTTCAACAACATCATGGAGGAGATAAGGATGTTGTCAATGGGCTCAACAACAACTCATCGGAATTTCCATATCACTGGACTTCCACCATCGTGTGAACACGGTGATAGCATTGGTCAGATCCAAAAGATATAATGGTGTATGCTCGAGGGATCAACCACGAGGAAGACAACATTACGAGCATCGTTGGTTCTGACTTGATTTGACGATAGCCCACACTCAAATCAAAGGATTGATAAGACGATAGGTCCAGCAACTGATCACAGGGACCAATCGATGAAGATATCATCTTTCTTCAACACACACTACACAAGAACATCCCTTTGGAACGAACTAAGTCAGGCAAGCTTTTATCTTCCAACTCTCCAAGTCGTTGTCTAACTTAACCAACTAGCTCAGGGATATCCAACACAGATTCTTGGAGAAGGATGGTTCACAAGAAACCAACTTGATCACGAGCTCAACATAGCGGTCAGGTGACAACCTGGTAATACTTCTGAGAAGATAATCAGAAAATCACGAGCCACCGGTATGTTACTAAGCTCGAGAACAATCTTGCTTTCCAGGGCAAGACGATATGATCAATAGAGCAAGAATTTGAAATAATCCTAACTCATCGATCGAGGAGTGAACCAGGAGAATGGACTAGGTAGCACGATCAATCTTAGAATGATGATTTGATAACCAACATGCTAAGAATGAAGTTATTGTCCTTTAACTACCAAGCAACGGGGTTGCTAGGAGTATGGAGTTCACACATCACGATTCACTTGTCGGCGCTCCGGTTGCAACAACACGGAAGCGAGAAATGAAAAGGATGGCGAGAAGTATCACTACGTCAAGAATTCACAAGGGCTGGAGCAATTCTCATGAAGATCCTGACATAAAGGGGGTGATACTCCAAGGTAGAACGGAACCAAAGCTGGGTTGGCATTTGATCTGCGGAATACAACTACTTTGACCCAATCCTAGGTATGGATGAGGTACTGGAGTTTGTTTCTCCAAGTCATTCAGGACAGAATGGCTTGACGGACCATAAGGGTAATAGGCATCGGTAAACGAATGCATGCATACTCTTGACTATCAATTGATAGACGAGGGTCAGAATGCAACTAAAGAGAGACAACTCAAAGGAACATATGATTTTCTGAGTTGTGAATGCATAGATTAGCATGTCGAACGAGTTCAACATATTTCTTTCGGACAATCCATGCGGAAAAGTAGAACTGGCAGAGTCACAATTATGAATGGAGAACCCATCGAGAGCACTCCTGTTGTGATCTTTTGATCCAACAAACTCTTGCCGTAAGTGGTTCATGGTATTTGGAAGAAGGATATACCACGGACCTCGAGAACTGCTATAAAGGTTACTAATAACCTAAGGGAACTAGCAATTACTATCAACATGAAGTAGGTAGGGTGAATCTCGGGTTCAAAACCCAGGAGTAGAATACCTACTACTAAGTGGCATCACGGGATGCTTTCGAGAATAAAAGCCAGAATCATCACACTGGGGATCACAAAACATTGCTAGATTACTAGGTGACTCCCTAAACACCTAGGGCCATAATAATATCTCCAACATATATGTCAAGGTAACGGAGTACCTCAACTCACTGATTAGTGTGGTTAATCTGGCCCATGGGAACATTGAAACGGGAAGAAAGGATTTGCAAATGCATCAGACTATTTAGAAACCTGGAACGACTCGGACAGCATAACGGCTGTAAATGCTCAGAAAAGACTTGAGACATTCACAAAAATGGTGGCATAACCACTCAGAAGCACAATATCAAGGTTTCGAGATCAACAATTAACATATGGAGGTAGTAGGAACTGAACTCAAGCTTAACGAACAATCTTATAAGTCTACGGATTAGTAACACGTGATCCTGATGGAAAGAAGAGATAGCCTAGTTCTTAATCCCCGCAGGAAAGATAAGATGACTCAGATCAGAAGGGCATGAGGTATAAGGAGTAAAAAGAGCCTTACGTTCCATCCCACAATCAATTCCCTTATATAACTAAAGAATTTCTAAACTCAACTTCGACCAGTTTGGCTTGGTAATCCTACAGGCAGTCAAGCTCTGATACCAACGCTGTCAGGACCCCGAATCGATGCCACATAGGTCTAGCATGTAACACCTCATATCACTTTGCGGCCTCACGCACGGTATTCCCACGGGTGTCGCCTTACCTTTGCCCGGGACCGTTTGCGCCTTTTGGCTCACGTATATGATAGTGTCGCTAGCATCCATATGATAAAGAGCCCGGGCTGACATGACTAGTCGTAAACCCAAAGTGGCACAGACTTACAGGGACAGGCATCCATGACCCAGCTTCGAACGTGTCGGTCATCAGCAAATGGGTCCGGGCTGTAGCACTGGGCTAGCAGGACTCCGGTAAACCGGGCTGTAGCGGGCTAACAGGACTCCGGTATTCATCGCGTGACATTTCCCCGAAGGGACAGACACAGGAACGAAGAAGGACACATGCCGGCCAGCCTAAGTGTTCCGGAGCAGTAGCAAGCTACCATGGCTCAGTGGAACACTAGGAGACATTTCCCGGTAAGAGAGGCTACTAAAGATAAACAACTAGATGGTCAGATCCCACACATACCAAGCATTTCAATAACATACACACAATATGCTCGATATGTGCAATACAACATGGCATCACAAAATGACTCTACGACTCAAGTAGTTTATTCAATAGGCTCCGAGGAGCGAGATATTACAAACATGGGTCTCATGACCCAACACTCAGAGCATACAAGTCAAAGCACAAGCGGGAGCTATCATGTCTGAGTACAGACAACTATAAATGAAAAAGGCTGAGAAGCCTGACTATCTATCAGATCCTGCCGAGGCACAAGATCGTAGCTGAGGTATCAAGCTAAACGTCGAAGACCACGCGGAATTACTAGTGAGACTGAAGTCTCTCTGCAAAAACATAAAATAGGCAAACGTGAGTACAAATGTACCCAGCAAGACTTACATCAGAACTAACTACATATGCATCATTATCAACAAAGGGGATGGTGGAGTTTGACTGCAGCAAGCCAGCTTTGACTCGGTGGCTATCCTGAACTACGACTGCGAGTAACTTTTGAGGTGGCGCACACGAGTCCACATATTCACCATATCAATACACCACTATGGATCCGCTCCCGTCTCCCTACGAGAACGCCATCCATAGCACTCACGCTTATCTTGCGTATTTTAGAGTATCCACTTTCACTTGTCTATGAACTGATATAAGCAACCCAGAAGTCCTTTTCCGTGGACACGGCTATTCAAATAGATGATGTTAACCCTGCAGGGGTGTACTTCTTCACACACGCTCTCACCACTTACCGCCGTTTACACGACATGTACTCGGCAACCTTCAAGCGGAAGCCCAACGTGGGTGTCGGCCACGGCCTACCTAAACACTCAAGTCTCTAGTCCAGGTTTATCGCCTATTCGGGTTCCATCCATGAGGAGATCCGGCCGGAGTTTCGCTCACAGCCCCAAACGATGTGTACAGGGTTCCGTGACACCAAACGGGCGCCCGGTTTACCCGGCCACGTGCCTACCGCATCACAGCCCACCCCTACGGTCAGCGCTGCGCACGGCCTCCAGCATACTACAAACACCAGAAACTACTTGCAACTCCTGGACAGAGGACAAGGGTGATCAAGAAGCCGAGAGGGTCCATTGGTTTCGGGCCCAATGCGTGGTAGTAGCTGAATCATGGATCACAAACACAGAACTCAGTTCCTGAGGACGGCTGCAATGAGACAACCCACCATGTACTCCTACATGGCCTCTCACCGCTACCTTTACCAAATCGTGTTCACACACTTATCTCACACACAGTAGGACATGTTCACACGCCTCTGATTCATCCCCGATGAATCAGACCTGACTCAACTCTAAGCAGTAGCAGGCATGACAAACAAACATGAATGAGTAGGCACAACAGGGCTCAAACAACTCCTACTCATGCTAGTGGGTTTCATCTATTTACTGTGGCAATGACAGGTCATGCAAAGGATAAAGGGGTTCAGCTACCGCAGCAAGTAACAGTTGAATCGTTGTTGTCCTAATGCAGTAAAAGAGAGCAGGAGCGAGAGAGTGGGATTTTATCGGAATGAACAAGGGGGTTTTGCTTGCCTGGCACTTCTGAAGATAGCATTGAGTCTTCATCAGTGTCAACGATCACATCATCGGTATCACGTCTATCGAGAGGGGACAAATACCGGCAACACAAAAAGGAACACAATCAATGCAATGCACAATATGATGCATGATCATGACATGGCAAAATGAATGTGTTTTGGGCTAATGCAACTATCAACAGATTAAATGAAGTTGGTTTGAATATAAAATTCAAATTCAAACTCCATATGTGATTATTCAAATGCCATTTACTTCATTTGCCCTAAACAGTAGTGATAAGTTGTTCTAACATGCATGAAAATGGTACATATGGATTCCTTGAATTTTTCTGATAATTTTTCATATATAATTTATTTAATTTGGAGTTACGGTTAATTTTCTATGATTTATTGAAGTTTTAGGCATTTTCTGGAATTTCCTGATTTAAATTAAATCCAGAAAATGAGTTATGACATCAGCACTGCGTCATGCTTGCGTCAGCAAGTCAACAGGGTCGGTCAGGGTCAAACCTGACGTGTGGGGTCCACACGTCAGTGTCTCAGTCAACTAACCAGGTTAGTTAGCCCTAACTAACTTAGTTAGCCGGGCGGGGCCCGCATGTCAGTGGCCTACCTAATTAACTAAGTTAGTTAACACTAACTAACTTAGCACTAACTAACCAGGCGCTTGGGCCCACACGTCAGGGGGTCAAACCCCGGGTCAAACCCGCCGGAGTTGACCCGCGGCTTGTCGCCGGCGACGCCAGCAACGGCGGAGGGCGTCGGAAACGCTGCTCCGGCGACCAAAACGGCGACTCAGGGGCTCTACGCGTAGCTGGGAGTCGCCCGCATCCATTTGTGCAAGCGGCAGGGGCTGAGGTGGCCCGAGCTCACCGGAACGGGGCCCGCGGCGGCGACCGGAGCTTCGGGTTCGGGCGGGGCGAGGCCACAGAGGACGGGAGGGGTGGTTAAGGGGCTCGTCGAGCTCCTGAGGATGCTAGGAGCACGGTGCCGTGCTCGGCTTCGAGCCTTGCTGTCTGCAGTGACGGCGGCGACATCGCCGGCGGAGCCGAGCTCGCGGCTCCGGTGGGATCGGGGCTACAGGGCGCAATCGAAGGGGGAAAAAGGGAGGGGAGGCGTAGGAGCTCACAGCGGTGCCGTAGAGGAGGTCAGCGAGCTCGGGGAGGGGCTGGTGACGACGGGAGGTCGCCGGCGATCTCGGTGGCCCGAGGAGGAAGAAGACGTCGGGGACGGCGCTCCGAGGCTTCCGGCGTCACAAGGGTTGGTGGAGACGAAGAAGAAGGCGCGGCGGTTCTTCTGGAGGCATCGGCGAGGCGAGGGGTGGCCGGTGGCCACGGCGAACAGCGTCGGTGGCGACGGCTGCGCTCGGCACGAGAGGGAGAGAGAAACAGAGGAGGGGGGGGGGAAGAGCTCGGGAGAGAGTGAGGAAGAAGTGACAGGTGCAGGGGGCTGCGTGGCGTCGCGGGAGGGAACCAGGGGAGGAGGAGGCAGCCAGGCAGGGAGGAGGTGGCCGGGGCGCGTGGCCGCGCGCGCCGGGCGCGTGCCCGTCCTCCTGGCAGAGGAGGAAGGCGACAGGGGATGCGCTGGTGGGCTGGGCCGGCCAGGGGGGGGAGCTGGGCCGGCTCGTGGCGCCAGGTAAGCTGGGCTTCTTCCTTCTGTTTTGTTTTATATTTCTGTTTTCTATTTTGTTCTGTTTTATTTTAACATCTTTTGCCATTGTTTGAATTTAAAAATAATTCAAACAATGCCAAAACTCCTCTGAATAACTTTATGTTACCTCTCTGGACTATTCCAAAAGTACATAAAACATTTCAAAGCATTTGAAAATATATTCATTATATATTATGAATATATCCCCAAATTCAAATAGATTATTGATATAAATTCAGAGACCAAATAATTCCTTAAAAATATTCCAGAATTTTGGCTTGATATATAACTCTTGCCAAAATTCACAAAACTATTTTTAGGGCATTTTGGATTCACAGAATGCAATTTAAAGGGTGCTTGCCCTTATTTTAATTAGGGTTTTGAGGCTTCTGAATTCCTCAGTTCAAATTTCATTTGAATTTAAACATGATGCAGCAACCAAGCTAGTCCATGGCCAGGGTAAAGCTAGGGATGTGACACCCATGGTCCAACTAGCCGCTACCCTGTGTCGCCTCCACCGTTGCCCGTCTCGCGCGCCACCGCCGCCCGCCGAAGCCCATCGCGGGCCCGCCCGGGCTAGGATCTGTGCCACTGCCGCCCGCGGGTGCCTGTGCGCCCGAGCCACCCGACTCCGCTGCCGTGTGACCTCGCGGCCCGGTGCCGCGGCCTGACTCTGATGCCTCGCGTTGCCGGAGAGCACCGCCCCACCGACCTCGCCACGCGACGCCTCCGTCCCACGCCCCCTCGACTGCTCCGCCACCTTCGCTCCCTAGCCGTCGTCGACATCCTCCATGGTGCCTCCCGCTCGTCGTCGGCGCCTCCTCCGGCGAGATCCGGTCGCCGTCGCCCCATATCCGGCCACCCCGACTCTGGCCACCGCCCTGATCCATGCCGGAGCCACCGTCTTCCTCGTCACTAGCTTCCGCTACCACGTATGGACCCGCTCCGCTACCTGGCCCGCTCCGCGGCCGATCTGCTCCGTTGAGGTTGAATTTTCGTCCAAGTCCCTGGATCTGTGTTGTTAACTGTGCATGTTTGAACCATCATAACTTTGTGCATGTTGCTCCGGTTTGTGTGTATGATATTTCAAAATGTTCATCTCTAAGTGCTCTCGATGATGGTGTAGTTTTCATGCATGTTACTGCTTGTCTTGATGCCTTAATCCTCATTGCAGAAATGCTAAATGTTATAATCTGCTGGAAATTGACATAACTTGCTGATTTGTCTTTTTCATAGCATTTAGTGTGTTTATCTTTTGAGCATCATGTCAACATATTATAGGAGCATATTCATGCTATCTTTACAGTGGTGCAATCCATGTATTTTTATGTGCCATGTGCTGACTAGTACAAGCATGCAAAGTAGGGTACTTGCTGTTACTGATTTCAGTGACTGTGTTTTCTGCCAAGTCTGAACCTGCTAAATTATGTTGCCATGTTAACTTAATGCTACTAGTGAATCCATGCATAATCTGGAGATGCTCAGTAAGGTTGTTTTGTAGATCTTTTTATGCTCTATACATCCATCTCCTTGTTTTAAATTACGGCCTTTTGTATCTTGTCATTACCATGCTCTAAATTTGCTAAATAATGTTTCTATCAGCCTGTTCTCAGTGAGTTCATTTTGGCCATGTGAATAGCTAGTGATTTATGCATCTTATTACCATGTCCTTGACATGAGTAGTTGCACAAACATGTATTTTTGCTGTTGGCTATATTCACATGCCATGATATGCTTTGATATTAGTTGCACAAGCTTGGAAACATGCCTACTTGTCGGTGTTCCTGCCATGTTCAGTTTATTTCACTAAGTCTGTGAATCTGTTATCATTTGCAATCTTGCCATGATGTTTTGAGAATGTTCTATTGTTTTATAGCAGTAGCTTAGTGTTCATGTTTTGTAGGGATTAATATGTACATACTTTCAGTGCCCTTTGATGCCATGAAATGTTCCTGTAACATATACTTCTGTTGTCTCAAAGTATGCATCATGAGTCTGTTTTCTGCCATACTTTGTTTTTCACTAAGTCCGAGAATCTGTTATAACTTGCAATATTGTCTTAATGATTGCCATTGATTTAGTGGTTATATGGAGATGCTTAGTAATAATGTTTCACTATGCTTAACCTATAATTTAATGACACTCTTTTGTTTGCCATGATCTTGCATTGTAGCATATTTTTTCATGCCTCCAACATGTCACCATGTTATCCTTGCTCACATGTATGCCCCGTTTTTCACAAAGTCATAATCTGTGTTATAAAGTTGTCTTTTGCTTTGATCATGTTGGATTAATCCTGATGACTATGAACCTGAACCTTGATGTTATTTGAAGCATGTAATCTGTACTTTGAGTGCATGTTAAGTTTGTGTCCATATGTTTCCTGTAGCATGTTGTTTCCTAGATTGCAAAGTGCTTAGTTGCTCTTTAGGGCAGATTGTGTTTGAAATATGTATTGAGTGTATGTGTTGAACTGTGGCTCCGTTTGGAGCATGCTCTAGATGAAAATTGGTTGGTTTTGCATTTAGTTTCATCATGCCATGTTGCATCCATGTTTTGGAGTGTTTCTGATAGTGTTTGTAAGCATTTTGCATCAATGTCATGTTTAACTTGTTTTACTCATATCTTCTAGGTCGTAACTCCGAATTAAATGAACTTTATATGTAACTTGACTAGAAAGATGTGTAGATCATCATTGTGCTCTTTAACTTGCTATTTAACAACTTCAACATAGCATGTTATTCAGATCTGGTGCAATGTCGAAATTTGCATATGAGGACTTACCGGAGTTGTTATATGTTGTTTCCGGCCTCATTTAAACTTGCTTTGATGTGATGTTCTTGTATGCATCATCTCTTGCCATGAGTAGCATGATATAGCATTGTCATGCATCATACTTTGTTGAGCATCTTGTCATGTTTTGTGTTGTGTGTTCACCATGTTGTTTGCTTCTTTCCGGTTGTGCTTCTTCTCGATAATTCTTGTCTCGTTGTGATCGTGAGGATTCGGTCGACTACGTGTGTTCGTCTTCTTCATGGACTCGATCTTCTTCCTAGTGGGATTTTAGGCAAGATGAACTTCACCTTGGATCTCACTACTATCTTTACTATGCTAGTTGTCTCAATGTTATCGCTATGTCTCGCTACCTACCACTTGTTTGTCAAGCCTCGCAAATTGCCATGATAGCCTCTAACCTTTTCCACCATCCCAGCAAACTGTTGTTTGGCTATGTTACCACTTTGCTCAGCCCCTCTTATAGAGTTGCTAGTTGCAGGTGCAGTTGTAGGTTGTTCCATGTTGGGACATGGATATCATGGGATATCACAATATCTCTTATTTACCTAATGCATCTATATACATGGTAAAGGGTGGAAGGCTCGGCCTTTTGTCAGGTGTTTTATTCCACTCTTGTCGCCCTAGCTTCCGTCATACCGGTGTTATGTTCCTTGATTTTGTGTCCCTAACATGATGAGGGTTTATAGGCCCCTCTTGACAGTTCGCTTTGAATAAAACTCTTCTATCAAGGCCCAACATTGGTTTTACCATTAGCCTAATAACAACTAAAACTTGCTTAGGGACGGGCTAGCAACCGAGGACTCTTAATCAACCCCCGGGCCAATGGTCCTCATGAGTGTTGGTCCAAACCGCACGATGTCCGGCACACCCTGGGCAACCAGGGTCTCAGCCAACCCGACGTCTGGCCCATATGGTGTACCCTAAGAACGAGATACGTGCGACTCCTATCAGGCTAGATTGGTGCATCGGGAGGTCTTACTAGTTTTGTTTTACAATTGTTGGAATGTCTTGTGCACCGGGATTCCAAGTCCGATCGGAGGGTCCGGCGATTGAGGATTGTCTCTGCGGGTCGTGAGCTTGTCATGGGCTAAGTTGGGACACCCGTGCAGGGCTTAAACTTTCGAGAGCCGTGCCCATGGTTATGTGGCAGATGGGAATGTGTTAATATCCGGTTGTAGTCGACTTGAAGTAAACTCAATTAAAATACACCAACCGCATGCGTAACTTTGACTGTCTCTTTTCGTGGAAGTTCGAGAGGAGAACACGGTTGGGTTATGTTTGAACGTAAGTAGTTCAGGATCACTTCTTGATCATTACTAGTTTGCGACCGTTGCATAGTTTCTCATCTTAATCTTGTACTCGTAAGTTAGCCACCATACAATGCTTAGCCGCTTGCTGCAACCTCACTACTTATCCTTTCCATACCCATTAAGCTTTGCTAGTCTTGATACCCATGGTAATGGGATTGCTGAGTCCTCGTGGCTCACAGTTTACTACAACAACAGTTGTAGGTACAGGTAATGCGACGATCATGATGTTAGAGCGATGTTTACTTGTTTTGGAGTTTTTCTTTTGCTTCTTCTCCGATTGAGGGTTAGGTTCCTGGTCGGCAGCCTGGGCTAGCAGGTTGGATGTCGTTTGAGTTTCTGTTTGTGTTTCATCTATAGTCGGATGTTGTTCTCATGTATGATGTTTTTTGTATTCTTGTGGCGTTGTATGCCGTTTGTATGTATCCCCAACTATTATGTAATGGTATGATGTAATGATATCCACCTGGCAAAAGCGTTTCAATATGCGGCTCTATCCTTGGTGGGGCCTTCGAGTTAATCTTGGGTAGGATCGCATATTGGGCGTGACAACAGTTATCCCCACGGAACTCATTTACGTGTCCCCTCGAGTGCTTGCCCACGATGAAGTAGCGCAAGATTAGCACCAGCGTGATGACGTTGTACTACTCGAGGAGAACCGTCTCCAGGCTGCTACGCGTGCTACATGCTACCAGCAAGCCCCGCACCGCCATCACAGCCGCAGGGTTCATGCTCGGTGTTTTGAGGAAGGTGACCTTGTCCTTAGGTGCGTTCAGTCCGCCAAGGGTACAAACAAGTTGTCTCCGAAGCGGGAACGACCTTACCTAGTGGTACAAGTCACCAGACCCGGCGCAGTCTGTCTAGATACCAAAGATGGCACTTAGCTGCCAAACTCATGGAATATTGAGCATCTACGCAAGTACTAGCCGTAAGGCGTGAGGCTGTCGGGCACTGCCCGGCAGGCACCCTTTTCTACAGGCCTTGCCTCAGCTGCATGTAACCCCTTGTACAAAGCCGGGGCGATGACCCCATGCAAGATAAAATAAAGAAGCATTGTAGGGGGGGCAACTAAGATTGCATGCATGCATGAGCACACCAAGATCACTGCATAAGCATTTCATTAGCATTAGCATTTGCATTTGCATATGCATATAGATTGGATTGCATCATGCATTCTTTCTCATGAACTTAGCTTCGACAAGGGATGAGAAGATTGCATGACACAGCGATCCCCGGCAAGCCAAACAGGTAAGTTTTACCTCTTGTCCATTAGTGTTCTGTAAAGCTATAACTTTGCATGAGAAAACCTCGCCCCTCTTTTGAAACTTAGGTGCTCCCATCCATGACTCGAACATTGCTTTAGTCAGGATGGTCGCAGTGGACTTTGGTAAAAAGGAGCTGGCGGGGGGCTGGCCCCTCTGTCTGTCCCCCGGTACACAAAGAGGGTGCTGGCAGGATATCCTGCTTGGGAAATCTCGTGTATTTTCATTAAAGAGGAACTCCACCTCTGCATGGACATACACATGCATGGGTTCCTGGCAAGGTTCATCTTTTTGATTTATATGCTAATACAAGTACAAGCAGTACAGAACACAAAAATGGCCTTGAGCGATTACATTATTTGAATTAAAATTTGGCAATTTCCTACAAATTTAAGATTGAAAAAAGATAAGTGCCCCGTGATCCTCTCTTTTTGTTGTCCCTCCTTCATGCACTACAGCGGAAGGTGGAAAAGATGAGAAAAGGTGAACCCAAGCAGGAGCAACCCCGGTCCCTTCGGGGCCCGTGGGCGCCGACAAGACCGGGAGTGGTGAGGCTACGAAGGAGGAGTGCGGGGGACGGGGCGGTGCCTTCTAGTCGCCGGCTCCAGAGCCAGCAAGAAGCCCTGGCTTGAGCGTCGGTGGAGTCAGCCACCAAAGCTCAGCCGGAAGATTGCTGGAGGCGAGGAGAAGGCACCAAGAGAACATCCCTCCCCGTCTATCACCCGAAGAGGCTGGTGATGACGGTGCCGGGGAGGGAGGGGAAGAGTGGAAAGACAAGGCAGCAGGACGATGGTCGGAGGCGATGGCATCCACGCCATCGTACTCCGACCTGACCCCCTGTCATCCGCCTTCTCCGTCTTCCCTTGCATTCTCCTCACCACCACTTCTCCTGGGAAGCACCAAGACTCCGGTTCGACGCCTCCAGCAGAGAAACAGCAAGCAGCCGGAACGCCCGGGGGGCTTGAGGCGTGTCGCTCCCCTCCTTGGTGGGCAGGAAGGCATGCCTCTCGTCGACAATAGCCCCAAGACCTCCGGGTGGGGCAATGCTGTGACTACCAATGATCTCCAGCCCCGCCTCCTGGCCGAGCCTCGAAGAGACCAAGAGATTCACCACGCCAAGGACCAGGCTCACTCCCCGAGCGTCAACACCAGCATGAGGCAACAATAACCCCAATATGGAGCCCAGGGGCGAGTCCCAGGCTCTTCTCTACGGCATCACCGGCGGAAGCAGAGAACAAGGGAAGAAGATGGGGAATGCAAAGATGGATGACTCTGCCCTCCTCCGCCCCTCCCTTTAATAGGCTGGGCGGGGAAGCGGTTGGGGAACGCAGTATTTCAAAAAAATCCTACGATCACGTAAGATCTATCTAGGAGATGCATAGCAACGAGAGGGGAGAGTGTGTCTACGTACCCTCGTAGACCGAAAGCGGAAGCATTTAGTAACGCGGTTGATGTAGTCGAACGTCTTCACGATCCAACCGATGAAGTACCAAATGCACGGCACCTCCGTGATCTGCACATGTTTAGCTTGGTGATGTCCCATGTACTCTTGATCTAGCTAAGGCCGAGGGTGAGTTCCGTCAGCACGATGGCGTGTTGATGGTGATGATGAAGTTACCAATGCAGGGCTTTGCCTAAGCACTACGACAATATGACCAAGGTGGAAACATGTGGAGGGGGGTACCGCACATGGCTAAAGATCAACTTGTGTGTCTATGGGGTTCCCCCCTCCCGCGTATATAAAGGAGGGGAGGAGGAGGAGGGCCGGCCTCAAGGGGCGCGCCCAAAGGGGGGATTCGTACTCCTAGTAGGAGTAGGTTTCCCCCTTTCCTAGTCCAAGTAGGAGAAGAAGGAAGGAGAGGAAGAAGAGAAGGAAAGGGGGGACCGGCCCCCTATCCCTAGTCCAATTCGGTTTGGGCTAGGGGGGCGTGCACGACCTCTTGGCATGCCTCCTCTCTTCCACTACTAGGCACATGAGTCCCAATAACTTCCCGGGGGGGTCCGGTAACCCCCGGTACTCCGAAACTTATCTGAAACGAGCCGAACCATTCTGGTGACCGAATGTAGCCTTCCAATATATGAATCTTTATGTCTCGACCATTTCGAAACACTCATCATGTCCGTGATCACATCCGAGACTCTGAACAACCTTCGATACAACAAATCACATAACTCATAATACATATCGTCATCGAACGTTAAGCGTGCGGACCCTACGGGTTCGAGAACTATTACACATGACCGATACACATCTCCAGTTAATAACCAATAGCGGAACTTGGATGCTCATATTGGTTCCTACATATTCTACGAAGATCTTTATTGGTCAAACCGCATAACAACATACCTAGGAGTACCTAGTTCAACATGCCCGAGATTCGATCGTCAGTATCATCATACCTAGTTCAATCTCATTACTGTCAAGTCTCTTTACTCGTTCCGTAACGCATCATCCCGCAAGTAAGTCATTAGTAACATTTCTTGCAAGGCTTATAGTGATGAGAATTATCGAGAGGGCCAGAGATACCTCTCCGATACATGGAGTGACAAATCCTAATCTTGATCTATGACAACTCGGCAAACACCATCGGAGACACCTGTAGAGCATCTTTATAATCACCTAGTTACATTGTGACATTTGATAGCACACAAGGTGTCGTGGAATTGTCATGGCAGATGTCCTAGTGTGAAGAAATAGTCGTGGAGCGATTGCAACAGGATTAGCTTAAAGGGGTTAATTAGTACAAAGGACACGGAGAGTTTATACTGGTTCGGCTCCTTGCGGTGAAGGTAAAAGCCTAATCCAGTTGGAGGTGGTATTGCTAGGGTTTCGATGGCCAGGGAGGGAATACGCTTAACCTGGTTCTCAATCTGTTGTTTCTTTCCCTAAGCCACTGCCGGGTCATCCCCTTATATACACGGGTTGACGCCTTGCGGCCTACAGAGTCCCGACCGGCTCATACAACGTGTCCATCTCGGTGACGTATCTTGCATGCCTTAATTTACAAGTATACATGGCGGTTTATACTTACGGGCATTAAGCCGCCTCTGGGCTTGGGCCTCTTTCAAGCCTAACAGTGAACCTCCATCTTGTATACTCTTGGGCTTCATACAGGTGAACCACCATTGTGGTTAACCCGGCCCCTCCTGGGCGGGTCATATCTAGTAGTCATATCCCCAACATTAGGCCCCAGGTTGATTTGAACTTGTTCATGTCAATCTTCAACACTTAGAAAAAAATCCTTCTACATCTGCTGTGAAAACCTTGTAACCTGCCATGACGTCATGTCCAGGAATTTCAGAAACCCGCCATGACGTCAATTTAACAGATCTTTATCTTTAATGTCTTTCCGAAAATCGAGGCATCCAATTAGCTGGATAATCATCATTTGGCCTCCTCATCTTTCGCACCTACTTGTTTCCCCTCTTCTTATAAATAGGGTCAAACCACCCCCTTTTCATTCTCTTCTCTTCTCCTTCTCGTCTTCTCCTTCTTCATGACGCACCAGTCCTCACGAGCTCCGCCACCGTCGACCTCCATCTTCTTCATCCACTCCGGCCGCTGCATCGCCTTGAATGACCCAGAAACACCGCTACACTCCTCAGCTGTCAACTAGCATTAGTAAGTCTCCTCCTTTCCTTTCCATGGATCTGTTCTTTAGGGTTTTGGTGTTCGTCGGTGATCATTACTGCTCTTCCTTCTTCTTGTTAGATCGCGTAGCTTTGATATGAAAACAATGTAGATCTTGTGCGGTAGTAGTTTAGCACCTGCTTTTGATTTTAGAACATATCTTCTTTGCGATAGATCTCTTCTAGGGCATCTCCACTTTTCTGCTGCTGCCTCAGTAGGTTTTAGAATTTATTTCCCTTTTGTGAACAGTGGTAGATCCGAATTTATAGCTTCAACCCGTGGAACCTGTTTGTCCTAACAATTAGCAAATTATTACTCTTGGTAGATCTTGAATATCTTAGTCGTGGCGGCTTATTCTGTCGGCTTATCGTTACTTCATATATCATTAGCCCTCGCTTATGCTGCCATTCTGATCATGCACTTCAATTGTTAACTTGTAATCTCACCAACTAACTTGAGCTGGCAAATTATCTCCTTCCTTTAGGTTGTCCTTTCACCATGCCACCCTAGACAGTTACCACATGTAACTGGGTTCCCTCCATCGTCACTAAGAGCACTTTAAAGAACTTTTTCACCATTGGATACTTGCTAGAGAAAAGTTTCATGCATTATCGTGTCCCTGACCCGGGCGAAGAGAGACCTCAGCCAAAGGGCGGTGAAGTTATTGTATTCACTGATCATATGAATCGGGGCTTCTCGCCGCTTGGATCTATGTTCTTTAGGGATGTTCTGCACTTCTTCAAACTCAATCCGCAACACATTGGACCCAACTCCATATCAAACATCTGCAACTTTCAAGTTTTCTGTGAGGTATACCTTCAAGAAGAGCCTAGTGTTGAACTTTTCAGGGAATACTTCTACCTGAACCGGCAAAATGAGTTCACAAACGGGCCCAGCTTGGAACTTGGTGGAATTTCAATTCAGCGCAGAAGAGATGCCATCTTCCCTCAAACAGCTCTGCCGAGTCACCCCAAGGACTAGAATCAAACAAGGTTCTACTGCAAAAATATCTCGCCATCTGATGAAAATCCATTGTCGGGTTATCGTGCTGAACAACTCGACTCAAGTTATCCACTCCCTGATAAACTTACCGCCGCCGAACTCAAGAAACCCGTCCCTACAATCAGAGAAGTCCAAACCTTGCTAGGAAACGGTTTAACCAGAGTCGATTTAATCTGCTGCTGGGTCACATGGCGGATCATACCCTTAAGCCGCCGATCCGGCTTGATGTGTACTTGTACCGGAGGACCAGACGATCCCTTACGCCATAGCTCTCTACGTCCGACTGAAGAGGGCATCATTGAAATGGCAACAATGCTTGTAAATAGCAAAATTGAAGACTGCAGCAAAGTAGGCTTGAATCTTTCTGCAAGCTCAACCCGCTGCCATATGTAAGTCTCTTGACTTCTTTTACCTTACTTCATCACCCAAACATTGCGTGAACTCAAATATGTTATCCTTCCGTAGGCTAAATCTGATTTCTGGAATGCAAAATATGACCACGAGGCTGCCAAAAAGGCTAGGGCTGCTGCGAAAGCCGCCAAAAGACCATCAGGAGATCTAGGAACAAACCAAGTGCCTCTGATCTGCTTAAGTTGGACGAAACCTCTGAGTCGGAGGTAGCCCTTGACTCTCTTGGCTTGTTTTTCAACCACCTTATTGACACTGACTTTTGCCAGGATGACACGGGAGCCAGCCAAGCAGTCGAAGAAGAGGTAACTATTATTTACTCCGACTCAGAACCTTTACTAAGACAGAAACTTCGGTGGGTAACCAGGAAAGTGAGGTTTTCACACCCCTTGGCTTATTTAGATCCTCATTTTCTTTTGAAACGACAGCAACATGAGAGCCACCGCCAAACCCGGACCAGTGGAGGTGAAGATTTATCCTCAGGTTTACCAAACACTCCTCGAAAACGCCAAAATGAGGTTCTTTTTAACCTTAACTCTTTATTTACTGGCGGGTTTCTTTCATTAACCACTCAACTCCTTTGATTCCATTTTTGCAGGAGATTTCCTGTTCTTCCTCTGGCGATTCATCGCAGACTCAACTGTCGGCTTTCAAGACTGCCCCTGGGTAAGAATAATTATCTTTCTTCTAGACCTTTATATCTTCATCATTATGCCGACCTGTCCAAATTCCTTTTAGCAGACAAGCAAAGCCCAACAAGAAAGCAAAGGTGACAAAACTGGCCGAAGATCCTAAAGCTGCTGAACCGGACCAGCCAATCTTTTCACCAGAAAACTCTGCACAACCAGAAGATCCCACTCCCAACACTCAACCTAAGATACCTGAGTTGTTTGTTACTGAAACCAATATTGACCCGCCAACTACTGAACCATAAAGCTCTCTTAACCCGTCGGAGACTCATGGTGATGACGTTTTAATCACTGGCACTGGGTTTACTGAACCGGGTATCCAATTGTACTAGCGAGACATTCTGCCAAACAAGAAGTCATGGAAAGACGGAAAGTGAGGTTTGATGTCTCACACTATGCTCAATGAAGTATTATCTGGTTATCTCAGTCAAGTACACACCAGTCGTGACTTGGATATTGAGATGGTTAAACAGATGCACGAGAAGTATGAGGTACGTCATTCGGCTTATATAAGTTGTATATATCCTGCCACCCCCAAGTCTTCTGATTATGATAAGATTGAATAATCTGTAGACTTTAAATACTCACAAGCTTCTGTCCTAGACTCCCTCCAAGTCTGGTTTAAATCTAAACCGGATGCTGATAATAGCATAACTTTGCATTTGTAGTCCCCAAGGGCCGGTTTAATAAGTATGAATGAGCTGGTCCTATTGATCATTGTGTAAAAGAACAGAACTTAACTGCATAGCCCCATAAGTCGGCTGAGACTGTTGACAGCATCCCCGGCTCATCCTTAGGAAGAAACAAGCAATATGCATTAGCCCCCAAGTGCCAAGTGTTGTTGCTTGCAAAGCACTTGGGACTTCTAGAAAAGTCATTTTTGTTGAAAAATTGCGTTGACAGACATTAGCCCCCAAGTGCCAAGTGTTGTTGCTTGGAAAGAACTTGGGACTTATATTGTTGTATTCCGCCATGAAATATGTTTGACAAACTTTATGCTGTATGCAGGCTGCTACTGCTAAACTAGAGTCTCAACTGAACAATGCCAAGTCCCGGCTGGCGGCTCAAGAAAATGAGATCTGGAAAGCTGAATCGAAGTTCCAGTTTAGTGTGTCTGAGTCGGAGAAATTGAAGACCAGTTTTGCTGAGGATAAAAAGGTTTGCGCTCAAGAAAAACCTGCCTTAGTACAGCGTGCTAAGAAGGCAGAGGCTGATCTTCAGGAGGTGACCATGGAGCTCTCCGGTTTAAAATGACGTGTGTCTCAGATGGTTTCCGCTATGTTCGGTGCGTCGCCTTGTTACTTATCCCAAGTGAATATTTGTCATCATAACGTAAACCGCCATTTAACCAATCTGTAACTTACTCAGGTCCCAGGAGCAGCAACCTTAGCTAAGACACCCTGGTGAAGCTCAAGGCGGTTTATACCCTTGTTGAGCAATTATACACTCGAGCTCAGCGGACCCTCGCTACTATCGCCCCATCTAATCAAGGACCAAACTTGTTAAGTGATGTTTTGAAGAAGTTGTCCATCTTGCCCGCTAGACTTCAAGAAATCAAATGGTCTTGTGCTAGAGCTGGGGCTGTAACGACTTTGAGCCGTGCCAAAGCATGGGTGCCAGAATTAGACCTGGTAGATGTAGCAAGTGGTTATCCTAGCTTAAAGGAAGATGGAACCTCATTTGATCAGCAAGACTTTTCTGCCTGTGTCAAAGAGATTCGTCCTCATGCAACAATCATCGCTGAAGAAACCAATCTTTCCAAATATCAGCCAGCTTACGATGAGGATAATCACAAGATGCAGACACCCGCATATAAAGTGATGGACTTAATTCCACCGATTCATAAGCACACTTTTGCCTGTGCGTTAAAGTCATTCACGGGCCATCACTGGAGCGGCCCCACCACTATTGGCTTTACACCACGCGCGGGGAAACTACAAACTGGCCCGAAATCAAGTCTAATGAAGCAGGAATGGAAACCTCAAGGGACCAACCCCTTCAGCAACCCTGCCTGTGCACTTATTAGGCCCTACCCCGATAATGCTTAGCAGCATGTTCGGGGCAGGCCCGGGGGCTTTTGTCGATGCAACAAACCCTGGGTACGTTGTCGAGACTGTGCACATGCACAACAACAAGATTGAAGCACCAGCTTAAGTCAGATATTAAGGGACCAAGAGATTTGAAGAACTAACATACAACTCAGAGGGACCAAGATCAAGCCAGAGGAACAATATATCGGCAAGAGAAGTGCCTCCCTTGCCGAGCAGGCGAGCCCGGCAAGGGGTGAGGCCACCAGCAGAAGCAGGCAATCTAGGAACCTTGGCAAGGTCTGCCAGGGCTTGCTGGGCAGAACCACCCCACCAACCACTCAAGCATGACCCACGTAATCAATCAGTGCGGTGTCAAGCCGCAGGGTGATTAAGTGGCAGCCATTCGCCACATGGTAGCCAATTCCTATAGAAGAAACACGCAGATGACACCCGTCCTGCGAGGTGTCAAGAGAACAGGCGTGGAGCTAGCAAGATAGCCCGGCAAGCCTTGCCGGGAAACTAGTGATGTGACACTAAGTGGTGCATTTAATGCACCCTGTCAGCCCGCAGAGTTAGGTATGATAACACTGTTCGCTATCATATTAGTGGATAATGACTACATTGCCATTGTGGTGACCCCTTGATCTATAAAAGGAGGCCCATGGCACCCGTAGGAAAGGTTGGGAAGTTGACGAACCCACACCCCCATACGCGCGTAGTCGCTGCCCTATGGCAACCCCTGTCGGGAAAGTGTATTGCGCTCCACCATCCCCATTCCAGCATCAATCCACTAAAGCAGGATAGGGTCTTATGCTTCGCGGCGGCCCGGACCTGGGTAAATTGCTTGGGTGCTCTCTTCCATGCTGCCGTGCCCTAGTCTGCTCTTTGCGCAATGTGATGTCCCCCTGCCGAACCAGCAAGGGGCCAGTATGGTGACTAGATATGTCGAGCTCCACTTCAGCCTCCCGCCCCTCGTGGCCCCAGTATGGTCCAGTCCCCATGGAGCGATGCCCTGACTGGCCACACACCGTGCCACTGAAAACATTTACTTCGAAGGAGGAGAAGAATGTCAACTTTGGGCGCGAGTTCATGAAATGCGAGAGCAAGCCAGAGGGGCAGGTTAGATCTCATGAGTTTTCTTTGACCCTTTCTTTTTCGCTTTGCTTCTAATTATTTTTTGTAGGATATGAGATTTAGGGTTCATGATTTCTTTTCAGATCGTCAAGAAATGCACACATTTTGAATGGATGGATGACTACATTCAAAGGCTTCAACGGGAGGTCTTGCTTCAATTCAATGGGGCCGCAACCTGGGAGGTAAATCTGTGATCAACCACTCATAATTTGGTCTCTGAAAGTGCTACTCAGACAATTGGGGATGAGGATCTGAAGGGGGAATAACAGAAGATGAACAAGATCTTGAGGCAGATGAATCTGATAGCTTTAGGATTTTATTTTTGTATAGTTGCTCTAGGATTTGCTTACTTGCTGGTCATCACTCATTAGAGAAGTTATTTGTGTCGTGTAATGTGCTCTATGATTTGCATAAGGGTTTGAGGATAATGTGCTCTCTGTGTTGCTTAATTTGTGGATCGTGTGCTCCATGTGTTGCTTAAACTATGTGTCTATCTCCATCTCTAAATCTCTGTACATGTTAGTTTTTGACACTTTCAGTTTTGTCAGACAACACTGAGGGAAAGAGAAAAAAATGTACTTATTGGGCCCAAAATGAAACCAAGCTCTGGTTGGGCCATTGCATTGCGTTGACTGTCGAAGGCCCATAAATATTATAGAGGCCTAGAAAAATAGTGCATGCGATGGCTCTGTTTTTCCTCTTTTTTTGCACGTTGGTTACATTGCAAGAATTGGTTATATCGTTTGAAATTACACAACAATTGATATTGCCACCAAGATCCACCAACAAGTAAACAATGGGCTACCCTTCAAAAATTATTTTCATCCTGCCAAATAGCCACAAACTATTCAAAAAAATAGCTTCTTTTTGCGTATCCTACAATATATATGGGCACCAACAATTCAAAAAATTAGCTTTGTTTTCTTCTTTTCAACATCAACATGGCTCATATTTCCAGCTTTAATTTCCTTTTTGACACCTCAACTAGTCCATTAGTCGCCCGTGCTAAAACTTGGAACCAATAAAACCTATAATATAAGGGCCACCATTAATTTCATCTTGTCAAGTGGGCACAAACTATTTAAAAATTATCTTGTTTTTGTTCATACAATATATGGAATAGGGCCACCAACAATTCAAAAAATTAGCTTTTCTTCTTCTTTTCAACATCAACATGGCTCATTTTTCTAGCTTTAGCTTCCTTTTTGACATTTCAACTAGTCCATTATCTGCGTGTGCGAAAACTTGACCCTACTCTAAATGGGCCATTTAAACATGACCTACAAAAGTACACAACATGAATATAACAAGATGAATGGGTTACCCTCCAACCATTTTTACAAGGCTAACCCCAAAACTTGCTGGTTTTCATTGAGGGATACCCTTTTGTTTATTGATTTAGCAGAAGGGCTCGTCTATGGCACCATATCCATCTAGCGATATTTGATGTCAAATAAGATAGAAATAGCAATCGAAACATAGATAACCAAAGACATATCAAATAAGGGTAGCAAGCATAACATAGTTCTTAGGGGATAACATGACAAAGATAAAAAGTTCATGGTACCACCAACGACATACTTAAGATAGAAATATATAAATGATAAAAATCCCTAACACCCTAGGGAAAGACAAGCTTCACGAGACCGGGCCTTCACCACCATCTTCACTGCGCCTCCTCTTCATCTCTCCTCTTCACTGCTCCTCCTCCATGTCGTCCTCGCCGATGTAGTAGGGGAGGTTGTGCATACTGTTGCGGGTGGGGAAGATGCTATTGAAGTCTGTGAAGATGTTGTAGGTGGTGAATGCGATGAACTTGCACTCACACCAAAATACCTTGTCGAGGAGGTATTATGCATCGAATCTGTTGGTGAACTTGGTGATGAGCCCTATCGTCGGAGTGGTGGAGTTTGGACACACTTCCTCCAGTCGGAACATCACCGACGAGCCCGCTGGGAGGTGCACAAAGCTCACAACGAGGAACCACTAGGCAAACTCCTTTCCACCCCTCCAGCGTGAGAACACCCACACGCAGAGTGTCATCTCCATGATGATACCGGTGGGATACCACCTCTCCAGCACGATCGGAGGAGCTGGAAGGTGGGGCCGTTGTATTGCATCCTCGCTTGGCTTTAAGAGTGGTCTAGATTTGGGTGATGAAGAGAAGGGGGCTGCACAAATGAACATGTGGAGAATAGATAGGTTTTAATACTAGACTTGATAGCGGCCAAACTACGATCAATCAAGGGGGCTCCTATGGTCGGTCGAGGCTCTGATACCAACTTTTCATGCCCAATATGCGATCCTATCCGAGAGGAACTCGCAAATCCCACCAAGGATAGAGCCGCATACTGAAGACGCTTTGCAAGGTGGATATCATTACATCATACCATATTCAACACAACTGGGGATACATACAAAGGCATACAAGCGCCACATGAATACATCAATCATCATACAGAAGAGAAACATCCAACTATGTATGAAACACAAACGAAAACTCAAACAACATCCACCCAGGCTGCCGACCAGGAACCTATCCCTCGATTAAAGAAGAAGAAGGAGAACAAGAAGGAGAACAAGAACTCCAAGACAAGCAAGCATCGATCTCACGTTATATAATCGCATTACCAGTACCTGCATCTGTTGTTGTAGTAATCTATGAGCCAGGAGGACTCAGCAATCCCATTACCATGGGTATCAAGACTAGCAAAGCTTAATGGGTATGGAATTGATAAGTGGTGAGATTGTGGCGGCACTAAGCATTGTATGGTGGCTAACTTACGAATACAAGAGTAAGAAGAGTAACTACGCATAACGGTCGCGACTAGTAATGATCAATAAGTGACCCTGAACTACATACGAATCAATCATAACCCCATCATGTTCTCTTCCCGTACTCCCTTGAAAAGAGATGGTCACGGTTATGCACGTGGTTGGTGTATTTTATTTCAGGTTTAGTATCAAGTTCTCTACAACTGGACATTATAAATTTCCAATCTGCCACATAACCGCGGGCACGGCTTCCGAAAAGATTAAAACCCTCACGGGTGCTCCAAGTGGTCCATTATAAATTCCACGTGCATCTGATGGAATATCATCACACCATGAAGAACACGATGCTTACAATAAGGAATTCCAGTGGACCTGCCTCTCAAAGAAAGGTAAAAAGTAAACTAGCAAGACCGCCCGATGTGTCGAAAAATTCCGATAGGAGTGACACATCTCCAATATATCTACCTATCCTAATACTTTTCCCCTTATTTTGGACTCTAATTTGCATGATTTGAATGAAACTAACCGCGGACTGACGCTGTTTTTAGCAGAACTACCATGGTGTTGTTTTTGTGCAGAAATAAAATTTCTCGGAATGGAAACTTTGCAAGGTTTTTTATATAATAAAAGTGAATTTCTGGAGCCAAGAGACACATGAGGGGGCACCTAGGTGGGCACATCCCACAAGGGCACGCCTGCCCCCTAGGTGTGCCTAGGTGGGCTGTCCCCACCTGGTGGGCCTGTAGACCCTGAAACCGGCGCTATAAAATCACATTTTTCCAGAAAAAATAAAGGAGAAAGAATTATCGCATTCCACGATACGGAGCCACCATCACCTCCTATTCTTCATTGGGAGGCTAGATCTGGAGTCCGTTTGGGGCTCCGGAGAGGGGGATCTTCGGTCTTCGTCATCACCAACCCTTCTCCATCGCCAATTCTATGATGCTCCCCACCGGGAGTGAGTAATTCGTTCGTAGGCTCGCTGGTCGGTGAGGAGTTGGATGTGATTCATCATGTAATCAAGTTAGTTTTGTTAGGGCCTGACCCCTAGTATCCATTATGTTCTGAGATTGATGTTGCAATGACTTTGCCATGCTTAATGCTTGTCACTTTGGGCCCGGGTGCCATGATTTCAGATATGAACCGTTTATGTTATCACCATTATATCCCTATTCTAGATCCGATCTTGCAAGTTATAGTCACCTACTACGTGTTATGATCCCGCAATCCCGGACTGACAATAGTCGGGACCAGTCCCGGTGATGACCGTAGTTTGAGGAGTTCATGTATTCACCATGTGTTAATGCTTTGTTCCGGTTCTTTGTTAAAAGGAGGCTCTAATATCCCTTAGTTTCCAATTGGACCCCGCTGCCACAGGAGGGTAGGACAAAAGATGTCATGCAAGTTCTTTCCATAAGCATGTATGACTATTTACGGAATACATGTCTACATTATATTGATGAACTAGAGCTAGTGCTGTATCACCCTAGGTTATGACTATCACATGATGAATATCATCCAACAAATTGCCGATCCAATGCCTAAGAATTTATCTTATATTGTTCTTGCTAAGTTACTACTACTTTTGTTACTGTTGCACTTCCTACAAAATCACTGCTATCACTGTTACCATCACTATTGCTGCTGCTACTATTATCAAAACTATCAAACTACTTTGCTACTGATCACTTTGCTGCAGATAATTAATCTCCAGGTGTGGTTGAATTGACAACTCAACTGCTAATACGTGCAAATATTCTTTGGCTCCCCTTGTGTCGAATCTATAAATTTGGGTTGAATACTCTACCCTCAAAAACTGTTGTGATCCCCTATAGTTGTGTGTTATCAAGACCTTTTTCTAGTGCTGTTACCGGGGAGCATAGCTATATTTGTTGAGTCATTTGTGATTATTATCAATTTATCACTATGAAGAATCTGAAGGATGCTAGGACTAAGATTTATTCCGTTAAGATGAGGGGAGGTAAGGAACTTCCATCTAGCTCTGCTTTAGATTCACCTTCTGTTATAAGTAAACTTGCAACACCACCACATGCTATTAATCCTGATATGTCGCAAGTTATTGATTATGCTACTTCTTCTATCAATGATACTTATGATGATGCTAGTACCTTGCTTGATGATGATGATGTGCCACTTGGTGATATTCTTGATGAACAAATTGCTAGAGCAAGACAACATGATGTTGTTGAAACTAATGCTAAGCTTGAAACTAAAAATCTTGAAATGCATTTTAGAACTAGCCCTCCTAGATATGAATTTCCTAAGGTACCGGAAGGCTATGTTATGAATGAGAAAACAACTAGAGAAATTCTTGCTTGTAAGGATAGAGATGATCTAGAGAAATTATTATTTAAGTATAAAGAAAAACCCTTGAATGCTAGAATGCAATATGATGCTAAGTTTGCTACTTCACCTATCCTTATTGATGATAAGGATTATGAATTCTCAGTCAAACCAAAGTTAATTACTTTGGTTGAATCCGATCCTTTTCGTGGTTATGAAACTAAAACTGATGTGGCACATCTTACTAAGTTGAATGACATAGCCACCCTTTTTACTCATGATGAGAAGACTCGCTATTACTGTATTCTCAAATTATTTCCGTTCTCATTAAGGGGTGATGCTAAAGGTTGGTACAATATTCTTGCTCCTAGTTGTGTGCGTAGTCCCCAGGATATGATTTATTACTTCTCTGAGAAATATTTTCCTTCTCATAAGAAATAAGCTGCCTTACAGGAAATATTTAAATTTGTGCAAATTGAAGAAGAGAGTCTCCCACAAGCATGGGGAAGGCTTTGCCAGTTACTTAATGCTTTGCGTGATCATCCTCTTAAGAAAAATGAAATACTTGATATCTTCTATAATGGACTAACTGATGTTTCTAGGGATTTCCTAGATAGTCGTGTTGGTTGTGTTTTCAGGGAACGAACTATAGGGCAAGTTGGAGAATTATTGAGTAACATATTGAAAAATTATGATGATTGGTCTCTTACTGAAACACTGCCTAAACCCACTCCGAAGAAGAGGGGTATATTATATCTTAGTCCTTAAGATATGCAAGAGGCAAAGAAATCTATGAAGGAAAAGGGTATTAAAGCCGAGGATGTCAAAAATTTACCTCCTATTGAAGAAATACATGGGCTTGGTACACCACCACCACCTAAGGTGGTAGAGGTAAATTCTCTAATAGAATTTAATGATAATGATAATCCTCACAATATACACCCTAGCCAATGCATTTATGAGTTTGAAAACTACATTAGAAAACAAGATCACTTCAATGCAAATGTTATGAAACAATTGAAATACAATTCTGATATGATTGCTCACTTGAGTGACTTGTTATTTAGAATCTCAAATGATGTTAGAGGTGTTGGAAAACATGCTTCTATGGTTCAAACCCAGTTCAAATAAGTTGCTAAATCACAAATAGAATTGCTTGATGAAATAAATAGCAACATACATGACTTTGCTATTAGAGTAGCAACAAGACAAGGTAAAATGACTCAGGAACCACTTTATCCTGAGGGACAACCAAAAAGAATTGAACAAGATTCACAAAGGAACAACTCCACTACACCTAGTTCTTCTAAAAAGAAAAAGAAAATTGATAGGACTTTGCATGCTAAATAGAAAAACCTCCTGATAATGATAATGAAACTTCTATCTCTGGTGCTGAAACTCTGACTGGTAATGAACATTCACCTGGTGATAATGAAAAAGATAATGTTGATGTTCATGAAGACTCTCAACCTAATAATGAAAAAGAACAAGACAATGATGTTGAGATAGAACCACCTTTTGATCTTGATAACCCACAATCTAAGAATAAAAGGTCTGATAAAAATGACTTTGTTGCTAGAAAACACGGTAAAGAAAGAGAACCGTGGGTTAAAAAACCAATGCCCTTTCCACCCAAGTCAACTAAAAATAAAGATGATGAAGAATTTGAACACTTTTCTGGAATGCTGAGGCAGTCTTTTTGCCTACTCACTTGACTGATATCTTAAAAATGCCTCCTTATGCAAAATACATGAAAGACATCATCACTAATAAGAGAAAAATCCCGAAAGCTGAAATCTCCACCATGCTTGCTAATTATACTTATGAAGATGGAGTACCTAAAAAAGTTGGACATCCGGGAATACCAACTGTACCTTGCTCTATCAAAAGAAATTATGTAAAAATTGCTTTATGTGATATGGGAGCCAATGTTAGTGTTATGCATTTCTCTTTATATAAAAGACTTGATTTGAATAAACTCACACCTACTGAAATATCTTTGCAAATGGCTGACAAGTCGACTGCCATACCTATCGGTATTTGTGAGGATGTGCCCATTGTTGTTGGTAATGTTACTATTTTGACTGACTTTGTTATACTTGAGATGCCCAAGGACGACACCATGTTGATTATCCTTGGTAGACCCTTCTTGAATAATGCAGGGGCTGTTATTGATTGCAATAAAATCAAGGTCACTTTTCATATCAATGGTAATGAGCATACAGTGCACTTTGTGAAGAAACAATTCTATGTGAATGGTATTAATGTTACTGAAATATCTCCGACAAGCAAGGTCACTTTTCATATCAATGGTAATGAGCATACGGTGCACTTTTCAACTACCTCTACCTGCTATTAAAAACAAATATGAAATACTTATTGTTGGGGACATTCATATCCCCGTTAGGGTAACTTAGTGATTTACGAAAGTTCTTCGGTTTCATGCTAATTGGAAGTCGTTGTTAATAAGACATGATCAACCTTATTAATGGATCATTTTTGAGATGTATGAAGTTGATGAAATTAGTAAGCACTACCTTCTATCCGTACCTTTTGTTTTCTGTTTTTATTAGTTAAATAAAATAAATGCAATGTTTTATCTATTTTCTGAATTTCCCGTGCAATAAAAAATGACCCAAAAATAAAAGTTCTCAGAATGCTCTGAAAATTTAATACGATTTTTTCGGAATATTTAAGAATTTTTGGTGCAAATAACATCAGAGGGAGGTGCACCAGGTAGGCACAATCCACCTGGGCATGCTAGGACCGCCAAGCGTGCCCTAGTTGGTTGTGTTCCCCATGTGGGCCCCTCACTTATCTCTTCACACCACATCATCACCTACCTCCAGAAAAATTCACCTTTGCTCTCTCTCTCCCTCTCTCTCTCTCTCGTGTTCTTGCTCTCAAACCCGCAGATTTTGATCTCTTGTCTCGAAGCTCCATTCCTGAAACTGTTTCGGGGGATTGTTGCTTGGTATGTGGCTCCTCCGTTTGTCCAATTAGTTTTTGTTTCAGTGGTTCATATTTTGAATAATTAGCTACTCTTGGTGCTGCTGTAGATGATCTTGCATGTTCAATTCTTAGAGTTCTAAGTAGTTTGAATGCTTGATATGGCCTCTATGTATCCCTATGACTAGTTGCTATCAATCTTGTAAAGTTTTGTTGACAAATTTTTGTCACCCAAAAATTTTCAGAAAATTACATGCGAATATGATGAACCCCTCGTGCTGGCGCCGGCGGCCGGAGCGGGCGACGCGCTACTCATCGTGAGGCAGGCTGTGGCGGTGGCGGAAGGGAAAACTCCGGTGCACCCCTACCTGGCGCGCCAAATGTCGGATTTCGGGTTCCGGCAGACCCTTGAGGTTTGAACACTGGGGTGCGCGCGGAGATTTCGCCTTCTACCTACCTGCACCCCTCCGCCTCGCTAAGATCTAAGCTATGGAAAGACCAACACGAGAGACACAGGGTTTATACTAGTGCTGGCTACCGTTGTGGTGTAATACCCTACTCTAGTGTGTGGTGTGGTGGATTGCCTCTTAGGCTGATGATGATGAGCAATACAAGGAAGAACAGCCTCGCGAGGGTCTGTTCTTGGCTGTGGGGATGAACTGCTAGGAGGAGTTCAGTCACCCTTCTCTCTCTCTCTCTTCTCGATTCTCTCTTCAATTTCGATTTCGATCCCAGCTTATTTCTGGGTTGGCCGATTCTAGATCCCGCCTACCCTGGGGGTGGCTAGTCCTATTATAGGCAAAGGCCCTGGGCCTCTTCCCAAATATTGAGCGGGAAGGGCGCCAACAGTTGGCCATTTTGAAGGGGAACATCTGGTACACTTATCCTGACTAAAGTTGGTCCTCGCCTGCAAAAGGCTCTGGTGGTGACACTGGCTTGGGCTCCACAATGACTTCCTCCCTGCCATTGGGCTTGTCTTGGTCTCGTTGCACCGAAACGGGTGCCTTTGCTTGATGCTCTCGCCTGCGCTTGCTCGCTTTGCACCAAAGAGGAAAGGGGGACACTGCTTGGGTTGGTGCCCGCCTGGCACCCTTGGTTGTCATGGCTTGCGTCACGGGCACCGCGTGAGGTACCCCGCCTTGATCTCTCCGCCTCCTCACGAGCCAGCCTGATGAGGCCGTGCCTGAGGAAGCTCCGTGTCATCCGCCCCACGAGGCTTGACCCCTCGCGAGGGTCTTGGGTCTGTATTGATGAAGATGGGCCGTGCTGGGCCCCTCCTCGAGCCACGCCGCAGGCCGCAAGCAGGCAAGTCTAGGGACCCCCGTTCCCAGAACGCCGACAATAGCCCCCGGGCCCAAGGCGCGCCCGGACTTGGCCGTGCAGGGAGGGGAAAGGGCAAGAGCGAAGCGTCGTGGGCCCTAACAGCCTGTGGCCTTGGGCGCCGCGTGGCAGTTGATTGGACGTGGGCATCTCCGCTTCCCCATGGTGCCTCGGCAACTGCACGGATTGGACAAGTCCCTGCATGCAAAGCGGGTCATGATTACCTGCGATCGTGGGGGCCGACGGTTGGCCCTCGCCGGCTATAAGTACAGATCGGTGCGCGCCCTTCCAGTTCATCCCCCCTTACTTCTCCTTCTTCTTCATGGCCCCGTTGAGGAGGTTCTTGGCCGCAGAGAAGGGGAAGGCTCACCAGGTTGAGCCTGCCTCTCCCCCGCCCAAGCGTGGCCGAGGGCGCCCTCGCAAACATCCTGTGGCCACCATAGCAGCTCCCCGCGGCCGTGGAGACGATTTCCAGCACGGTGTCGGGTGGACTGCCACGGCCGAGGGATACGCTTCAGTCGCGCGTTCCCCTAGGCCGCGCTTTCGCGCTGCAGAGGTGCTACTGGAGTTCGTTGTGTGGTCGGCGGAGCCGACTAGCACCCGTCTTCAACTTCCTCGCTTCCTCCTCGGCGAGCTCCCGGCCGGCGCCCCGGGCGGCCTCTGGCTTCAGGCAGACGGATGCTGCAGCCGGGCCTCATGGGCTTCACTGGAGGTCTCCGCAACCGGGAGCCTGGCCTTGACCCGCGGTTGGCAGACGTTTTCCCGCGCGCGTGGCCTGAGTTGTCGGTGCACCCTGCACTTCAAGTTTGACGGTGATACCACCCTCTACATGAGGGTGTTTGGGGAAGATGGTCGCCGCGCAGGGTGCTGCCCTGAGGACGACGATCGCGGCCGGGAACCCAGCCCCGGCGATGATGGAGAGGACAGCGCTCGCGTGATTGGCGGCGCTCAGGGTTCCCCAAGCTTCACCGGTTCTTCTTCAAGCGGCGACTCTTCCAGCGGTGGCTGCGGTCAGCCTCCACGCCATCGTACCTGCTTGGGAGGTGGTAGCGTGTCTGCCCGCCGTCGCGCCTCGGTGAAGCGCAAGAGGGAGTCTGCCTGAGCCCCGGAGGCAGCTCGAGTCTTCCCTGCAGGCCGGTGTGAGGCGAGCTGCGCCTGATTTGTTCTTTCTTTTCCTTTTTCCTGCGTAAAAAGACAGTAGCGTGCAGCCCCGCGGGGGCGTGTTTGGGTTATTGCTGTTAATCATTGTTTTTCTTCCGTTATCGTGCCTTCCGGCTACGTGCCCGCGCGTGGATAGTTCCCGGCCCCAGCCATGGGGGGGCGACCGACCCAGGCCCTGTGTTTGTGTCGCGGTGCCCGTGGGGCACAGACTAGAGGGGTGCTCCTGTAATGGACCCAGGTCGCGAAACCTTTGAACAACTAGGACAGGAACACTCGCGAGGGCGCTCGGCTACCCCCTTCGCGAGGCCTTGCATAAGAGAAATCGAGGAAGGAGAGTGAAAAGTCGAAGAACCACAGGCCAAAGACGGCAACAGCTTCAATAAAACTTAGAATGAGAATGAACAAGCCAACTACGGAAAGCAAATGAAAAAGCCGCATCCAGCACCTAATCTAGTCTTCGATGTCTTCTCACTAGCGCGGAGCTAAGTGCTGCCACTAGGCGTGGGAGGGAGCCCCAGGGCCTGAGGCCGGCGCTCCTGAGACTCCAGGGCGTGTACAACCCCAACTCATTATTACGTGAGAGTGTCACGGGCGGCGAGCTTCATAGGTGTTGGCCTTCTTCACAGGCTCTGGGCCTTTTCCAAAACGCGACAGCTTCACAGGCATTCGCCTTCTTCATAGGCTCTGGGCCTTTTCCAAAACGCGCTAGCTTCATAGGCATTCGCCTTCTTCACAGGCTCTGGGCCTTTTCCAAAACGCGACAGCTTCACAGGCATTCGCCTTCTGCACAGGATCTGGGCCTTTTCCAAAACACGACAGCTTCACAGGCATTCGCCTTGTTCACAGGCTCCAGGCCTTTTCCAAAACGCGACAGCTTCACAGGCATTCGCCTTCTTCACAGGCTATGGGCCTTTTCCAAAACGCGACAGCTTCACAGGCATTCGCCTTCTTCACAGGCTCTGGGGCTTTTTAGGGGTAGAACCTCCGGAGGTGCTGGATGTTCCATGCGTTCTGGACCGGCATCCCATCCTAAGTCTCCAAGCGCGCAGAGCCGGGCCTGGAAACATGAACAACCTTGAACGGGCCCTCCCACATGGGAGAGAGCTTGTGCAGTTCCTCCCTGGAGAGAACCCGCCTGAGCACGAGGTCTCCTACCTCGAGAGTTCTGGGGCGGATGTTGCGGCAGTGATATCATCGCAGTGCTTGTTGGTACCTAGCCGCTCGCAGCGCGGCTTCTCGGCGACGTTCCTCCCCCAGCACGAGGTCCATCCCCCGCATGGTGTCCTGTTGTGCCTCGTCGAACGCCAGGACCCGCGCAGAGCGACGTCTGACCTCGTGAGGGAGGACCGCTTCGGCTCCGTAGACCAGGAAGAACGGGGTCTCTCCAATCGGCTTGGTCGCGGTTGTGCGGATGGACCACAACACGGACTGAAGCTCGTCGTACCAACCTCTGCCGCAGGCCTCCAGCTTCTTCTTGAACGTCCTGGTCTTGAGGCCCCTCAGGACCTCTGCGTTGGCTTGCTCGGCCTAGCCGTTGCTTCGGGGGTGCACCACCGAAGCGTAGCATATCTGCATTCCAAGGTTAGCGCAGTATGTTTTGAAGAGGTTACTAGTGAACTGCGAACCGTTGTCTGTGATGATGCGGATCAGAACCCCGAACCGGCTCATGATGCCCCTGATGAACTTGACAGCGGAACCCGTGGGGATGGTGCGGACGGCCTCTACTTCATCCCACTTGGTGAACTTGTCCACGGCGACGTAGAGGTAGCGGTAGCCCCCTGGCGCCCTAGGAAACGGGCCCAGGATGTCCAGCCCCCAGACTGCGAATGGCCACGAAAGGGGTATAGTCTGCAGGCCTCCTGCCGGCTGATGGATCTGCTTGGCGTGGAACTGGCAGGCCTCACAAGCTTTCACTAGTTCGACGGCGTCATTGAGTGCGGTGGGCCAATCAAACCCACTGCGGAACGCCTTGCCGACGAGGGTCCGTGATGATGAATTATGTCCACAGTCTCTGCCATGTATATCTTCCAGCAGTTCCTTTCCTTGCTCCCTGGAGATGCAGCGCAGGGATACATCGTTTGGTCGCTTCCGGTAGAGCTCTCCATCCTTGATGCAGTATGCTGTGGCCTGCCGTGCCACATGCTCCTCTTCCTCCTCCTTCTTCGGAAGGGTCCCTTGTGTTAAGTAACTCCGGAGCTCCGTGATCCAGCACCCCTCCTAAGGTTCCATCATCAGGAGCAGGCGTGCTCCTGAGGCCGGGCCACAGACCGGGGCTCCCGAGGCAGGTGGGTGGGGGAGCTCCTCCCGAGGCTGAGCCGTGTTTGACAATGACGGCAGGGCTGAGGGCTTGAAGAGCCGCTCCTCGAAGACGCCAGGCTCTTGAGGTAACCGCCTGGACGCCCGTTTGGCGATGTCGTCTGCCTCCTGATTGGTGCCACGGGGCACATGCTGCAACTCCAACCCCAAAAAGTGCTTCTCCATCCTTCGGACCTCCACAAGGTAGGCTTCCATGTGCTCATCTTTCGGCTCGTACACCTTGTTGGAGAAATTGACAAGGAGCTACGAATCGCCCTTGATGTTGAGGCGTTTCACCCCCAGGGCAGCTGCGGCCTTCAAGCCCGCTATTAAACCTTCATACTCCGCTATGTTGTTGGAGACCTTTTCACCTTGCTGGAAACAGAGCTGTACAGCGTAGTAGAGCTTGTCCTGAGTGGGCGATATAAGCACCGCCCCAGCCCCAGCGCCATGCCTGGAGAACGCCCCATCGAAGTACATGACCCAGCCTTCTGGCACCTCGCTTCCCGGGGAGAGGGACCGATCCTCATCGCCCTTGAGGCCTGGTGCCTCCGTCCATTCTGCCACAAAATCCGCTAATGCTGCTCCCTTGATGACTCTGGTCATGCTGAATTTGAGCTAAAACGCTTGCAGTTCTATGTTCCACTCAGCGACCCTTCCAGCTGAGTTAGGGCTCCTGAGCACTCTCTCCAGGGGGTATGACAAGACGACCTTGATGGGGTGACCCTGAAAATAGTGCCGCAGCTTGCGCGAGGCCACCAGTAGCGCGGGGAGGAGCTTCTGAGGCATGGGGTACCGTGCCCTCACGTCCCGCAACACCATGCTGACAAAGTACACTGGGTGCTCGACGAGGTTGGGTGTGTCAGTGCTGGTGGCGCCCTCTGGAGACCATGCCGCCTCCTAAGGCGGTGAGGCCTCTTGAGGCTGGCCATCTGGGAGAGGGGCCTCTTCCGCCTCCGGTGCACTCCTCTGCGGTGGCTGATCCTCCTCAGCCGCGGTGGCGGTTTCTGTGGGCCTTCCCTGTTCCTGTTTTGCCTTGTCCCGGGCAGCTGCTGTGGTTTTGATTCGACGCTCCTTCCTAACCGCCACCAGGGCTGCGCTGGCGGAGTAGGGAGTGGCGGTGAGGTAAAGCACCAGGGGCTCTTGAGGGCGCGGATCCACCATGACCGGAGGGCTGGTCAGGTATCTCTTGAGATCCTGGAACGCCTTGTCGGCCTCTTCAGTCCATTCAAAGGCCCCCATTTTCTTCATTAGCTGGAAGAAGGGCAGCACTCGCTCCCCCAACTTGGAGATGAAGTGCCCTAGCACGGTCACGCGCCCTGTGGGCTTCTGCATTTCTCTGAGGGTCTTTGGCGGGCTCATGTCCTCGACCGCCTTGACCTTTTCCGGGTTAGCCTCGATGCCTCGGTGGGACATGAGGAAACCCAAGAGCTTGCCCGAGGGGACTCCGAACACACACTTCTCTAGGTTGAGCCGCAGGTTAACTGCGTTGAGGCTCGCGAAGGTTTCCTCCAGGTCTTGTATCCGGGTCCTAGCCTCCCGAGACTTCACCACAATGTCATCGACGTAAGCCTCAACATTCTTCCCGAGCCGCCGGCCCAAGGTGATGTGCATCAGCCGCTGAAAGGTCGCCCCCGTGTTACGCAGCCCGAATGGCATGCATGTGCAGCAGTACACCCCACACGGGGTTAGGAAGGCTGTCTTTTTGACGTCTTCTACCGCCATCTTGATCTGGTGATACCCAGAGAAGGCATCCAACAGAAGCATAGCAGGTCGCATTCTGCGGTGGAATCGACAATCTGGTCGATGCGGGCGAGCGGGAACGGATCTTGCGGGCATGCCTTGTTGAGGTTGGTGAAGTCAACACACATGCGCTCCTTCCCTCCCTTCTTTGGCACAACGACAGGGTTGGCCAACCAATCCGGGTATCGGACCTCGCGAATGACCCCAGCGGTTTCTAGTTTGCGGGTCTCTTGGACAATGAAGGCTTGCTTTTCTGTGGACTGCCGCCTTGCCTTCTGCTTCATAGGGCGCACGTTGGGGCACACGTTGAGGTGATGCTCGATTATGCTCCTAGGGATCCCCGCCAACTGGTCAGGCTCCCAAGCAAATACCTTCTTGTTTCCGCGCAAGAAACTGACCAGGGCCTCCTCCTGCTCGGGTTCGAGGTTGGCGCCTACGGTAAAAGTGGCGTTGGTGGACCCGTCCTCATCGACGGGTATCTTCTTGGTTTCTGCCTTGTCTTGGGTGAACAACTGTTTCTTCTTGGCGGGTGCAGCCCCCTTGGGCTCGGGGGTCTTCGAGTCGGTGAGCTGTGCCGACGTTGCCATCTTGAAGGCGAGCTTGAGCACGCGCAGCGCGTCTCCAGTGTCCCCATGCACGGTGAGGACACCGCTGCTCCCGGGCATCTTCATGAGGTTGTACGCCGGGTGCGTCACGACCATGAACTGGGCCAGCACTGGGTAGCCGAGGATGGCGTTGTAGGGGAGGCCGATGGGGGCAATGTCGAAGTCGACCAGCTCCGTGCGGAAGTTGTTGTAGGTGCCGAAGGTTACTGGGAGCCAGATCTGTCCGAAGGAGCTGGATGATCCGCCCCCAATGCCTGAGAAGGGTCAGCTGGGTTGCAGCCGTTCCAGGGGTATGTAGAGGAGGTTGAAGGCCTCAATCGAGAGCACGCTGAGGCCCGCACCGCCATCGATGAGAGTTCTGGTGACGGCCACCTGGCAGATGGTGGGGGTGCACAGCATGGGGAGCGCACCTGAGCAGGCCGAGTTAGAGGGGTGGTCCTCCGAGCTGAAGGTCAGGCCGGCCTTGGGCGCCGCCTAGTCCGGGAGAGCCCCCTGCCGCGTGGAAGCGGTGCTAACCCGGCGGATGAACGGCTTGACGTGGTGACTTGTAGGCGGCGCCTGCGAGCCACCCAGGAGGGCCACGACGACCAGGGGTGTTGGTGTAGCGTGGTTGGCGGGGAAGTGGCTATGGAGCTCTTCCCAAGAGGCCACGGAGGCTGCCGGCAGGTGGAGCAGCCATGCGCGCGGAGCGCCGGTGAAGGCCATGGGTAGCCAGTTGGCCATGACCCTATCGTCACCTCCAGCCTCGAGGATGGCCTCCTCGTACGCCATCAAGAAGGCCAGCGGATCAGTCGCGCCGCCGTAGCACGGCGGCGTCGTTTGCTTGAACTTGTCCGGCCACCGTACCCGTTGCAAGGCTGGGGCCAGGGCTCGGAGCCCCCTGGCCCCCGTGCTGGCGCCGACGGCCGGAGCGGGCAACGCGCTACTCATCGTGAGGCAGGCCGTGGCGGTGGAGGAAGGGAAAACTCCGGTGCACCCCTACCTGGCGCGCCAAATGTCGGATTTCAGGTTCCGGCAGACCCTTGAGGTTCGAACACTAGGGTGCGCGCGGAGATTTCGCCTTCTACCTACCTGCTAAGATCTAAGCTATGGAAAGAACAGCACGAGAGACACAGTGTTTATACTGGTTCGGGCCACCGTTGTGGTGTAATACCTTACTCCAGTGTGTGGTGTGGTGGATTGCGTCTTGGGCTGATGATGACGAGCAATACAAGGAAGAACAGCCTCGCGAGGGTTTGTTCTTGGCTGTGGGGATGAACTGCTAGGAGGAGTTCAGTCACCATTCTCTCTCTCCCTCTCTCTTCTCGATTCTCTCTCCGATTTCGATTTCGATCACAGCTTGTTTCTGGGTTGGCCGATTCTAGATCCCGCCTACCCTGGGGGTGGCTAGTCCTATTTATAGGCAAAGGCCCTGGGCCTCTTCCCAAATATTGAGCGGGAAGGGCACCAACAATTGGCCATTTTGAAGGGGAACATCTGGTACACTTATCCGGACTAAAGTTGGTCCTCGCCTGCCAAAGGCTCTGGTGGTGACGCTGGCTTGGGCTCCACAATGACTTCCTCCCTGCCGTTGGGCTCGTCTTGGTCTCGTTGCACCGAAACGGGTGCCTTTGCTTGATGCTCTCACCTGCGCTTGCTCCCTTTGCACCAAAGAGGAAAGGGGGACACTGCGCGGGCTGGCGCCCGCCTGGCACCCTTGGTCGTAATGGCTTGCGTCACGGGCACCGCGTGAGGTACCCCGCCTTGATCTCTCCGCCTCCTCGCGAGCCAGCCTGATGAGGCCGTGCCTGAGGAAGCTCCGTGTCATCCGCCCCGCGAGGCTTGACCCCTCGCGAGGGTGTTGGGTCTGTGTTGATGAAGATGGGCCGTGCTGGGCCCCTCCTCGAGCCACGCCGCAGGCCGCAGGCAGGCATGTCTGGGGACCCCCGTTCCCAGAACGCCGACAACACCCTCACTGAATCATTTGTCAGATGATTTAAATTCCATCCCCATGAGTCTAGGGTGTCATTTAAACTATATGAAAATTCATTTACCATATCACTAGAGAGTTTTGCTCACAGTGGCAAAATCCCATTCTGGGTTCCCTTGACGAACCACCAAGGTCTGAGTTACAAGCATTTTTGAGTAGCTTTTGCTACGGTGAGGCGAGGGGAGTGACGCAAGGTAGAATAAAGATCATTCGTTTTCCCACAATTCAGTACTTTGCATTATTACATGTAAAATGTATAGTAGGCAAACAAGATTGTAGTACACTTTTTGCTCCAGACATGAGCCTCATACACACTGCTCTCACCAGTGACAGAAGTTATAATCTTAGAGCGATCATTGCATGAAAGTTGCAACATAACGGTAATAGTGGCTATTTCTATGGTGGAATTTATGCCACACATTTAGTAAGAGAGTTGGTGGTTATGTTATCACCATTATATCCATGTTCTAGATCCCATCTTGCAAGTTATAGTCACCTACTACGTGTTATGATCTGGCAACCCCGGAGTGACAATAGTTGGGACCACTCCCGATGATGACCGTAGTTTCAGGAGTTCATGTATTCACCGTGTGTTAATGCTTTGTTCCCATTCTCTATTAAAGGGAGGCCTTAATATCCCTTAGTTTTGAATTGGACCCTGCTGCCATGGGAGGGTAGGACAAAAGATGTCATGCAAGTTCATTCCATAAGCATGTATGACTATTTACGGAATACATGCCTACATTATATTTGTGAACTAGAGCTAGTGTCGTATCACCCTAGGTTTTTTTCTTGAAACGAAAGGTAGATGAGGCTCTACCTTATATATTTCAAAACAGGCCGGGGCCTAGGACCAAGAGGTCGATTACATGAAGCTTACATTGAGAACCATGGTGCCATGGCTATAAGTAGCCATTTGAGAGAGAGTAGAGGTACATGGAGGGGAGAGGGTATGGACACAAACTATGAAGACTAAATTAGCCCAAGAGATTCACCCAGCTCGTAATAGCATCCTTGTCATCCCGCCCTTTAGCCCGGTGCTGCCATGCCTCGAGGAGCTGCATCACATACTTTCTGAGGTAAGTGCGAGACCATTGTTTATTGTTGAATACTCGATCATTTCGAGCATGCCAAAGCATGACAGTAGTCGTAGCAAATAGAATGTGTACTTTGCTGGAGTTTGCCAAAGTCCTCTGAGCTCTCTGCATAAAAGTGACGAGGTCAGCAGAACTGGAGGCTAGGTTAGTCATATGGAGCGCATCCCAAATAATAGATGCCAGGTAGGAGCACAGAACAATGTGGCTGGCAGACTCGCTGGCAGGGCAAATGTCACAGTCTTGGTGAGTGGTAATCAATGACCATTGTTTCCGTAGCATGTTATCTCTAGTATTTAGTCTCCCGTAGAAAGCCAGCCACAGAAAGACGCGGTACCTTAGAGGGATGATCTTGTTCCAAATCCAGGAGCTAAATTCGCAGCCCACAACTCTGAAATAAGAAGGTGGTAAACCTGAGATGTAGTGATTGGCTTATGGTGTATAGCAGAAGTTCTGACATCCGAGCTGGAAAAAACTGGTGCAAATTCTAGAAAAGAGTGCAGCATCTATAATTCCTGAATGGCAGTAGCTGAGAGGTTTGGGTAGAGCTGAATGCGCAAGGTATTATTGGAGAACTGTGATGCCACCGTGCAACTAGCATCTTTGGCATGAGAGAAGAGGGTAGGCAGAATGAACCGAAGTCGCCCAGACGGTAACCAACTGTCATGCCAGTAGGAGATAAGCTTGTCGATGCCTATCGAACACTTAGAGGATGCCAAAACTACAGGAATGAAAACTTTGAAGTTCCTCCAGATTGCCGTTTCATGACTTGAGCTCTTCAGAGGGATAACATGCTTACATTATTGTTGAGCAAACCATTGGAAGTAGGGGACGTCCGAGGACTGCAAAACTTCAGTTGTGAACATGCTGAGCAAAGCTTGGTTGTGAGAAGTAAGGTCCCTAATTTCCAAACCACCTGAAGATCTTGGGAGAGTGGTGAAATGTTAGGCAACTAGGCATTGGCCACCTTTGACTGCATTCTTGCCTTGGCAGAATAGCGCCCTCAACAATTTTTCCAACTAACTAAGGGATTCCTTAGGCCAGAGGAAACATGTCATATAGTAGCTTGGAATGTAGCAAGTACTGAATTAACCAAAGTCAAACATCCACCAAATGACAGAAAGGTAGCAAGCCATCCCGATAACCTCTTGTCAACCCGATGGATGATAGGCAGAAGCATACCATGCTTAATCTTGTGTAAGGATAGCGGCAAGCCTAGGTATGTGCAAGGGAAGTTTGACATGGGGCAACAAAAAAGATCAGCAATTTCCTGCGTGCTGCCCGAGTCGATGCAAATAGGGATCATAGTGCTCTTGTGATAGTTGATATGTAGCCCTATGAAGGCGAAGAAGTTAGATAAGACCTGTTTAACGATTGCCGCCTGCTGGGTATTTCCCTTGAATAGAAGCAACGTATCATCGGTGTACTGTAACACAAGGTACATTCAATCGGAGCCTAGAGGGTGCAGCAGACTGCCATCTTCAAAACGTGAATAGCAAAGCCTTTGCAGGACAGCATCGACCAAAATAAACAGGTACGGTGAGGTGGAATCGCCCTGACAGAAACCTATATTTGCAACAAAATACTCCCCAAGCTCACCATTAAGCATGATTCTGGAGCTAGCCATGGTCAGGAGAGATGACATCCAAGTGATCCATCGCAGATGAAAACCATGGGCTTGAAGAATGCCGAAGAGGCATGCCCAGCTGATAGTGTCGAAAGCCTTCTGGAAATCCAACTTAAGGACCACCATCGGTAGTTTCCTCTTATGAGATGTTTGAACCATGTCAGCAGCCATAGCAAAATTCTCAACAATAGACCGGCCCTTGATGAAACCAGACTGTAAAGAGTGAACCAGAGGTGGGATCTACATTTGTAGTTGTCAGGAAAGGACCTTGCTAGCAAGCTTAGGGACACTGTGCACAATAGAACTTGGCCTAAAATCACGCAACTTCAGGGGTGTTTCCTTCTTGGGTAAGAGAGAAATGTGAGCTTGATTGATGCCAGAGAGATCTACCTGGTTGTGGTAAAACTGATCAAAAAAGACTTGCAAATCCTCCTTGATCACACTTTGGAAAGCCTTGTAGAACTCATTCGTGAATCTATCCGGGCCAGGGCTACGGTTGTTGGGCAAAAGGTTGATCGCTTGAAAAATCTCCTCCTAGGAAAACTCCCTAGTAAGACAAGACAAATCTGCAGGCTCATATAAAGCAGCAATGTCAAACGTAGGCAGAGAGAGGGATGGTTGATCCAGCAGCTCAGAGAAAATAAGTGGTGGCAAGCTATAACTTCTGTTGATCATCGAAGTGTTCCACTCCCCCTTGAACAAGAACACGGACCTTGTTGCATTTGGCGTGACCGTTAGCAGCAGCATGGAAGAAACGGCAGTTCTCATCTCCTGAGACACACCATCGTAGCTTAGCTCTCCTTCGCCATAGAGTAGTCTGCCATTGGATTAATTGGTCGGCTTTGGCGACTGCAAACTTTCTGAAAACTGTCTCCAAAGAGGACAGAAGGTGTCGCTCCTCCACATCATTAAGATAATCCACAACAGCCTTGTTGTTATTTATGAGCTAGTCCAAGCCTGCTCTATTTCTCTTCCATTGCCTAAGGGCGGCACATTCTCTTCTCATTTTGAAGTTGATAAGAGAGGCAGCAGAGGATATCTGTCTAGTACCACTTCTCCAACTGTTACCAATGACAGCCCTGGTCTCCTCCATTTCAAGCCAATGATTTCACCCTAGGTTATGACTGCACATGATGAATATCATCCAACAAATTTCCGATCCAATGCCTACGAATTTATCTTATATTGTTCTTGCGAAGTTACTACTGCTTCTATTACTGTTGCACTTCCTACAAAGCCACTATTACCGCTACTATTGCCACTGCTACTATTATCAAAACTATCAAACTACTTTGCTACTTATCACTTCGTTGCAGATAATTAATCTCCAGGTGTGGTTGAATTAACAACTCCACTGCTAATACTTGAAAATATTCTTTGGCTCCCCTTGTGTCGAATCTATAAATTTGGGTTGAATACTCGACCCTCGAAAATTGTTGCGATCCCCTACAGTTGTGGGTTATGAAGGAGCCACACATATCTCGTTCTTAGGGCATACTGGACGGGCAAGACATCGGGTTGGCTGAGACCTCAGTTGCCCAGGGGGTGCCAGACATCGCCCAGTTTGGACCAGCACGATCAGCACTAGCCCCCTATATTATGTTGAATTGATTAATTATCTGTATGCTAATTAATTAATTATCTGTATTATTATGTTGGGAAATTTTAAGAACAAAGTTGGGCCTTGCTGGAGAAGTTCTTTCCTAAGCGATTTGTCAGGGGGGTTCCCATACACCCACATGTATTAGGAGCTCTCGTCATGGAACATGTAGCAACCCGATCCCAATGGACCGGAGTCTCTGTGCTTCTGTGTCATCCCTGGATCTGTATGCTGACACACATAGTACTCAAGGAATTATAACAGAGTTCAATCACACACTTTATTACATCGAGGTACTCAAAATAGTATTTATTACAATGATATGGCTGAAGGCTATCTAAATAAAATAATCGCGGAAGCTTCGAAGGTAAATGAGTCCATCCAACTCCACGACAAAACTGAGTGCAGAACCTATTGCACCTTACTCTTCGTCTGAAAAATCTGCATCATGAAATGTTGCAGCCACTAAGGTTAATACATTGAATGTATTGGCAAGTCACACCCAAAGTATGAAAACTGACCTATCATCTACATGCAAGCATATAACAAGTGGATAGCTCTATGGTTTATTTTGCATTAAGCCAATTTTTTCCTACTTCTACTCACTAGCCAAATTTTATTTCTTTACATTTTTATTAACCTATTGTTAAATTGGACGGCCTCCAATTTTACCAACCTATGAGAGCTTCTGAGGATCATAGGTTCCCAAATTGTTATTTCCATGAGAGCCCCCGGGGATCATGGTTCAATTAAACCCACATCAAAATAATTATTTGGGATGAGATCTTCCAGAGGTTTCAAGTCCAGTTGCTCAAAGTTGTCCATAAACGAGGACACGGCTAATCATGATTAGTTTGTACACTCTGAAGAGGTTTGCGCACTTTTTCCCACAAGAATCGATCCCTCCCTTCACGTCCTCGCACTTGCTGGTGTTTGAGAATGGGATGAATGAAACATGGTATTCCGAAGAATTCCTCTGGGCCACTGCCAGTGCCCATCGAATCCTACCGTTCTTCTTCATCTCATAGCACTGTCCGTCCAGAGTCACAACTAGGATTAACCAAGCCAGAGCCTATAATGGCTTATGGCTGTGCACGGAAGCTACTTGATATGAAACATGTCCAACCTTTTTTGAATTGAGCGGCATTCCCCACCTTTTCTTGAGTAATGCAGAGCCTCCCGGAGGATACATACTTGTCGACTGGTCCCGACAAACCTTTCCGCCCAGATGACTGATTCATTGGTATTGCAGAGCCTCTGTGGAAATACAATACATGTAAGTTGTTAATGTAGTCATTGGTTAAGTTCTCTCGCAACTTTCATGAATCACACCATACCCAATACACGTCTACCATAACTTGGCTTAGCAATAACTACACTATAACGACTCCCAATGTGGCGGCAAAGACTATCAGGATTAGGCTAAACATATGGCTATCCTATCTGGGTTTAACATAGCATAGTAGTCTTACACATGCATGTTGTTGTTTTGATAGAGGGCACTACATGCAAAACAAAAACATAGGATTGGTATGATCAAAAGTGCAAACTTGCCTGTTAACGTTGATGAAGTACTGCGGACTCAAATTCCTGGCAATTCTACTCTTGGCACTCTGGAAAATCTAGCATGAGCAAGCAATAACATACATAAGCATAACAATCAAAGATCTGAAAGAGAAATGATGAAAACACTTGTGAAAACTCCGAAAGAACCAAATTAAGTTTATGTACAGAATGTAATTTTAATAGTAATAAAATTATATGATTTTGATCATAACTAAAGGTACACGTCATAAGCTTCGATTTGCAAAAACAATAAACTAAAGTGGAGTTACGAGACTCAAGTTATGGCTTATCGAAGTTTGAATTCAGATCTGTTTGAATTCGAAATTTAAAACTTTCAAAAATATTGTTCGTTTGGTTATGTCCATAGAGGGGATTTTTATGAAATTGTAGGAAATAGAATCTAAATTGGATCTAATTAAAAGTTATACCAGAAAGAAGAATTGATATAGAATGTGAGATTGGAAAAATCCTAAAAAAAGCAGATTTTTGGCCAGAGACAAGTGGTGTCCTCTGGTAGGATGAACAGGTAGTTGCGGCGGGTTTCAGGGCGGACGTTCGCTATCTAAATGTTTTGTCTTAAAAAACTGAGAGCCTAGTTCTAACTAAGCCGAAGAAAACTGATCTAATAAATAGTTTTTTTAACAGAAATGATTAGATCGATCATGCACTTACAGAGAAGAGGAACGAGGAGTTGGGGTGGCTCGGGCACTGGGTGGCGAGATGTCTATGGGATGTAGCGGAGTTTGGCTCATTCAGTGGTGAGGTCGGCGAAGATCGGCGATGACAAACGGCAACAAAACCAAGCGATGAAGCTCGCATACTCCGGGTGCTCTGGTGAAGAAAACATGGTCAGGTTGGCCTCTGTAGATGGGGAGGGAGTGTCAGACCTTGTTAAAATTATGGTAGGGATTGAGAGAAGTTGGAACACAGAAGGAGGAGGCTCGCGATAGCTCACCATCGCGAAATCCGGCGATGAACTGAGGCTTCTGACGCGAGATCCAAACTGCCAGGGTGTGGGCTACAGTTGGTTTTAGAGACGGGTTTCTAGGGAAATCAGTTGAGAGGGGTCATGGCTATTTATAGGACATCTTTCCTGGATGAGAGGTTGACTCGGGATAAGGATTCCAAGAAGATCGGATGAAGCGGCGGCGTCGTGCACGTGTAGGTTCTGTTATGTACGTATACATGGGGAAGAAGATATGTGGGGCCTAGGTTCTTGGAAAAGAAGTCAACGAGGAAGAGAGGGATCGAACGAGGGGACGGGCGAAGGGATCTGGCGCAAGGCGTGAGGGCCCCTATCTTTTTTTGTGAGGGCGCTAGGCTAGCCTGTTCGCTGGTTGCGCCTGGCGGCGGCCATCCTGGCTGGCCTGCTGGAGGGCGGCTGTTCCTAGGCTGGCTGGCCTGGCTTAGCGGGCGCGGCTCTCTTTTTTTTTCAAAATCCTTTTTTTCAAATACAACAACGCACTGAAATACAATAAAAAAGAACTCTAAAAAATACCAGAAAAGTTCACACAATTATACGGTCTTATATATGACCTTGTGAACTTTTATCCGGCAAAAAAGTGCAAGTTTTTAAAAAACATTTTTGCTACACTAATAAAATTTGCATCAAAATAACTTGCAAATAAAACTCAATAAATATATTTTGATTTCAAATTCAATTTCCAATATTTCCCCTCTGTTTTTGAAAAAGTCATTTTATCTTCTCTCTTTATTTTATTTTTAAAATAATGGAAGTTAATTTTGGTGAAACCAAATTTGATCCAAATATCCAAATTTTGAAAATTTAAAACTGGAATTTAGGGAAATTTCCAACTCTCCCTTTTGGTCCTTGAGTTGCATAAAGTCCCTTGCATTCGATTCAAATGAAAATCAGCGGGGCAGAAATGCGTAAACCATGGATGCATATGAATGATCTAATTATTAACATCCAAACTGAAAATTGGGAAGTTACAGAACATTACACCGGTATGACGGAAACTAGGGCGGCAAGAGTGCAACAAAACACCAGGCAAAATGTCGAGCCATCCACCCTTTACCAAGTATATAGATGCATTAATTAAATAACAGATATCGTGATATCCCATAATATCCATGTCCCAACATGGATCAACCTACACCGCACCTGCAACTAGCAAAGGTATAAGAAGGCCCAAGCAAGCGGTAACATAGCCAAACAATGGTTTGCTAGGAATGTGGAAAAGGTTAGAGGCTTATCATGGCAATTTGGGAGGCTTGTGAAACTAGTGGTAGGTAGCGCGACATAGCGATAGCATCAAGACAACTAGCAAAGCAAAGATAGTAGTGATATCCAAGGTAAATGTCATCTTGCCTGAAATCCTGCTTGGAAGAAGATTGAGTCCATGAAGTAGATGAACCCACATATTCGAATGCATCCTCACAATCGCAACGAAATCGGGAACTACCGAGAAGAAGCACAACAAAAAAGAAGCAAACAACATGGTAAACACACAAGCATAAGCATGGCATGATGCACAATCAAGTATGATCCATGACAAGATTAGAAGTTGGTTAATATGGCAAGAGGTGATGCACAAGAAAACTACCTATCTAGGCAATTTAAATGGGGCCAGAAACAACAAACAACAGTACTGGAAAATCCCATATGCAATTTTCAAAATTGCTACTATTCTGCCCTATACACAATTTTAATGTTCTTAAATAGCAAAATAAAATGCACCATGGTAATCTATACATTTTTCTAGACCATTTACATGTAAAATTCATTTAATTCGGAGCTACGGTCAATTAGTTATGAAATAAACCATTTTGACATTTGTGCAAATTAATGCAAACAACAAGTTTAAATATTTTTGACATGGATGAAAGTTGCAAATCATTAAACTACAGGAAATTGTAAGCATTCTACATATATGACATGTTTTATTTGGATTAACGATTTAAAAGATATGATCATCTCAATATGCATGCAAATCTGGACAAAACAGAAAACAAAATAACATAAAGGAAAAAAAACTACCGGAGGGAAAGATCTGGCCGAATCCACCACTTTAGGGCTCATTTGGATGCTAGGAGCATATTTCCAGCGAATAGATTCCTCGGTTGAAATTTTCTTTAGTCAATTAGAAGCCCCGTGGAAAATTGGCACTGTCATTTGGATCACAGGGGCTAATCCCCCCTATAGAAAAAGGACATACTATAACTGAAGCAAAAACAAAACATGAAGAACTGAAGCAACATCATACCCCATCGGATCTTGTTGCCAGTGGGCCCTCTTTGGACATGTATGCCCACCGTCAACACTGTCTTCACATCCGTCACCAGCACCAGCCAGTGCCGCTGGCAGTCGCACTGGTGGCGCGATCTAGTGGGAAAGACACATAAGTCCAATGGGAGGAGATCTAATGATGCGGCTGCTGTCGGCGTTCTGGGAACAGGGGTCCCTAGACTTGCCTGCCTCTAGCCCACAGCGTGGCCAAGCCAGCAGGCCGTACGGCCCATTTTCACAAACAAGGCATCCAAGACCCTCGTGAGGGGCCAAGCCTCGGGAGGAGGACGACGCAAGACCTCCTCAGGAGTGACCTAGTCAGGCAGGCTCACGAGGAGCGAAGATATCAAGGCAGGGCTAACCTCATGAGGCTCTCGTGATGTGAGCCATGACGATCGGTGCCAGGCGGGTGCCAGCGCGTGCAACATCCTTGTTTCCTCTTTGGTGCTAAGGAAGCAGGCGTAGGCGAAGAGTACCAAGGCATCAGGGAAAGGTTGCCATATCGATGCAACGAGACCAAGACCAGAAGGACGGCAAGACGGAGGTCATCATGGAGCCCAAGACAGCGTCACCACCAGAGCCTTTTGCAAGCGAAGACCACTTTTGTCAGGATAGCTTGTACTAGCTGTCCCCCTTCGAATTTGCCCGCCATTGTTGGCTCCCTTCCCGCTCAATATTTGGGAAGAGGACCAGGGCCTATATAAGTAGAGCTAGCCACCACCATAGAGGGGCAGATCACTCTCACCCGCACAAGTTAGCCAAGCACAAGAACACCTCAACCTCAGGAGGCTGTTCTTCCCCTTGTACTGTTCCTCATCAGCCCAAGAGGTAATCCACCACCACCACACTGTAGTAGGGTATTACACCTCAATGGTGGCCCGAACCAGTATAAATCTCGTGTCTTTCCGTGTTGCGAGCTCGTCGAGTTCGTCCGCAAGATCTTAGCAAGCTAGGGCGTAGATTGGTATGAGGGAAAGACTTCGCGCGCACCCCAGTGTTCGAACCTTAAGGGTTTGGCGCAACCCCACATCCCACATTTAGCGCGCTAGGTAGGGGTGCACCGGAGCTTCTTCTTCGCTAATCGACATGCCGATGCTCCGCGACCATGATGTCCGATGACCCAAGAGCTGACTCCAACCGCTGGGCAGCCTGGCCAGACCCGTCGGTGCCGCCCGCCTATGAAGACCTCAGCACCGCGCTCCAGGTGGCACGAGCGTTTCCCATTCCTGCGGGGCGCGGGCGATGCGGCTAGGCGTCATCTACCCTCACTCCACGACAAGCGCGAGCCGCTGCTAGAGCAGCAAGCCACGCCGCGGTGACGGCGCCACACTCGCGGCGGTAATAGGCAAACACGCAGGCAGCACTCACCGTGGCAAGGGAGCTGCTGCGGTGCCGGCTGATGGAAAGCGGCCGGGACGCACTGCTGGAACGTGTTGCCAAGCTGCTGGACGCGGCGGCCTCGGGAGCCCCGCCCTTGTTCCATCAGCTCCCTCCTCAGGCCGCTACAGGGATTCACGGCAGGCCACGCCGCTACCATGCGCCGTCAGGTGCGCCAGAGGGCTTCGTCAACACCAGCCCGACCGGCGGCGCTGGGGGCTCTGCCGCCCCATACCGCCCGCAACAAGCATGAGCACAAGCGTCGCCTCTCATGGCCCAAGTGGGATGCCATGCTATCATCCTCAGGACGCAACGCTAGGCCGGGCAACATGGAGTGTGGGGCACTACAGCGAGGTGTTCGGGGTAACAGCCCCGGAAGCCTACGTGCCCCGCATGACGGACCAGGAGTACACGCCGGAGGACGACCCCCGCTCATTCGTCGGAGTAGATTGGGAAGAAGGAACGCTAGGAGTCGAAGCCTTCCAGGAGCCACCGGGAACCACCACGACCGCGTGTGCGAGGACCACTACAGGGTACCTTAATCCCTCAGGAGCAGGCTTACGATAACCATGAGTCACAGGAGGAACAGATCACCGCAACGGCCATCGGCCCCATCTCGACGCCCCCACCCCCCCTTGCCAGCGGGTGGATCGCTTTGGGGGCTGCAGGAGAGGGGTCGGGAGCCAGGCCCCTCCTTAAGGCGCGCGAAGCCAGGGGACACCCGGAGGTAGGCCCTCTGCCGGGGAGGCTTCGACGACCCTTCCCCCGGTAGAGGACCTGTGGTCTCGGAGGGCACCGCTGGCATCCCCTTTCCCTCTTTTGTGTCGTCTTGGTGACCGGTCAGCTCAAAGGAGGTCAAGGGTGGCGCAAGGCGGAGCCCTCGTCTGGCGATATGAACCAAGGCCGGTACTTGTGAAGCTCGCCGGCCGTGACACTCCCACGTAATAATGATTTGGGGCTGTACACGCCCCGGAGTCTCAGGAGCGCCGGCCTCAGGCCCTGGGGATCCCTCCCACGCCTTGTGGCAGCACTTAGCTCCGCACTGGTGAGAAGACTTGAAGACCGGAAGACTAGACTAGGTGGCGGATGCGGCCTTTTGCTTTGGATCTCTCTTTCTGTAGCTTTGCTTTCTGGATCTGGATTTAAGTTGAAGCCAATTTTTTATCGATGCGTGCGGGGGGTGCCTTTTCTCGTTCGAGCAATTTCTTCCCTTCTGGATCTCGTTTTGCCAGGGACTCATGTCCAACAACTTTCCGTCATGAGCTCCTCGCAAGCTAGACCACGCGGAGCGCACACTTGTCAAGCGTGCACCAGCACTGCGGCTGGTGCTTACCTCTTATGGGGCCCCTTCAAACGGGGCGGTAAGCTCCACATGATTCTCAGAAACTCGTCGCTTCACCACCCACTCGTAGCTGGCGCTAACTAAGGTAAACCACGACGGAAAGCTTGCGCCCGGATTCACGGGTTCACGAGGACACCTACTCACATCGCATAGGAAAATAAAAACTGCAATTGGCTTACATGAGGGGCTCCCCCTCTCAAAATGCACTTACATGTTTTCCAAGGGACGCGCCCGAGTTTTGTGTGCAGGGTGAAATGACAAGAGAACATGGGATCAGCTAGAAACGTCAATCACTACATCACCCGCGGACGCGTCAATCACGTCGTCATCATCTTCGTCCACATCATCACCGCCGTCAGCGACGCCCCCATTGCCGTCGTCAACCACGTCACCTTCGTCTGCGACGACCACCACCGCGTCATCCTCCAAGGTGAAGGCCCTGACCAACGCGTCCAGATTGTCCTCAACCCAACGCGCTAGGTCACCCCGGACGGCCGTGGGTACGGGGGCAATGGCGGCGTCGAAATCGAAGTTGGGGTCGCCATTCAGAAGGTGGCTGAAGACACGGGAGAAAGCGCGCTCAAGCAGGCCATGACCCCTTTCCTCCACAAGCTGGCGAGCTCTGGCAGATCAAACCTCCAGGCGCGTCACCACCTCACTAAAGAAGGTCAGATGGCTGGCATAGTCATTCGAGTGAGGGGCCGGAGCATTCTCGTCGCAGATGTAACCCAGGGCGGTGGTGCCCCTGTTCCAGAGGTCTTGAAGCATAGGAGCATGCTCGTGCTCCAGTGGCCGACGCTGGAGCACTTCCTCCCTGTTTCGCCATGCGACGGCCTCGGCATCATCAACCCGTTTCCGGAGAGAAAGCAGCTCGGCGCGGGCAGAGGCCAAGTCTGCCTGGGCCATAACCAGGCCGGCGGCCGTGGCCTCTGCATGCCTCTCGGCCTCATCCAACCTTGGCCTGTGGGCAGCGGCCCTGCCTGCATCCTCCGCATCCCGCGAGCTTCAGCTTCAAGTCGTACCTACCCTCCAGGTCTGCGCGAACCTCGGCCACCCGGCGATTGATCTCCTCCTCGACTCTGGCCTCGCGGGCCCCAACGGCATCTTCTGCCTGAGAAAATTGACGCTCCCTCGTCTCGAGTTGCTCAAGCTCGAGGCTGCGCTCCATGGCTTCCAGGGCCAGCGCCTCCTCGCGCTCCCGGACATCCTCTTCCTCCGCAGGCGTCCCCCTCAGCGATGCAAGAGTGGCCCTGCGCGCCTCCACCTGCTGCTCAAGGGACGTGCTATAGGCCTGGAGCTCCCACGCGCGCTCCTCTATAGCCTCGCGACGGCGGTCAGCCTCGCGAGCCTCTTCCAAGGCTCGAGAGCGGGCTTCATGGGCGATCTTGAGGGACGCCTCGGCCTTCGCGTTCTCAAGGTCGCACTGATAACAACCGAGGTTGATGGCCACCCTCAGCTTGCGCCGCTCCTCCACCAGCCGGAGACCTTCAGCCTCAAGGCGCGAGTCGACACCGGTGAGCTCTTCACCGAGTCGGCTCATCCCGCCCATCGCCTCCTGGAAGAGCTCGTGATGAACTATGCTCCGCCCACGCTCGAGCTTGAACGCTCGACCCACCTCGTCCTCCACCTCGGGGGTTGCGAGCGGGGTGCCAAGTGGCACGCCACCTCCCGGCAGGGGGCTGGGGGCTGACGCCGCACCTGACGTCAGCCCGTCTTCGCGAGGAGCCCGAGCCGATCGGGGCTCGCTGCTTGAAGACGAACTGAAAATTGAAGCCAACCAGCTGATGTTCATGAGAGAAGGAGGAGTCTTGGGCATGCTCGCCAAGTTCCACGCTAGACCGTGGGGGAGTGGTGGCCAAGCCACGGGCTCAGCACGCCACGAAGCCGGAGACGCTCCCCCAACCGACCCTGCTCCAGGGGCGGTAGGTAGACTATGAACGCTCAAGGCCGATGAGGAAGTTGATGAAGGAGGAGGCCGCTTCTTGGAAGACGCAACAACTTCAACGGAAGGAGCCCTGAAGGACAGACGTCAGGATAAGAAGACCACACGCAAGAAGCCATGGCAATAATATGCTTACGCGTCAATGGCAATGTACTTTCATCGCTTCAACTGCCCGAAGATATTGCTGCTGCTGGGGGATCCCTTCCTCTTATGGAGCTCCTTGAAGTCCACGCAAAAACAACTAAAGCGCTGGACGTGACGGCCGGTGCGCGGCGGGGCCGAAGAAGAACTGAGAGGGATGGCTTCAGGGGTGCCCGGTTGAGGCGAATAGCCGAGCGCCATCTCACCACAACCTCCCGAGGCTCCTAGAGCCTCGGGCTCGGGAGCCGCATGCCGCCTCTCCTCAGCGACTGACGCCTCAGGAGGGGGGTCGCTGTCCCCCAAGGACGGCAACCCAGGATCACCACTCGGTATGTGCTCCTAAGCACTCGAGCCACCAGCCCCCGTCGGAGCTCGCTCTCCTGCACCGTCACCGGGGGCGAGCTTGGCACCGGCGGCGAGGAAGGGAACCACGACGATGGGGTTCTCACGGGACCCCACCTAGCCGATAGGGCGCATCCCCCACTCATCAAAGGAAGGCATGCTCGCGGCAAATGCGGCTTTGTCCTCGCAGCAGTACAACAGACAACTTTTTTTGGGCATCTCATCCGGCAGAGGGACACCCAATAGGACCATGAACACTGTTTGTCGCGTCGCAAGAGGAAGCACCTTCTCCTGAAACCTCATGTTGTCCTAGCTGCGGAGCAAGTCCCACATCGAGCGGTAGTGATGCTGTAGTGGAGCGACTCGACGCCTGATGAACTATTTCACCACCATGGGCACAGTCACGCCGAGGTCCTTCAACCACCTCGGCCTGGCCCAGACAGGGGCAAGGCGGGGGCTCGTGAGCTTCTGATGGCCCCAGCCAGAGTTTGGAACAGCAGGCCCCGCCGGAACATGGAGCAGAGGGTTGAGCACGCCGGCGTCAACAAACACCCATCGTGTACGGAACTTGCTCGTCGATGAAGGAAGCTCGAAGTCGATCCCCACGCCTGCTGCTGTGGCCACGACCAGGAAGCCCACGCACCCCGAGCTCTGCCGGGGACCGGTCAAATGCAACGAGAAGAAATGGCAGAGGAGGGCCACGTAAGGAGCGATGCCCACCATGGCCTCACACAAGAAGGCAAAGATGGCAAGAAGGGTCACAGATTGAGGTTCGAGATGGAGCATGTGGATCAGATAATGCTCGAGCACCGTGTTGAAGAAGTCTGAGAAGGGAGGAATCAGGCCAGCCCAGAGGGCCTCTATGAAGATCGGAACCTCAGTGGTTGCCCGAGCCATGCGAGCGCGAGACGTGGTCCAAGCCACCGCCTCTCCCCACTCGTTGAAACTGGAGGCAAGCATGGGGCACCTTGTCCATGGCCTCATCGTTGAGCACCCGAGGCCGGCCGAGCGCCGACGCAAAGGACAGAGGCGCAGTTGGCAAAGATAGAGGTTTCTTCCCCTTTTCAGCTTGTTTCGGCGTCATGGCGAGGAAGCAGGCGGAGCGCAAGTCAGATTGGGAGGGCAGAGCAGGGCCTCGAGGAAGCAGGGAGATTGGAAGAGCCAGGTGTGGGTGAAGGAAGAATAATTGTGTGAGAGGCGGGGGCCGCACAACCAGTCGGATCCCAGCGCAGCGTGGGGAAGTGAAGACGAACACATCCAATCAACCGCCACGCTTCAACAGAGGCCGCAGGCTTTTGGGGCATGCGATGCTCCATACTTGACTCTTGGCTTCGCCGCGAAGCCAAGCCCGAGCGCACCTTGGGCCCGGGGGATACTGTCGGCATTCTGGAACGAGGGTCCCCAGACTTGCCTACCTGCAGCCCACGGCGTGGCTAAGCTAGCAGGCCGTATGACCCATCTTCACCAACAAGGCATCCAAGACCCTCACGAGGGGCCAAGCCTCACGAGGTGGACGATGCAAGACCTCCTCAAGAGTGGCCTAGTCGGCCAAACCTCACGAGGCTCTCGTGGCGTGGGCCATGACGATCGTCGCCAGGCAGACGCCAGCGAAGCAGGCACAGGCGAAGAGTACCGAGGCATCTTGCAAAGGTTTCCATATCGGTGCAACGAGACCAAGACAAGAAGGACAGCAAGACGGAGGTCATCGTGGAGCCCAAGACGGCGTCACCACCATAGCCTTTCGCAGGCGAAGACCACTTTTGTCAGGATAGCTTGTACTAGCTGTCCCCCTTCGAATTTGCTCGCCGTTGTTGGCTCCCTTCCCGCTCAATATTTGGGAAGAGGACCAGGGCCTATATATGTAGAGCTAGCCACCATCATAGAGGGGCATATCACTCTCACCTGCACAAGTTAGCCAAGCACAAGAACACCTCAACCTCAGGAGGTTGTTCTTCCCCTAGTATTGTTCATCATCAGCCCAAGAGGCAATCCACCATCACCACACTAGAGTAGGGTATTACACCACAATGTTGGCCCGAACCAGTATAAATCTCCTGTCTTGCCGTGTTGCGATCTCGTCGAGTTCGTCCGCGAGACCTTAGCGATCTAGGGCGTAGATTGGTAGGAGGGAAAGACTTCGCGCGCACCCCAGTGTTTGAACCTTAAGGGTTTGCCGGAACCCCACATCCGACAGCTACTACTACCGTTGATGATCATGACACAAGCGGAGGCACGAGTACGAGGCCCATACAGAGACAGAGGAGAAGATGACAGTGTTGCAGGAGAGGGAGGCGACGATTGTGTGAGCGTTCGAGACGGGCGTCGTGAGCAAGCAAGCCAGGGGATTTCATCCCGATGTTGCAGGACGTGGATCCTTTCCCTGAGAAATCACGAAGATCGGGCCGATAAAACTCTTATATTCCAGCGTCCAAATGGCCAGGCACCTGGCTCGAGGCTGATTTTACTCACGGGATTTCCACCCAGGGAATTGGCCGGGATCCTCCAGGGTTCCCCTCGCTACCGAATAAGCCCTCAGTGGCGGCCTGGCAAAATTGTCCCAAGTGCGAGTGTGTAAAACAGAAGAAAACAAAAAACTGAAACAAATTGGGAGTGTTGGGATTTGATCCCTGGACTTGCTCGACAAAGAAGCACTACGATTGCCAGTTGGAATGATCAATGCTGATGATAATTTGTGGGGTTCCGACCAAGATGAAACAAGTGTGTGTGCATGTGAAATATACAACAACAACAACAACAAAATGCAGAGGTCGCTAGGTTTGAACTCAAGATGTCCTAGATGTGAGCGCGAGTGGCTAACCAGCTGGGCTGCCCTCGGGTGTGTGTTTAACAGAGGGGAACAACACTTCTTAATGGAAGGTAAAGGCAGCGCGTTAGAATCACCATGGACGCACAGTGCTTTCTGGAGATGGCAACAAGCAAGCACAGCAGCGCTAGTAGTAGCAGGGTAGTGGCGAGCGTGCGGAAACTGGTGATGGTTAGCTCCGAAACACGTGCATGCAGCGACTAGAGCTTGAGCTCGTGCTCGAATCGGGCACAGTCGTTGCGAGATCATGGTGACAGGCGCTAGGTGGGCATGGGGAGGATTGTAGGTGAGCTGCGGTGTTGCAGTTCCATGCGTGGCATGGAGGATGCGAGTGCGGAGAACGTGGCGTGGATGCGCCCTTCCACGCACGTGTGTAGGTCGAGCTATTGCTTGTGGCTATGGCGGCCATGGCCTTGGTCAAGAGTGAAACGACAGCTACGAGATGGATTCAAGCCGCGAAAGAATTGGGGAGGAGCGGATTCTCACCATGGTCTCGAGGAACACGACGAGGGGGCCAACACGACAGAGGGACGACGAGGCTCGCTGAACTTGCCGTTCCTTTGAGCCGTGAATAATATGAAGCAGAGGAAGAGGGCATCGCGGCACATGGTGCCTCCGGCCTTCGATTGCCACGGAATGCAGTAGTGGCGGCGTCGTGATATGTCTCCAAAGTATCTATAATTTACAAAGAATTCATGATGTTATATTATGCTTCTTGGATGTTTTACAATAATTTTATAGCAACTTTATATCATTTTTTGGGACTACCTATTGACCCAGTGCCCAGTGCCACTTGCTGTTTTTTGTTTGTGTTTTACATTGCAGGAAATCAATATCAAACGGATTCCAAATACCGCAAAACTTTTTGTGGATTTTCTATGGACGGAAGCCATCCAATGGGCTAGAGCAGCACCTGGGGGTTGCTCCGAGGGGGGAACAACCCATGAGGGTGTGCCTGGGGGCCTAGGCGTGCCCAGGTAGGTTGTTCCCACCTCGGTGGCCTCCCGCACCCCTTCTTTGCCCTATAAATCATCAAATATTCCAAAACCCCTCGGGGTAACCCTAGATTAGAAGTTCCTCCGCCGCATGCCTCAATAGCCACCTAAAACCAATCTCGACCCCGTTCCGACACCCTGCCGGAGGGGGGAATCACCACCAGTGGCCATCTTCATCATCCGGGCGGCCACCACGATTAGGAGGGACAAGTCTACCCTCGGGGATGAGGGTTTGTACTAGTAGTTATGTGTTTAATCTCTCTCTCTCTCTCTCTCGTGTTCTTGATGTCACAATCTTGATCTATCGGGGGCTTTGTTAATATAGTTGGATCATATGGTGTTTTCCCCTCTCTATCTTGTTTTGATGAATTGAGTTTTCCCTTTGAGATTTCGTTTTATTGGATTGAATAATTTTATGGATTTGAGAGCACTTGATATATGTCTTGCAAATGAATACTCGTGGTGACCATGGAGTATGATATTGATTCACTTGATGTATGTTCTGGCACTCAACTCACGGATTCCTGAGGTTTCATTGGGGTAATCTATGCATAGGAGTTGATGCATATTCTTGTCTTTGTTTCTCCTATAGAAATCTTGGGGCACTCTTTGAGGTTCTTTGTGTTGGATTGAATATTTTGAATCTGAAATTATTTGGTGGTATTTTAGCACAAACCCGTGGATAGATTTATCAGGAAGAATAGCATCGAGGTGGTTTCGTACCCTACAAACGATTTCTTCCTATGTTCTCCGCTAGATAGGAACTTTGGAGTGATTGTTCATTGCACGTTGAGGGGTGGTTATATGATCCAATTATATTAGCATTGTTGAGAGATTGCACTAGTGAAAGTACGGATCCTAGGCCTCATTTTTAAGCATTGCAATACCATTTGTGCTCTGTTTTATCAATTGCTACCGTGTTGTTTTTATTGTTCTTTTTACAAAAACAATATCTACTATCCATATTACACTTGTATCACCATCTCTTTGCCGAACTTGTACACCTATACAAATTACTGTTGTATTTGGTGTGTTGGGGACACAAGAGACTCTTTGTTATTTGTTTGTAGGGTTGTTTGAGAGATACTATCTTCATCCTACGCCTCCCATGGATTGATAAACCTTAGGTCATCCACTTGAGGGAAAATTTCTACTGTCCTACAAAACTTTGCGCTTGGAGGCCCAACACGTTTCTACAAGAATAAAGTTACGTAGTAGGCATCAAGATCTTTTCTAGCGCCATTGCCGGGGAGGTGAGTGCTTGAAGGTATATCTTTAGATCTTGCACTTGAATCTTTTAGTTTCTTGTTTATCACTAGTTTGGTTTATAATAGAAAACTACAAAAAAATGGAGAATGGGTTACCTCAAGTTGTTCTTTCTCTTTATAATGTTTATCTTTAGAATAAGGATTCTGATAATTGTGCTCAATTTCTAGAAAAAGAATTCAACAAAATTTATGGCATACAAACGTTGGATGATGGGCATGATTGCAATATTGATAGTATGAATTCTTTGGATATCCATGATGTTAATGATGATTGCATTAGTCATGATAATGATGTCTCCTATAAGAATGTCAATTTTGCAGAGTGAATTGGGAATGCAATTGCACACCAAAGAGAAGATAGATTTTGCAAGAAGCATAAATATTTAGAAACGAAAAAGTTGCAAGAGAGGCTAGATGATTGTTGTAACACCCTTGATGTGGCTATATCTCCCACGTGTCGAAGCACGACTTAGAGGCATAACCGCATTGAAGGCAATGTCGCAAGAGGTGTAATCTTTACACATCCCATTTACTGAATAAGAAAGAGGTATAGAGTTGGCTTACAATCGCCACTTCACACAATACATAAATATAGCATTACATCATCCAGATATAATGAAGGTCCGACTATGGAACCAAAATAAAAGAAGACCACCCCTAATGCTACAGAACCCCGATCGCCCCAACTGGGCTCCACAACTGATCGAAAGGAAATGAAACAACACAACAAACACGATCTTCATTGAGCTCCTCCTTGAGCTTGGTTGCATCACCTGCACGGTATCAACGGCACCTGCAAACTGGGTTTGGAAGTAATCTGTGAGTCACGGGGACTCAGCTATTTCACACCCTCGCGATCAAGACTATTTAAGCTTATGGGTAAGGAAAAGGTATGTGAGGTGGAGCTGTAGCAAGCACTAGCATATATGGTGGCTAACATACGCAAAAGAGAGCGGGAAGAGAAGGCAACGCACGGTCGTGAACCAGAAGTGATCAAGAAGTGATCCTGAAACTACTTATGATCAAGCATAACTCCAACACCGTGTTCACTTCCCGGACCCCGCCGAGAAGAGACCATCACGGCTACACACGCGGTTGATGCATTTTAATTAAGATAAGTTTCAGGTTTTCTACAACCGGACATTAACAAATTCCCATCTGCCCATAACCGCGGGCACGACTTTCGAAAGTTCAAAACCCTGCAAGGATGTCCCAACTTAGCCCATCACAAGCTCTCACGGTAAACAAAGGATATTCCTTCTCCCAGGAAGACCCGATTAGGCTCGGAATCCCGGTTATAAGACATTTCAACAATGGTAAAACAAAACCAACAAAGCCACCCGAATGTGCCGACAAATCCCGATAGGAGCTGCACATATGTCGTTCTTAGGGCACACCGGATTGTCCAAGGTTCCGGTAGGCCAGCCTAGAGTTGCCCCTGGTGGCCACCGGCAGCTGACAGGTTGGACCAACACTCAGAGGAGCACTGGCCCGGGGGTTTAAATAAAGATGACCCTTGAGTCTGCAGAACCCATGGGAAAAAGGCTAGGTGGAAAATGGTAAAACCAATGTTGGGCCTTGCTGGAGGAGTTTTATTCAAGGCGAACTGTCAAGGGATTCCCATTATAACCCAACCGTGTAAGGAACGCAAAATCAAGGAACTTAACACCGGTATGACGGAAACTAGGGCGGCAAGACTAGAACAAAACACCAGGCATAAGGCCGAGCCTTCCACCCTTTACCAAGTATATAGATGCATTAATTAAATAAGAGATATTGTGATATCCCAACAAATCCATGTTCCAACAAGGAACAAACTCCAATCTTCACCTGCAACTAACAATGCTATAAGAGGGGCTGAGCAAAGCGGTAACATAGCCAAACAATGGTTGCTAGGACAAGGTGGGTTAGAGGCTCATGGCAATATGGGAGGCATGATATAGCAAGTGGTAGGTATCATAGCACAGGCATAGCAAAAGAGCGAGCATCTAGCAAGCAAAGATACAAGTGATTTCGAGGGTATGGTCATCTTGCCTGAGATCCCGCAAGGAAGAAGAACGAGTCCATGAAGAAGACAAACGGACGTAGTCGAACTGATCCTCACAAACGCGACGTTATTGCAACCAACCCGAAGAAGCAACACCGGAAAGAAGCAAACAATCATGGTAAACAACCACCACATAAGCATGACATGATGCACAACCAAGTATGATGCATGTCCGGTTTAATGAAGCATGGCATGGCAAAGTGCACAAGTAATCCTACAAATTAAATGGAGCTCAATATGCAACGAGTTGCATATTGACGAAACACCACATCAATTATTTAGTTCTCTCTCATTTATGTACTCAACAATATTAAATGTTGATTATCATGACAATGGGTGAAGCATATGAAAACTACCTATCTAGGCAAGTTTAAATGAGGACGGAACAACAAAACAACAAGTCCGGAAACTCCTCATGTGCATATTGTAGGTTTGGTACTGTTCTTCCCTAAACACAATTTTAGAGTTATTAAGCATGCAAAGTAAGGCCACCATGTTAAACTAGGCATTTTTCGACCCCATTTATATATAATGTTTATTTAAAACCGAGCTACGGTTAAATAGTTATGAATTAAATCATTTTAACATGGCAATTAAGCAAAATTAAACAAACAACTAGTTTAAACATTTTAAACATGCATGAAAGTGGCAAATTATTAATCTACACAAAATTCTAAGCATTTTACATATATAACTAATTTTGATATGATGCATGGTTGGTGAGTTATAATATGCATGATGTTAAGGGTCTTTTCTGCAAAACTGGTAAACCCTGGATAAAGATAAATTCGTAGATCTGAACAAAACACTACACTGGGCCGAATCTGGTCGGCCCCAAAAGTACACAGGAGCGGGGCTGCTCACCCTCGGCTGAGGCCCACAACAGAGAGGAGAGGGGCGCGCTGGGCGTTGCTGCAGGATTGTGACCCACGCGGGCACGAGGTGGCCGGCTCGGTCTCACTGAATCGAGACGAGCAGGGCAGCGGTTCGAGCTCCTCTTCTTGATGCAGAACACGCAGAGGTCGTGGCAGGTCATGGAGGTCGACAACGATGGGGAACGCGGCAGCGCAGCGGATCCAGGAAGGCGAGAGGCACGGCAGGGGCGAGGCGCGATGACAGCTTGCTGGTGAGGGGCGAGGCGGATGCAGGCGAGCGAGGCAGGGGAGCTTGGCGCGCGGCTTCGATGGCTGGCCGGCGAGGCTTAGCACACAGGAAGGAGGTCCAGTGGGGCCCAAGGGCATAGGTCGTCAGGGTGTGATAACCCACAAGTATAGGGGATCGCAACAGCTTTCGAGGGTAGAGTATTCAACCCAAATTTATTGATTCGACACAAGGGGGGCCAAAGAATATTCTCAAGTATTAGCAGCTGAGTTGTCAATTCAACCACACCTGGAAACTTAGTATCTACAGCAAAGTGTTTAGTAGCAAAGTAATATGATAGTGGTGGTAGTTGCAACAAAAGTAAAGATAGCAAAAGTAATGTTTTTGGTATTTTGTAGTGATTGTAACAGTAGCAACGGGAAAGTAAATAAGCGAGAACTAGTATATGGAAAACTCTTAGGCACCGGATCAGTGATGGATAATTATGCTGGATGCGGTTCATCATGTAGCAGTCATAACATAGGGTGACACAGAACTAGCTCCAATTCATTAATGTAATGTAGGCATGTATTCCATATATAGTCATAAGTGCTTATGGAAAAAAACTTGCATGACAACTTTTGTCCTACCCTCCCGTGGCAGTGGGGTCCTATTGGAAACTAAGGAATATTAAGGCCTCCTTTTAATAGAGAACCGGAATAAAGCATTAGCACATAGTGAATACATGAACTCCTCAAACTATGGTCATCACCGGGAGTGGTCCCGATTATTGTCACTTCGGGGTTGCCGGATCATAACACATAGTAGGTGACTATAGACTTGCAAGCTAGGATCAAGAACTCACATATATTCATGAAAACATAATAGGTTCTGATCTGAAATCATGGAACTCGGGCCCTAGTGACAAGCATTAAGCATAGCAAAGTCATAGCAACATCAATCTCAGAACATAATGGATACTAGGGATCAAACCCTAACAAAACTGACTCGATTACATGATAAATCTCATCCAACCCATCACCGTCCAGCAAGCCTACGATGGAATTCCTCACGCACGACGGTGAGCATCATGAAATTGGTGATGGAGGATGGTTGATGATGACGACGACGACGAATAGCCCTCTCCGGAGCCCCGAACGGACTCCAGATCAGCCCTCTCGAGAGGTTTTAGGGCTTGGCGGCGGCTCCGTATCGTAAAACGCGATGATTTCTTCTCTCTGATTTTTTCTCTCCGAAATCAAATATATAGAGTTGGAGTTGGCGTCGGAGGGTTTCTAGGGGGCCCACGAGGTAGGGGGTGCGCCCTAGGGGGGGCGCCCCCCACCCTCGTGAGAAGGGTGTGGGCCCCCTGGTCTTTATCTTTGGCGAGGATTTTTTATTGGTTTTTCTAAGATGTTCCATGGAGTTTCAGGACATTCCGACAATATTTGTTTTCTACACATAAAACAACACCATGGGTCTAGCTTCTAGTCAACCGATCTTGTGATTGGAGTGATCACTCTTGCCCTTGGGTGCGTAGGTGTGTAGGATTTTGTAGATTGGACAGGCGGGAGCCTTTATATGAGAAGTGCAGTCTGTGTGAATTCACGTGTGTGTTGGCCATCTACTCCACACCCCTCTACTACTCCTACCTTTGGCTATATGACAGGTTGGCCATCCACCCATTGGGCCCACGTGTCATACACCCAAAGGCAGGTGCAGTAAGTTAATGAAGTTGCGTCCCCCTCCATGCCGGTGTAGTATAGTCATCTCACCGGACCTCTAGTTGGGGCCAACCGAGAGAACTTTGATGTTTACTGGTTTATTGGTCCCCTTTGCATTTTGCGCCAAGTTATGACCTTTGATTTAACTAATAAAATGTTAATGCATGTAACAGAAAATGTTGTGTAAGTCACCTTACGAAAACCAAATAATCCCAAAACACTTAGGCACGGTACATTAACTCCCTCCTCGTTTCTTATTTCGTGACATATCAACCAATGGGAGATGTGGGCCGTGCATGCTTTCAATGACATGAGACTACCAAACATCACATGCAGTGGTTAGTTCATTGCATGTAATCCTATTAAGAAGCAAAAAGTCATTAAGTTATCTCGCCGATAGGAATAACACAATACACCATGTATTTATTTACAGAGGGAGTGTACATTTTTTGTGACATGCATTACTAGATGTTGCTACTCAAATACTAAATCCAGATGGACATGGTAGTACTACTAAATCCAGTCTATGGTGCTAGTACTAGTAGTAGTACTACCAATGTAGTAGCACCATACTACCCATTGGTCAAACTATTACATGCTTCTCCTCACAGTGAAGTGACAATACCCTACGCCGAAGATAACACCTGAGTATAGGCGCCGTGTTCGGCATACCATAGTCAGCCTCACCGTCTGCAGTCACTATCATGATGGCTGTAGACCTAGCCTGCTCACAACTAGCCGTGTTTGACATAATTTCCCGTGCGTAGATGCCCGTGCATTGCACGGAAGACCAATATTGGGGGGTGGACGGTGCCGGCAGTGGCCATTGTGCCAGATTTTTCCATGGCCTTCTAGATGTGGTGGGGAGGAGATAAGGATGATTGTGAGAGACAAGGAGTTGTTTGTAAATAGGGAACAAGTGCGGGCATCTTTTTGCAAAACTGGAGAAGTTTTTTCTATGCATTAGATCTAGATCTAACGGCTATTGGTGAAAGATGGCAGGCACAACATCATCACCAACTCAGGACGTGTTTGATTCACAGGATTTTCAAAACGCAGGAATAGGACATGGTAATATTACAAGTTTCGAACTGAGATTACAAATGTTAGGAGTAATGATGCACCTACGAATAGGGAATTACTAGGAAGTTTATGTAACAACTTTCATTACTTCAGGTGGATGCAGCATTATCGTACAAACTAAAATCCACCGCCCTGACAAGTCACTAATGGGCAAATAAGTTTTCGAGTCACTGGCCACTTGATGTTTCAAAAGCAAATTCAGCTTCTGCAGAGACTTTGTCATTTAAGATTAGACGCTTGCGGTGATCAGCACGTCATTCATTGTTGCGCCAGAGAACGCCAAACCTCATTACCTTGAGCACACTTGCCTCCAGAACAAAGAACCTGGGAAATTTAATCTCTGATGTGCTGCCTCGATAGTCGATCAAATCAATTTCTTTAAGATGGAGATCAAGGCATTCGATGAGATTGTTATAGTGCAGCACATATTTTACTTTCGGGTATTTTTTTATCTGCAAAAGAAGAGAACATATTAGAGCAGCTGGCTGTATAAGATTGCCGTGTCATCAAGAGGTACCAATATCATTCACTCATATGATAGGGTTGGCTGGCTAGTGATATTTTTTCACTCTCTCTCTCACTTTCTCTTTCCTTTCATTTACCTAGGAGTAAGTGAAGAGCTTGGGCATTTGTTGCCTTCCACTATGTGGCCGATGCCATATTTCGCCAAAGTTGTTGACACACGAACATGTCACGTGTATCCTCGACGCCAGGGGTGATGCACCGCTGCTCACGTCGAAGGAGACCCGACCGACAGCGCGATACGCAAGAAGTCGACAGGCGCTTTTGCAGACCCGAAAACCCCACACCCCCGGGAGGGACCCCGTCAGGGAGTGCTGCGGCTAAGTGCTGCCCTAGGTCGATTCGCTCGCCCCTAGAGCCTCGGGATTCGCAGCTCTAAAACACGAAGAATAGCGAAGAACGAGATAGAAAAACGGTGCAGAGATAAAACATAGATGAAAAAGTAGTATATTGATTTGTTTGATTGTGTGTTGTTCAATCGGCCATCACCCCCAACATATATAAGAGGCGGCTGGACTTCCCGTACAAGCAAAGGATTCATCTAGGCTTTTCTTACAAAAAAATTACATCAATTCACGTCCTAGAGTCCTAGTTCTATTCCAACTCGGATTCAGTCTGAATCTGGCCCAACTTCTGTCTTCCTCCTTGTGCGGGCCGCCGAGCTGGCATATGACCTTCGATAGAGACGGCCCAAATATGAAACTTGTGCGCCTCGACGAGATGAACAATCCTTATGTTGAACACTTTTCCAAATAAGACCATCTTGAATATTCTACGAAGCCATCTTTAATATCCGGTCGGACTCGGTCATGTAACGGACTAGATTGTCCGAGTCTCGTAGTGAACTTACAGGACGTATACTATCTCATATGATAATGACTCCAAAACCAAAGTTCACTATTTTGACGATGCGCACAACTTCCGTGTTGATCACTTTTCCATCCGTGGTCATCTGGATCACCTTTCGGGCACATCTTCAGTTTCACTCGGATCCGAGCTCATCCACTCGGATATTAGAGTTTTTCGTCCGACTGGACCTTTTCACTCGGATGTTAGAGTCTTTCACTCGGAAGACAATCTTTCACTCGGATGACTATAATTTCACACGGAAGACAATCTTTCACTCGGATGACTATATTTCGCTCGGAAGGCAATATCTTACTCGAACGTCAAGTTTTCATTCCGATGGTAATCTTTTCACTCGGATAATAATTTCACTCAGATTACTATATTTTCACTTGGAAGCCAATCTTTTACTCGACCGATAAGTTTTTCACTCGACCTTTTACTCGATCGGTAGGATTTCACTCGGATGGTAAACTTTTCACTCGGATTTCCCGACTGAAAACACAGCCTGATCTTGATTTGCCTCTCCAAGTTGCATATGACCTCGGATTGAGACAAATTTTATAAGAAAAACGATCGGCTCGACGAGACAAAACTTTTTTGTGCTGAAGGTTTTTCAATTCAAGGCTGTCTTGATGGCTGAATTACTCGCGCAACCTATCAGACAAGTGTCGGGCACCTCGCACCATATTTCCATTGAGGTTTGGTCTGTAGTGTATTGCCTCTAAATTTTGTATATGAACTCGGATTGAGATGATTTATATATCAAAATCGATTGCCTCGACGAGACGAAGACAATTACTTAAGAGTGCTCCTTCATCTGAGGTCATCTTGAAGACGTTATTGGCCAAAAACCACTCGGAACATTAAATTATACCACTCGGAGTATTGTTTCGGTCCGTAAGATAAAGTCGAATGAATATAACCGAAACATCAAAGTGTTCCACTCGGCGACGTGAATCTTTTCATGCTGAAAACCCGTTCACTCGAGACCATCTTCATTGCAATCTGTATCTTGCCAAAATCAGATGTCAACAAAAGTATGCCACATAATACGCACCGATGTCAAATCAAAAGATTTTGGCACCGCTCTGGCGATGTGAGAGAGTTGTCACCGCTGTGCACACAGACCCACATGTATAAACAAATCAATCAAACCAACTACACCAGCCTCTCACTCTCCCAAACAAGTGTTTTTTATTGCCTCAGTCCTCTCTCTCTCTCCCACGCAAGTGTTTTTTTCATTACGTGAGTTAATTTGGCACCGGAGCAAAGTAGGTGATCCAGATTGGGGTACCAGGTGAGCAATGGAGGGGCATCGATGCCAAATGAATCACAAGTGAATTTGGCATGTGTTTTGGCCTACATAGTGGAGGGCCGTTATAGCCCACTTTTGTACTACCTCTTATTTAGTATAATATTTTGATCATAGATTTATGTTAGAAAATGCCAATGCATGTCACTACAAATTACACCATTTGAAATTATGTTCAAATACGAATCCAATGATATAGTTCTTAGTGACATGCATTAACATTTTGTCAGTTAAATCTATGGTCAAATTTTGATACTACAAAAAAGGAAGAGTAAACCAGGACGGAGGTAGTACTTGCTCTTAGGGTAACCATAGACTTACTGGAGTAGTCTAAGTTACTTTCCACTATGACTAGCCTAGGTTACTATAGTAGTACAACAAAAAAACGATGCAGGTGATCACGTGAGAAAAAAATACTAAAAACATTTCTTTCGGTGCAGTGCGCAGATGCAGTTCTGAATGCTACGCTTGTCATCGTAATTTGGGAAAATTACGAACAAATTGAGCTAGGTTGTGATTACCGTTTACTAATAGGAAAGAAGTTTCACCTCGATGAGTAGCTTCTCCGTGCATGGAAACCATGTAAGGAATCCAACAACTTCATCCACATTGGGGCTGATAGATTTTATTGCCAAGATCTTCACTATGCACATAGACTTGGTCAAGCTTGTGGGAATGATTTTCTGAAAGACAGACGTAAATACATCAAGAATAAATTTAAAAATGTGAATTTCAAGAAGACGGAGAAGAAGATGAGTGTTGTACCTGAACAATTATGGATCCAATAAAGAGTTCGGAGAATTTGGCAGACGAGTGCACCAATGTTGTCAATTTCGACGTGTCAATGACCCTGATTTTTGTTGGACCTTCTAGATCTGATACAAGCAATCTCCCAAGGAAAGGAACATTCTTAATGACCATAATGTGGAACAGTTGGAGTGATCTCTTCCCAATTGATGTCTTGTTGCTGGGCCAGCAAGACCCATAAATCCATCAGAGATTTGTCGAGGCGATGTGGAGGCTAATGAACCCGTGGATCTGCTCAAGACGAAGGTACTCGAACATAGTACAACTGCGGAGCAGGTGCTCCATAGACTTCTTCGAGATAACAATGTCGAAGAGGTCGAGCTGCTTGAGTTGAGGGAGAAGAAGGGAGGGTGCAACATTAATCTGGGGAAGATAGCAGGAGCTGAAGCTGGCGCGATGCAGCGTTGGCGCGAGGCGGAGCACGGACGGCGACAGAGAGCGACATCATCCAGCTTCGAAGCTAAGCTCCTCGAAATGATCTAGGTCAGGGGATAAGAACCACTCGTCGAACTTGGGCAGGACCTTGCAGTTGATACTGAACATGCGGAGGTCAAGGCGTTTGGCTGGCCCAGGGTGCGATGAAAGGATCTTGGAGACTGCGGCCATGCGTTTGCAATCCCCGTCGCATAGGAAGCTGTCGACGGTGAGGTTCAGGGCGACGCGACGCCAAAGGGGGCGCCACCACCGGGAGAGCAGGGCGGTCCGCACAACAGATTTGGTGGGGCCTCTAGTTTACTTATTTTCACCCACTACCACATGGGCCAACACACGAAGATACATAACACGAGCTAACAAGGCAGCATGTGGACAGGTTGACCGCTCAACTAAACAATATACAGAGCTATACACTAACACAGTGAGTGTATAATCCGTCGGTATAGAGTGTTCGAGTGAGAGGGGAGGCCCGTGAGAGATAGCAGAGAGAGAGAGAGAGAGAGAGAGAGCAACTCCCTCCGTTCGATAATGTAGTTCCAACATTTTTTCAAATTCAAACTTTTGAAACTTTGACCAAAGATAAATGCTAGCATGAAGTAAGTACATGTTGTGATGAATCTAATGATCGTTCCAGATGTAAATGTTTTTCTCCACATATACCTGGTCAAACTTTTCTGAGGTTTGACTTTTCAAAACATCCATATGCTTATGGACGTGAGTCCCTAACTAGAGAGAGAGAGAGAGTGAAATATGAAGAATGAGTGAAAAAAGTGTGTGTGCGTGTGTGAAAGAGACATGGACAACACTCGATAAAATTCGAGAAAAAACGTATGTGTCTTATGCAAACATATCACACATGCATCTTCGACAACGGAAGCAAGGTGACGAGATAGTGTGTGGTTGTTTGCAACTGAGAGAGCGAGAACCCTAGAACGTAGCCAGGAGGGGTCTAACAAACAAGGGAGAGAGGTCGAGAGAGATGTACAAAGAAAATGCAAACATGGGGAGGAGAGAGTGTATGTTTGTCATAGAGAGATCCCCTGGAGATCGTGATGGGACTACATGGGTAGGAGATCGAGTGACAAGGTGTGTGCGCGATAGAAGATACCCCAAGAGATATCGAGATAGACGTATGGATGGAAGGAGACAATACGTGTGTTCCTGATGGCTTGTGAGAGATAATCATACTTGGGGGGGGGAGTGCTTGCGCCTATGATGGAGTGAGGGATTATGGTACTTATTAGGGGGGTCACATAGAGAGAGAACAAGGGCGGAGAGTGTTGGATGGGTATATATGTATAGCGCGAGCGAGACATGTGTATGTCTGAACCAGGGAGATATAAAGTTGGAGAGAGATTGAGGAGCCCCGATAAGGCTGAGTGGTGCGTCAGATAGCTGAGAGGGGGAAAGAGATATTCCATCTGCTCGATAATGCAGTGAGTGTAAATTTTTTAGAAGTCAAACTTTGGAAACTTTGATCAGGTTTACACAAATGTTATTTATATCTACAATACCAAAGATACATCATACGAAACTACATCTCATGGTGAATCTAATGGTTTATGTTTGCCGTTCTATATGTAATTGTTTTTCTCCACGTACATGGTCAAACTTTGTGATGTTTGACTTAACAAGAAATCAATATTCTATGGACCGAGGAGAGTGCCTAAGTCGAGAGAGATCAAGTGTGTGTGAAGGAGAATGAGTAAGTGTGCAAAAAGAGTATGTGTGTGAAAGAGAAAGTGACAACAAGCAATAAATTAGAGAGACTGTGTGTGTTTTTTCATTTCCTAGGTGAACATCTCACGCATGCATCTCCGAGATAGAAAAGCAAGGCGAGGAGATACACGGATATAGCTAGTGTGTGATTGTTTGCAACAGATAGAGACACCTCTATAGCACATGTCCAATAGAGTTCTGGCCAACAAGGAACAAAGGTCGAGACGGACACATGGAGAACATGGACACATGGGGAGGGCGAGAGGGTGTGTTTGTGATAGAGAGTTCCCCTCGAGATCATGAGGGGACTATATGGGTGGGAGATCGAGGGAGGTGCATGCGCGATAGAAAGATGCCCCGAGAGAAATCGAGATAGACCATGCACATCTTTGTGATGGAGACTAAGATTAGCTAGTCATATACATATATGGGGACTGCATGTGCCTACATTTGAGTGAGGGACCATCATACTTGGCTATCTAGGCATGACATTGTGTGTGTGTGTGTGTGCGTGTGAGATGGAGAGAGAACGAGCGAGAGAGATATAGTTTTAGATGGGCCTATCGAGTGCGAGTGAGATATTCATGTGTATGTGTGACCCAGGTAGATGGAGAGTTTGAGAGAGAGGGGGGAGAGCTCCGAGACGATGGAGTGGTGAGTGAGAGACTTACGGGCAACGAGCCAAGGAATTTGTGTGTGTACGATGACTGCACCCAAGATACCTAGCCTGGACTAGAGAATCATACATAGTGTGCTAGAGAGACCTATAGATGGAGTATATATGCATGCGAACTAGAAAGACCCCTCACCCACACACACATAAAGAGAGAGAGAGAGAGAGAGAGAGAGAGAGAGAGATGGAGAGAAAGCGAGAGGGACAAACAAGGTTTGTGTGTTGGATGCGTGCGACAGAATTGAAGATTATCAGAGAGAGAGAGAGAGAGAGAGAGCAGGAGTCCGGGAGAGGGGGAGGTCGTGTTTTATGCATCAAAGACTGATATAAACCATGTTTCGATATAAACTTGAATTCAAATATTTAAATTGGAGAACATGTTGTGTGTAATCCACACATGAACGGATATATGCGTATATCAAACAAGTTTATTAATTTGACTTTCAGCATGTTCATGGAGTACTATAATACTGTACAACATGCTACTCGATTGTGGTGTTCAATTTTGGATTTAGTTCACTATTTTGACCTGGTGAACGAGCTATTTCATTGAATCGAGATATTTCATTTTCGGTTTGATTCCCATTTTTGAGTGGGTCAACTATTTTTCATATAGTAAATCGCTAGCAACAAGCATGTAAAAACACATTACTCCCGAGCATCATCTCTCCATCTAAAAAAGAAGTGGCAAGCTAATATTTCAAAATTTGATTCGAATCGACTTGGTAAGTTAGACATGGATGCTCGTTCTCCAAAAATTTGAACGAACCATTAAACATCCTCTGCTCGGTGGAATTTGCCCGAGCAAATAAATTGGAGACATGAAATTACCATCCTATGTGGGACACCCATCAATTGGCCCGTTGTACATCGAGGGTAGGTTCGTAACTTCATCCAAGCGCGCCTTCTCCTCGGCCGAAATGACATGTGTCGAATAATTCATAAACCATGGTCGGCAAAACAAGCTCTCCTCGCCCGAAATAGCTCGCACCCACTATTTCAAAACACGCTCTCCTCGCCCGAAATTGCTCGGGCCCACTATATTTCAAAACACGCCCTCCTCGCCGGAAATCGCTCCCGCCCACTATTTGGGGAGAAGCAAAGTTACTCTACTATCCCTAACCCTGAGTACACAGACCCAAGCCGAGAAGCGTAAAGGCAGGGGTAGAACTGTAACCCCCCCTCACATTTCAGACAAATGCGTCTGTAAAACATGGTTCCACTCCCCTCCCAATTCTCCCCCATTCATACCTCGTGGGCGCCAAATCACCTTCTCCCGGGAAGCTCCCTTCTCCCAAGCCGTGAAACCTCTGCCCCTCATCCATTGCGCCCCCACCACACCAATGTCACAGCCGCCCTCATCCCTAATGCCGGAGACGCTGTCCATTTGCCGTCGTGCACTGGGTCGTGTGCCTCTTACTCCGTGCTGCTAGAGCTGCCTCGACGACGGTCGCGTGAACCGTACCAGAGCCGATTCACCACCGCCGTTGTTCGCGGAGCCGGAGCGGCTCCAACTTCTGATCCGTCCAGAGTCCTAGCGCTGCTTCCCCGTAGCCATCAATCGTCGCGACATCATTGTTTCCCTGCCGCTGGTCGCCACCGCAACCGCGCCGGCCTCACCGACTCCGCAGGTGGACCTGCCTACTTGACCATGCCGCCATATAGGTCGCACCCTCATCTCAAATCAATTTATTTAGGCGTCAATTGCCTTAATTTTTATTCTGGGCCAGTTTATTCCCAATGGGAAGCAGCACCCCTCGAGGCGGCGGAGCTCCTAGGCTGCTTGTTGGCTGGTGTCTAACGTAAGGGAGCGGGGCCGCAAGTTCGCCACGGAAGCAGCGATTAGATGGCTATCTTAGAGTTGCGTCGGTTGAAGGTACTGCCGCCGCCGGATCTGGATGACGGGTAGTCTTTGTGGATTGGCCCGGGGGCGGCGCAACCACGGCAGTGCGGTGGGGCGGGGAGCGGGGTTTTGGCCGGGGCCACAGACGGCAATGGCAGACTGCTCTGCCGTTGGTCGCTAGCTCTTCCGGGAAGATTCCTAACAGTGTGAGCCGGGAGGCACAAGACGACCATCAAGCCATCTGGCATTGATCGGACAGAACCAAAATAAAATAAAATCGTGTGACCCCAATTTAGTCTTCAGTCAACAGACGTGTGACCACTCTCGTACCTTGTTGTTGATCTCTTAGTGTATTTCTTCAGATCAAAGAGATGTGTCGTTCTTAACATTATGTGTTATCTGCATCTTCAGCCACACCGTCTTCCGACTCACCGCGGCTGCTCCAACAAGGGAATCATACACCAAAAGGGAGCTATAGCCCCCACTCAAAAGTTCCCTGCATCGAATGCGCGTGCCCGACATGGACAACCACAACAACTGCAGGGCCATCGACAAGTCAACACATGATGCTCACTCCTATGGATGGCGGCCAGATAGGTTGTACCCTCATATTACTTGTGTGCAACATTTATGGCTTTGTTATTCATCTAAGCATGGAAAATAGATTATCATATTTCACTGTATATTCATGCTGATCTCTTACGGGTCTTGTTCAAGAGTTAATGTTGTTCCATAGTTCAGCTAAGATACTTGTTCTTTAGGTAACGTTGTTCCATAGTTATCATCCATCAGCCAACGCTATCCCACATGCTGGTGATTATAGTATTATACCACTTCTAGTATTACCTATGTTGTACTTTAATACTTTTGTTTGCCATCTAGTTAATCTCGAGTACAAATGATACATATTCTTTAGCTTTCATCTGTGTTATCCCTTTAGTTTTTAAGACCTGTTGCTGCTAGTTAACCCCGGTCCTACTATTTATATCGTCTCCTATAGGCACTCATTACATAAATCTAACTACTAGTTGTCTTCCATGCATGTCAGATATAATTGCACACACTGATATATCCACAAGAACCTCATGGAGCAATGTAAAGGCCAATAAACTTGATGTCAATGATACCCAATATGATGGAACATATAAAGGTAGTTCTTCAGAAGACTTGCAGAAAGATGTTGAATCCTCTTCACCCCACAAGGTCCTTGCTCTAACTTGGCCCGTGATATGGGTACAACATGCATATAATGTCCTGGAGTGTATCTACTCTATTGCAATGCCATGTGCTTAGCATGCTGATCATGCATGTAAATATGTCATGCCTTCCTACTTTTCAGTACCTATTCCATTCATGATAACATGGTTTCAAATTCAAGTAATGTCATTCTACTCTATCGCAATGCGATCTGCTTAATTTGGACATCATGCTTCCGAATATCTTATGCATTGTTATTCATGAGTATGTACTTCATCTGTCTACCATACCATGTTTTTTTACATTGAAGTTATGTTCTAGTGCTCTGCTGCAATGCCATCTTAGCTTCCCAATCATACACGTGTATGTTGCCCTAGTTTTTTCTTTACGTATTCCGCTAGCATACAATTTTACATTCAACTAGTGTTTTCTTATAGTGTTGTCCTATCGTATCCCTAGCTCTTACACCATACTCTCTCCGTCCAGATTACATGTTGCCGAAATGGATAAAAAAGGATGTATCTAGAACTGAAATACGCCTAGACCCATCCATTTTTTCCGGATGGAGGGAATACATGTCAATATGTCATGCCTTTCTATTCTTCAGTACCTATTCCATCTCCCTACTGTAGCATGTTTTATAATTGAAGCACCATTCTTCTATACAAGGCATGCAAGGAGAAGACGACTATGTTAGAATCTGAAGGGTTACAAATCAGGTCTTTACAAAAGATCCAAATGCCAGGAGATAATAAACCAACTCCAGTTTTTATAGATACTATTCCAGCACAGAGAAACCCAACTCCTACTGATAATAAGCAGATTCCAGTGGCCAAAGAACTAGTCCACTCCAGTCCAACAAAAATATGTCAACTCCATTCTAAGAAGCGTGTGTGTATCCTTGCATCATGAAATTTTATAGCATGCTGATTATATTTTCTACATGTTTCTTACCCATCTCTCTCTTAGAAACTAAGCTTAACAGATAGAAGAATTTCTGCACTGGTATCGTCTGTGAGGAAAGATTCTTGCGGGAATTCTCTGTGCTCCAATGCAGATGTAAGTACCAATTGTATATCACTATATTTTTACATCAGCATGTATTTTGTTAATCGGGATGAATCCAACCTTTATCTGGTTTAAATTTAGTTGTAGCAAAATGTATGATTAAAGGCCACAATGTTGATTATTGTAAGGAATACTGCCTCGTAGTTTTGCATCTTGAATTGCATGAGTGTACTATCTCATATCAGTGGGTTTGATCACTTTGGTTCTGTAGTGGGTTTTCAGTGTCTTTTTTACTGTGTTGTCATGTCGTATCCCTAGCTCTTACATCATACTCCCTCCGTCCGGATTACATCTCGCAGAAATGGATAAAACTGGATGTATCTAGAACTGCAATACGACTAGACCCATCCATTTATTTCCGGGTGGAGGGAATACATGTAAATATGTCATCACTTTCTATTCTTCAATACCCATTCCATATCTGTTGTAGCATGTTTTATAATTGAAGCACCATTCTTCTATATAAGGCATGCAAGGGGAAGACAGCTATGTTAGAATCTGAACGGTTACAACCGGGTCTTTGCAAAAGATCCAAATGCCAAGAGATAATAAATCAACTCCATTTCTCATAGATACTACTCCAGCACAGAGAATCCCAACTCCCACTGATAATAAGCAGATTCCAGTGGCCAAAGAACTAGTCCGCTCCAGTCCAGCAAAAGAATGTCAACTCGATTCTAAGAAGCGTGGGCGTATCTTCGCATCATGAAATTTCATAGCATTCTGATCATATTTTCTACATGTTTCTTACCCATCTCTCTTTTAGAAAACAATGTTAAATGATAGAAGAGTTCCTTCATTGGGATTGTATTCGAGGAAAATATCTTGCAGGAATTCTCTATGCTCCAATGCTGATGTAAGTACATGTTGTATATCACTATGTTTTTACATCAGCATGTATTTTGTTAATCGGCGTGAATCCAACCTTTATCTGATCTAAAATTAGTTGTAGCAAAATGTTAAAGGAGCCAATGTTGATTTTTGTAAAGAAAATTGCCTAGTAGTTTTGCATACTAAGCTGCATGAGTGTACTATCTCATATCATGCACATTACTGAATTATAGTGCTGCTCTGGTTGCCCATTCATTCGTTGTGTCAATGTTGGTTTCGTATTACCTTACCTGGCTGATGATAGCTGTGCCATATTGTGTTAATTTGGTGTTCGCTAGTTGCCCAAACATTCGTTGTGCCAATGTTGCTTTCCTATTATCTGACTTGGCCAATGATAGCAATGCTAGTGTCTTAATTTGCTGCAGGCTGCTGAAGATAAGAAGACAAACTCTGAAAACAGCAAGGCAACCCCATTGTTTCTTTCCAATAAATCTAGGCCAGGTAATATGGTTATAACTCATGATTAATCTGTTTGGTTCCCCTCCTAATTTATGTCGTGATGCAGTGGTCGAGACACTCTCCACTATCAATAATACAAGCCTGCCAAAATCTCCATCTGAATCTGTTCATCATCCTCTGTCTCGAATGCAACGAAAAAAATGTATGTTTGTGAACCAATTAATGGCTGAAGGAATGACGGAAATGGTGGAGGAATCAGAGTTGCAGAGTCCTGTGACACAACAACTGAATAATGTTTTCAGAGACAATGTAGCAAAGTAGCAAGAACTTGCCCACATGCCTATGGGTGTCATCCGTGTTGAGGTTGCAGATTGTGACATTGTAGATCATTTGGTTCTGTTCATTTATTTGCACTCGCATCAATCTTTGATAGCCTAGTGGATGTAATTTCCTGTAATATATGCTGGATGTGCAACGTTTTTTTCCTGTATGTCGTACCTTTGCTTGATAGGTTTTGGTCCTGTGCATAATTGCTTGTCCTAATGGGCTCAAATTATCTAATTTGGCCTAAAGACATGTACGAACTTTAGTGGGCCCATTAAGTTAATGGGCCGTTACCAGGCCGAAAGTTAATGGTCGGCCCTCTTAACTCCTGGATTGTTAACAGGCCGACATCGAAGCGGGCAACAGGTGGGCCCAATTGATTTCACGGGCCCTTAACAGGCCCTTACTAAGTTCAGGCTACATATGGCCCAACTATACCGTGGGCCTTTAGCAGGCTGAAAGAGACAGTGGGCTTGTACTGGACCATGAAGAGCATGGGCCACTAAGAGGCTGAAAGTTAGGTCGTATTGTAAATGGCCCAACTATGTTGTGGGCCTTTAGCAGGCCGAAAGAGAAACCAAGCTGGTATTGGACCATGAAGGGCCTGTGCCGTTAAAAGGACAAAACTCAGGTCCATCTACAAATGGCCCAACAGGTATATGGGCTGTCAACAGGCTGAAAGACACACCGGGCCGGAAATTGGCCCAACACTTAAATGGGTCGCTAAAAGGCCGAAACTCAGGTCCAACTACAAATGGCCCAACTCATTTATGGGCTGTCAACATGCTGAAAGACACACCGGGCCAGAAATTAGCCCAACATTTAAATGGGTCGCTAAAAGGCCGAAAGATGTACATCGTGAAAATTGGCCCATCCACTGAATGGGCCGTTAACAGGCCAAAATCTCATTGGGCCGATATTGAGCCCAAATATATAGCGGGCTGTTAACGGGCTTGAACTAATGATGGGCTGCAATGGTGTCATATCTTTAACAGGACGTTGACGGGCCGAATTGGTACATCTCGTATAGGCCGTGGGCTTAAATGGACCTGACACAAGTAGGCCTTATATGGGCCGGCCTGCTAATTTTTACTAGGCCAGCCTTTTTCACCGGAATGGGCCACTGTTGGGCCGTGCCACGTGTCGACCTATCATAGGCGCCTCCTATCCAATGAGTGGATGACATCTCTCCCAACGGTGACGCAACACGTGTTTCCTCTGGCTAATGATGATTTTACATGTGGAAAATCCCCATTGGTTTGGGTTGTTAACGAGTTATCGGATCCAAAACCGGACCCGATAGCTTAATGGCATTCCGTTACAGTGGATGCCACGTGTTGGTCACCCCTGACGAAAGCACTTCTGTGACGCGCGATTTATCATCATGGAAGTGGACACTTCCGTGATGATAATTTTGGTAATGTCATGGAACACTTCTACGACATCACAGGTATGACTATCTTGATTCTGTCATAAAATCGTCATGGATGTACATGCATCACAAAAAAGGGACCTACTGTGACAAACACGTATCATCACAGAAGTGTATTTGTTTGTAGTGAGAGGGGCGGTTAATAAGTCGAGAGGGTCCATTGGTTTCGGGCCCAATGTGTGGTAGTAGCTGATCTTAGATCACATACACTAATCTCAGTTCCTAAGGATGGTTCCAATGAAACAACCCACCATGTACTCCTACATGGCCTCTCATCGATACCTTTACCAAATCATGTTCACACACTTAACTCACACATAGTAGGACATGTTCATCACCATTCCAATTCATCGCTGATGAATTGGACCTGACTCAACTCTAAGCAGTAGCAGGCATGAAAACAAGCATGAATGAGTAGGCACATCAGGGCTCAAACAACTCCTACTCATGCTATTGGGTTTCATCTATTTACTGTGGCAATGGTAGGTCATGCAGAGGAAAGAGATTCAACTACCATAGCATGTAACCGTTGAAGCGTTGTTGTCCTAATGAAGTAAAAGAGAGCAGGAGCGAGAGAGTGGGATTGTATCGGAATGAACAAGGGGGTTTTGCTTGCCCGACACTTTTGAAGATGATATAGCTCTTCATCGGTGTCATCAAACTCATCATCGAAACCACATCTACTGAGAGGGGACAAATACCGTCAAACAAGGAAGAACACAATCAATGCAATGCACAATGTGATGCATGATCTTGACATGTCAATATGCTATGATTTGAGCTAATGCAACTAGCAGCAGGTTAAATGAAGTTGGTTTGAATACAAGATTCAAATTCAAACTCCATATGTGATTATTCAAATGCCATTAATTCAAATTGTCATACATATAGTGTCTTTAAGTTGTTCAAACATGCATGAAAATGTCATATTCGGATTATTTGGATTTTTCTGATAATTTTTCATATATAATTCATTTCAATCTGAGCTACGGTTTATTTTCTATGATTTTTAGAAGTTTTAATCATTTTTTGAAATAAATAAATCATTAATGATTTATTTAAAATCCTAGAAAAGCATTACTGCTTCAGCATGACGTCGATGTGAGGTCAGCAAGTCAATAGGTGCGATCAAGGTCAAACCTGACCTGTGGGACCCGCATGTCAGTGTAACAGCGTGAGCAGTAGAGGCTGACTAGTGGGGCCAGGTGAATGCTGAGGTGGCAAGTTCAAACTGACCAGTGGGGCCACGGGCATTAGCTTAATTTATATAGGGAATAACCCTATGGTTAATTAAAGGGTGGGGCCCATCTGTCAAAGAGTTGGGGTAGTGGTTAGTGGCTGACTAATCCGGGAATAGCCTGAACTAATGAAGCCACGTCAGCGTCACCGAAGATACGCCGATGGACACCAAAAACGCGGCGGAGTCACACTGCAGCAGCTCAGGTTTCACCTACAAACCACGGTTTGAGCCGCGGTTGGTCTCTACAGGAAACTGTTATCGCGACACCTCCGATGGTGATATCGGGGAGGCCTGAGGTGGACGATAGCGACGACGGCGACATCAGCAACGGCGACCAGAGCTCGGACGTCGAGCTGGATGAGGCTATAGGGCGATAGTGGCTAACAAAAGGGGTTCTCTGGATGCCTGGCATCTTCAAGAACACGACCATGCACTCGAGCACGTCTAATGCATGCTGGAGCGATGGTGGCGACGAGGTCGCTGGCAGTGAGCTCATGGATGCGGCGGGGCTTCCTACTAGAGGACGCAACCGACGACGAGAGTAGGGGGAGAAGATGGGAGGCCTAATAGCGGTTGCAGCAAATATCTCAGTGGGCCCAGGGACGGTCGGACGACGGTGGGACGACAAGGCGGATCTTCGGCGGCTGAAGAAGGAGATGACGGGGTGGCGGAGCTGCTGGGCATACTAGCTAGGTGAGGGGGGCTCTGTGGCCACGGCAATGGCGAGCGGCATCGACAAGCTCCATTTGGGAAGAGATCAGAGGAGTGGAAAGGGGTCCTGGGACAGAGGGGAGAGGTGCAGGGGTCAAGGGGAAGTGCGTGGCGACGTCCAGGGAGTCGACGAAGCAACATGCAGGCAGGGAGGAGCTGGCCTCCTCGTCCGTGCGCATGCGAGCATGTAGCTGCTCCTACTGGCAGGAGGAAGATGACAGGAGGCGCCAGGTGGGCTAGGCCAGCGAGCTGTGCTGACTACAGGTAGGTGGCCAGGTAGTCCTTTTCTCTCTCTCCTCTTTCTGTCTTTCATTTCTCTTTTCTATTTGTGTGTATTTTGTTTTGGTTTGATTTAAAACATCAAATCATTTTTTCTAAACTTTCTGTAAATTGTTATGTGAACTCAGAAACTAGTCCAAGGTCACAGGAAACTTACAAAAATATTTGAACTTTATTTCTTATATAAAAGAAATAAATCCAACTCAAATATGTGATTGATTTAATTCAAAGGCCCAAAATAAATATTTCTGTGATTCCAAAAATATTGGTTGGAATTTTACCTCTTACCACTATTTTCACAGAGTAAGAGGAACATTTGCTTGGACTCATTTGATGAGAATTAAATGTTGATTATTTTTGAAATGATTTCTGAGGGTTTCAACAAACCTCAATTCAACTTTCAGAAATTTTAGACATAATGCATGAGTGCAGATGCAACTATTTCATTCAGGTATTCTAGGGCTATGACAACTCACCCCCACTAAACAGGAATCTCGTCCCGAGATTCAAGACGTGAGGTAAGAAGACAGGGGGTACATGGAACTGACACGGTCTTCATGATCCAATTGCCCTTCTCGGAGATGTTGATTCATTCTTGACGTCTTTGCTTTCGAGATCTTCATCCAACACGACGACAAAAGGAAGGAAAACTCTACAAGAATCGATCTTCATGAAGATCGAGCAACTCTGGATCTACTCATGGTTTGAGACGTAAAAACATCTCTCGAGCTGACACATAAAACACGCATCAGGGGTGATGGTAAGGAGCCGGTGACGAAGGTTCAATTTTGGTAGGCGGCAATTACACACTCAAGTAGATGGTAAGTAAGTGTCAAAGTAGCGAGGATATAAGTTATTGTGATTCCATAGAGGGGCATCTTACAAGAGGTGTCTCATTGGATTATCCCCTGCAGTGACAAAAAAATACTTTTGATATAGAGATAATTGAAACTCCCTATACCAGGCTAGGGCAATTCGCAACCGACCGTTTGAAGAAGTCGGAAAGGATGGCATACTCAGACTAGAATGGGTGATGTGGATTACCTTGTTGAAGACAACACAATGGATGATTTTGCTTATCATCGGAAATGGATGGTACCCATGGTAGGACCACTTTGGAAGATGATACTAAACAAGAATTACTAAGAAGGCAGCCCATAGTGAAATGGCACAAAGACGGGTGCAAGTTGGGAACAAAATGCAAATGCTGGGAATGTTCCAACCATCATATCCGCCCAAGATTCAGATATGGTTAGTAACATGATACTTCAGAGTCAATATGTCTGCAAAAGAAAGTTTGCAACACAATTCGATGACATGACGTTGTGAGATTCTCAGGGGATGAACTATGGAAGCAAGCTCCAAAATATGAGCTGGTTCTGCTACACACCTGTGAACGCGCTGTCCAAGACAAGCATGACCATGTAGTAGTCTTACAACAAAACACTACGGAGTTCTGGTTGGGAACAATCGTCGAGGATATTGGAGTCTTGTGCATGATCAAGAATTAACACAACAGACTCCTTTTCCTTGAGCAAATCAATCAGTGGCTTGGTGTGCTAGGGAATACATATGGAGTGGAGGTAATTAATCTACCAAACCATAGAATACATTCACACATGCATAACTGACTTGGGATGGTACTAGAGGAAACAAAAACAATCTTTCTCGAACTCACGACGGCAACTTGCACCAAATGCACCTGAATTTGAGGAATTCACTTCTTCCATCCAAGCATAAGCTTCATGAACGGAACACGAAGGAGTTTCTTACAAAGTTTCCAACACTAGGTTGATGTTCAACATGAATCATGGAGGAGACAAAATGCTGCTGATGGGCTCAATAGCAACTCATTGGAATTTCCCATATCACTGGAATTCCACCATTATGTGAACAATGTGATAGTATTGGTCAGAACAAAAGATGTAATGGTGTATGCTCGAGGAACAACCACGAGTAAGATAACATTACGAATATTAGTGGTTTTAATTTGATTTGACGATAGTCCATGCTCAAATCAAAGATTGGATGAGACAATAACACCGACAATTGATCACAAGGACCAATCAATGAAGATACCATCTTTCTTCAACAAACACACAACACAAGGATATCCCTTTTGAAATGAACTAAGTGGGACAAGCTTTCATCTTCCAACCCTCCAAGTTGTTGTTTAGCTCAAACGACTAGTTCAGGGTATCCAACACAGAATCTTGGAGAATGGGTGGTTTGGAAGGAAACCAACATGATCACAAACTCAACATAGCGGTCAGGTGACAACCTGGTAATACTTTTGAGAAGATATTCGGAAAATCATGAACCACCAATATGTTACTAAGCTCGAGAACAATCTTTCTTTCGAGGCAAGATGATATGATCAAAAGAGCGAGGGATTGACACAATCCTAACTCATTGATCGAAGAGTGCACCGGAAATAAAGACTAGGTAGCACGATCAATCTTAGGATGATGATTCAATAACCAGCACGGTAAGAGTGAGAGTCTAGTCCATTAACCACCTAGCAACGAGGTTGTTAGGAGTATTGATTTCACACATCACAGTTCACTTGTCGGCATTCCGGTTACAACAACACTGTGCCGAGGAATGAATAATGATGGCGAGAAGTATCACTGCGTCAAGAATTCATAAGAAGTGGTGCAATTCTCATGACATTCTTGACATAAAGATTGTAACACTCCAAGTTAGAACAGAGCAAAAGCTGGATTGGCATTTTGATCCACGGAATACAACTACTTTGACTCAATCCTCGAAGTGGACAAGGTACTAGAATTTGTTTCTCCTAGTCATTCCAGAATAGAATGGCTTGACAGACCACAAGAATATGAGGTATCGATGAGCATGAATGCATGACATGCTCTTGACTATCAAATGATAGACGAAGATCGGGATACAACTAAAGAGAGGGACAACTCAAAGGAACATATATCTTTCTGAGTTGTGGATGCATAGATTAGTATGTCGAGCAAAGATCAACATTTCTTCCGGATAACCCATGCAGAAAGGTAGATCTGGTAGATTCACAATGTAGAATGGAGAACTCATCAAGAGCACTCTGGTTGTGATCTTTTGGTTCAAAAGAAATTATGCCATAAGCAGTTCATGGTATTTGGAAGAAGGAAATAACACGGACCTCGAGGACTATTGCAAAGGTTACTTATATCCTAAAGGTACGAGCACCACTATCAACACGAGGTAAGTAGAGTGAATCTTGGGCTTAACAACCCAGAAATAGAAGGCCTACTAACTAAATGGCATCACGGGATGCTTTTGAGAATGGTGGCCAGAATCATCACACTGGGAATACAAAACATGGCTAGATTACTAGGTGACTCCCTAAAACACCTAGGGTCATAATAATAGCTCCAACATATATGTCGAGGCAATAGACTACCTCAACTCACCGATTAGTGTGGTTGAACTAGCCCAAACGAACATCGGGAACGGAAAGAAGGGATTGGCAAATGCATCAGACTATTTAGAAACTTGGGATGACTCGGACAACATAACAATTGTAAATGCTCAAAATGATTTTGAGACATCCTGCAAAATGGTGGCATAACCACTCAACATCACAATATCAAGGTTCCGAGACCAACTGTTAACACACAGAAGTACTAGGAACCGAACTGAGACTCAAATCCATCAATCCTATAAGTCTACTGATTAGTAACACGTGATCTTGATAGAAAGAATAGAAAGCCTATGTAACACCCACGATGCGGCTATATATCCCACATGTGGAGGCATGACTTAGATGCATAACCGTATGGTGGTTTAGTCGCAAGTGGGGTAATCTTCACACAATCCCATGTACTGAATAAGAAAGGGATAAAGAGTTGGCTTACAATTGCCACTTCACACAAATAACAAGTTAAACATACATCATCCATAGTACAATCAAAGGTCCGACTACGGAACCAAAATAAAAGAAGACAACCCAAATGCTAGATCGCCGATCATCCCAACTGGGCTCCACTACTAATCATCCGGAAAAGACACAAAACAATGACCAAGATCTTCATCGAGCTTCCACTTGAGCTTGGTTGCGTCCCCTGCACTGCAACTGTTTGGAAGTATCTATGAGTCACGAGGACTCAACAATCTCACACCCGCGAGATCAAGACTATTTAAGCTTATGGGTAGGGTAAGGTAATGAGGTGGAGCTGCAGCAGGTGCTAAGAAAATATGGTGGCTAACATACGCAAATAAGAACGAGAAGAGAAGCAATGCAATGGTCGATAAGCTAGAAATGATCAAGAAGTGATCCTGAAACTACTTACATTCAAGCATAACACCAGACGGTGTTCATTTCCCGGACTCCGCCGAGAAGAGACCATCACAGCTACACACACGGTTGATGCATTTTAATTAAGTTAAGTGTCAACTTCTCTACAATTGGATATTAATAAATTCCCGTCTGCCACATAACCGCGGGTACGACTCTCGAAAGTTTATAACCTGCAGGGGTGTCTCAACTTAGCCCATCACAAGCTCTCACGGTCAACGAAGGATATTCCTTCTCCCGGGAAGACCCGATCAGGCTCGGAATCCCGGTTACAAGACTTTTCTACAATGGTAAAACAAGACCAGCAAAGCCGCCCGAATGTGCCGACAAATCCTGATAGGAGCTGCACATGTTTCGCTCTCAGGGCACATCGGATTTTCCAAACTTCTGGTAGGATAACCCAGAGTTGCCCCTGGTGGCCATCGGCAGTTCACAGGTTGGACCAACACTCGGAAGAGCACTGGCCCGGGGGTTTAAAATAAAGATGACCCTTGAGTCTGCAGAACCCAAGGGAAAAAGTCTTACGTGGCAAATGTTAAAACCAAGGTTGGGCCTTGCTGGAGGAGTTTTATGCAAGGCAAACTATCAAGGGGTTCCCATAACACCCAACCGCATAAGGAACGCAAAAATCAAGGAACATAACACAGGTATGACGGAAACTAGGGCGGCAAGAGTGGAACAAAACACCAGGCATAAGGCCGAGCCTTCCACCCTTTACCAAGTATATAGATGCATTAATTAAATAAGAGATAATGTGAGATCCCAACATATCCATGCTCCTGCATGGAACAAACTTTAACTTCACCAGCAACTAGCAACACTATAAGAGGGGCTGAGCAAAAGAGGTAACATAGCCAAACGACGATTTGCTTGGAAGGTGGGTTAGAGGCTTGACATGGCAATATGGGAGGCATGATATAACAAGTGGTAGGTAGTGCGACATAGAGATAGAGCGAACAACTAGCAAGCAAAGATATAAGTGATTTTGAAGGTATGGTGATCTTGCCCGAGATCCCGCGAGGAAGAAGAACGAGTCCATGAAGAAGACAAACGGACGTAGTCGAACGGATCCTCACAAACGCAACGTATCCGTAACTAACGAGAAGAATCACAACCGGAAAGAAGCAAACAACATAGTAAACAACCATCACATAAACATGGCATGATGCACAACCAAGTATGATGCATGTCCGATTTAAAAATGCATGGCATGGCAAAGTGCACAAACAAAACTACAAGTTAAGTGCAGCTCAACATGTAACAAGATGCATGTTGATGAAACACCACATTCGATTATTTAGTTCACTCCTGTTAGGTACTCAACAAAATTAATGTTGTTAAACATGGAAAGAGGTGAAGCACAACAAACTATCTATCTAGGCAAGTTTAAATGAGGCAGGAAGCAACAAAAAATAATTCCGGAAAATCCTCGTATGCATATTATGAATTTGGTACTGTTCTGCCCTAAACCATATTTTAGAGTTGTTAAACATGCAATATGAGTTCACCATGTTAATCTATGCATTTTTCTGCCCCATTTACATATAAAGTTTAAATAAAACCGAGCTATGGTTAATAAGTTATGAAATAAAACATTTTAACATGGCATTGAAGCAAACTAAATCAAACAACAAGTTAAACATTTTTAACAAGGATGAACGTTGGATATTATGAAACTAGACAAGATTCTAAGCAGTTTTCATATATAAAACATTGTAATCCGATGCACGGTTTGAGAGTTATTATATGCATGAACAGCAGGGGGTTTCTACAAAACTACTTTCTCTAGAATAGTTACTAAATTCGTTGGGCAGGAAAAAAAACATGATCGGGCTGAAACTACTGGGCTGGGGCTCTCACCATGGGCTGCGGCCCAGTTGGCAACGCAGGCCGGCCGGAGCAATCCACGGGTCCTGGGTCATGGGGAGGCCCACGTGGAAGTCGTCCTCCTCCCGATCCCGCCTAGATCGGGGAGGCTGGCGGTGACGAACGACGATGGTTGGTGCCGGAGGTGCTGGCCACGAGCGACGCGCATAGCGAGATCCCGGTGAGAGGAAGACGTGGGCAGGGAAGTAGCCGGCGAGGAACGAGGAGGGCATGGTGGATCCGAGCGCCAAAGAGGGAGGCCGACGCGGTGGTTGCGGGGCGGCGCCGGATCCAGAGCATCCCGGCGAGATCCGAGGCAGCGGCGAAGGGATCTCCGTTGGGGCGCCCTATAGAGAGAGATGGGTGCGATGAGAGAGATCCAGTCGGGAAGGAGGGGGAGGCGGGCGGCGTGACCTGGGTTCAAGGTGGCTGGCGACGAGCATGCTCCGGCGGCCTGGGTCGCCTGCGGCGGATGGTGGGGACGTGAGGGAGGAGAGATTGGGGTTCTCTTGATCTAGAATGGAGGCAGCGGCGCGTGGGCTCAGGGGGGCCCGATGGGCTCCGCGTGCTTGCCCCGGGCCTGGGCGGGCCACGGCGGCGCGGGGAGATAGGGGGAACGCATGGCCTGCCCAGATTGGCCGCGGGAGGTGGCTGGCGACGGCTTTGCCAACGGCGGCATGCCATGTGGCGAGATGGGGGTGGCTAGTGCCGGAAAACGAGGGGGAGGCGGCTGGCGCAGGTGACAAGTGGCGGCGATGCGCTGAAATCAAGGGAAGGGGCTCGCGGCTGCCAAAAATGGAAGGGGTCCTTCCTTTTATAGGCAGGGGTCTAGGGTTGGGGTTTTTGCTCCGTTTCAAAGCCGTTCAATTGCTATCGGACGGACCGGAGCGGAGGGGGAGTAGGTTGGCTGTGCAGAAGGCCTTGGGCTGAGGGGGAGAAGAGAGAGAGGCCCGACAGTAGTTTCCGGAGACTGTAAACGTCCGAGGGTTTGACCGACTATAATGCCGCTATAGTTATCCGTTGGGGCGACAAACGAACTCCGAATGTGATGAAACTTGGCAGGCGACCTACCAACAACATAAAAACATGGCACGCCAACTTTCATCCCATTCCGATGCCATATCCCTAGTTCTGGTATGACCTAGGCTAGCCTTCTTGTGAGCATCATGTTTAAATTTCATTTAAATTTGAAATCGGGATTTGTGAAAACCCTTAGAATCATTTCTCGAAATGACCTAGATAAAGATTGTTCCAAAAAGGTCCAAGAAAATGTTCATGTTGCTCTCTGAAAATATTTGTCAGAGGTAAAATTCAAGCAAATATTTCCAGGAGCTCATAAATGTTTATTTTGGCCATTTGGAATTAATGCAATAATTATTTGCCTTGGATATATATATGTGATATACTTTATATATGTCCAAAAATTCTGATTTTTGCTGAGGAGGTCTGGAATAATACCATTAGCTCCTACAAAAATTGGCATAAGGAAACAAATTGGTTTAGTATTTTACTAAATCAGAAACAAATGCCAGAAAATAGAAAAGAAAACAAAAATGGAAAAAACGCTTACCTGTGCTTACCTGCAGCCTGGCAGCCCAGTGGCCCAACAGGCCGGCCCAGCCGACTGGCCAGTGCCAGCAGTCCCCTTCCTCGCGCCAGGAGGACAGGGCCATGTGCCCGGGACCGCGGCCACGCGCCCGGCCACCTCCTGCCTGTCTGCCTCACACCCTCGTCACCTTGGACGGCCTGGACGACGCCACGCGCCGCCCCGCACCTCTCTCACTCTCTCTCGTTCCTCCCCCTCCCCTGGATCTCTCTCTCCCACCGTGCCCCAGCGCCGCTGTCGCCACTGCTCGCCGTTGCCGTGCCCACCGTCACGTCCTCGCCCTCGCTTCATGCTCAGACGCTCCGTGTCGTCGTCCTCATCTTCTCCGTCAAGCCACGCGTCGCCGGACGCCCCGTGGAGCCGTCACCGCCGTCTTCTTCACCTTCGGTCGCCCGAGATCGCCGGCGCCGCTCCGTCGACTCCAGAGCCTCCCTCGAGCCGCTGAGCACGCCTGCCGAACCGCCGTGAGCTCTCCTCCATTTCCCCTCCTCCCCGTGCTCGTTTGCCCCGCCTAGCTAGCTCAGCTGCCGCACCCAAGACCTCATCGCCGCCGGCCATGGTGCCACCATGGACAAAGCCTGAGCCAGCCGCTCCCGAGCACTCAGCCGTGCTCCTGGTGCCACCAGGGTGCTGCAGAGCCCCTCGGGTGGCCTCCCCGTGCCCCGTAGCCCGCTCCTGCCCGTAGCCGTGCTCTGGCTGCCGCGCCGAGCTTCGCTCCGGCGAGCTCCGCCGCCCCCGTAGCCTCCTGTCTGCTTCCCTAGATGCACGCGAGCACCAGCTCCTCGGAGATGGTCTCCGTGGCCCATTTGGTCACCGGAGGACCAAATCTGAGGCCCTCCGCCGCGTCTGGCCTCGCGGGCGTCGAGTCGCCGGCTGGTTTGACCCCGCTGACCAGGGGTTTGACCTTCCCCCTTGTGTCCCTGACACTTTTAGTTAGTATTAGTTTAACACTAACTAACCTAGGTTAGTTAGCTAGTTAGTCGCTGACTAGTGGGCCCCGACCCCATAAATAGTTTAGTTAGAATTAACTTAAGGCTAATTAACTTGGTTAATTAGTTGTGCCACTGATCAGTGGGACCCACTGGTCAGGTTTGACCTAGATGACCATGCTGACCTGCTGACACAGGCATGACGTAGTGCTGACGCGGTTATTCATTTTCTTGTTTTAAATAATCAGAGAAAATCTAGAAAATGATATAAATTCAAAAATTCATAGAAATTCAACCGTAGCTCAGATTGAAATAATTTATATATGAAAAATTATCAGAAAAATGCAATCTATCCATATGTACCATTTTCATGCATGATAAACCAACTTATACTAGCCGTATAGGTGAAAACATATTAGTGGCATTCATAAAGACTTAACTTGGAGTTGCATTTGAATTGTTGGTTCAAATGGACTTCATCCAAATGAATGTTAGCTGCATTAGCTCAAACAACATCACATCTACATTCCATGTTCATGCATCATATTGTTGCATATGATTGTGTTTTGATTTCTCGACACCGTTCCTTCTCGATAGGTCCTGCTCCGGAGACCGATCCAGAGTACCTGTCAGTGGAGCAGTGCCCCCTCTGTTGATCTACCATGCAAGCAAATCCCCTTGTTCATTCCGATAAAATCCTACTCTCTCGCTCCTGCTCTCATTTATTGCATTAGGACAACAACGATTCAACTGCTACTTTATGTTGCGGTAGTTGAACCCATTCCTCTGCATGACGTATCATTGCCATAGTAAATAGTTAAAACCCACTAGCATGTGCAGGAGTTTATTGAGACTTGTTGTGGTCCTACCATGCATTGCCTACTATTGCTTAAAGTATGTCAGGTCTGATTCATTGGGAATGAATTGGAGTACAGTGCTATGTTCTGATGTTGAGAGTTAAGTGTGTGAACACGATTTGGTAAAGGTAGCGGTGAGAGGCCATGTAGGAGTACATGGTGGGTTGTCTCATTGGAACCGTCCTTAAGCACTAAGTTTTGTGTCTGTTGTCCAATGACTAGCTACTACCACATATAGGAACGCTTAAGTGCCCCTCTCAACTTATTAACCAACTTGATCTCTGTCCAGGAGTTGCAAATAGTTTCTGGTGTTTGTAGGTAGTGTTAGTAGTCTACCAAGTGGCACTCGACCAGGTGGGCTTGGGACATACTAGGCACAGTGGCACGGTGTACCAAGTGGCACCCGGATGGTGGGCTTGGGAACCCTGTTCACATCATTTGGGGCCGTGAGCGACACCCCGGCCGGATCTCCTTGCGAATGGAACCCAAATAGGTGATAAACCTGGATGAGAGACTTGTGTGGTTAGTCAGGTCGTGGCCGACACCCTCGCCAGGCTTCCGCTTGAAGGTTGTCGAGGTACATGACACGTACATGGCGGTAAGTGGTGAGAGCGTGTGTGAAGAATTACACCCCTGCAGGGTTATCATGATCTATTCGAATAGCCATGTCCTCGGTTATGGACTTCTTGGATGCTTACGTGGTACATAGACAACTTAAAGTGGATACTCTAAAATGATCAAGACAAGTGTGAGTGCTATGGATGACCTTCTCGTAGAGAGACGGGGATGAATCCATAGTAGTGTATTGATGTGGTGATTAGTGGACTCGTGTGCGCTGCCTCACCTCCAAGAAGTTTCTCATAGTCGTAGAACATGATAGCCACTGAGTCAAAGCTGGCTTGCTGCAGCTAAACCCCACATTATGTTCTTGATACAAATGCATGTATGATAGGATCTGATGTAAGTCTTGCTGAGTACCTTTGTACTCACGTTTGCTTTATTTATGTTTTGCAGGTGAGACATCTGTCTCACTAGTAGTACCGCTTCGACTTCGACGAGTAGCTTGTTACCTCATCTATGATCTTGTACCCTTGGGAGGGACTTGTAGATAGTCAGGCTTCTCAGCCTTTTTCTTTTGTAGTTGTCTGTACTCAGACATGTAATGCTTCTGTTGCTTGTATGCACTGAATGATGGGTCATGTGACCCCTGTTTGTATTTAATGCTATGTGGCTCTTCTGGGCCTTTATCTATATGAGTTTGCGTTATGTTGTGATGCCATCTTGTACAGCACATACTTGCATGTTATGCGTATGTGTAACGTGTATTGCTATGTGTGGGATCCAAAAAACTAGTTGTCTATCCTTGGTAGCCTCTCTTATGGGGAAATGTAGTCTAGTGCTTCCACCGAGACATGGTAGTCTGCTACAGCCCGGTTTACCGGAGTCCTGCTAGCCCAGTACTACTGCTCCAGAACACTTAGACTGGCCGACATGTGATTCACTTCATTCCTGTGTCTGTCCCTTCAGGGAAATGTCACGCGGTGACATCCGGAGTCCTGCCTAGCCTGCTACAGCCCGGGTTCCCGGAGTCCTGTTAGCCCTGTTGCTACAGCCCGGATTCACACGCTGTTGACCGACATGCTCGATGTTGTTTCATGTATGTATGTCCCTGTAAGTTAGTGCCACTTTGGGTTCACGACTAGTCAGGTCGGCTCGGGTTCTCTGTCATATCGATGCTAGCGACACTATCATATACGTGAGCCAAAAGGCGCAAACGGTCCCGGGCCATGGTAAGGCGACACCTGTGGGAATACCGTGCGTGAGGCCGCAAAGTGATATGAGGTGTTACATGCTAGATCGGTGTGACTTAGAATCGAGGTCCCGACAGCTTTAGTATCTGAGCCTGACTGCCTGTAGGATTTCCAAGCCAACCTGGTCGAAGTTGAGTCTTGAAGTTCTTTAGTTATGTAGGGGAATTGATTATGGAAGGGAACGTAAGGCTCTTTTTTTACTCCTTATACCTCATGCCTTCTGATCTGAGTCATCCTATTTTTCCTACAACGTTAAGGAACTAGGCTTTCTCATCCGTCTATCAGGATCACGTGTTACTACTCCGTAGTCTCTTAGGATTGGTTGATCAGATTCTTATCCTAGTTCAAGTACCTCTGGTGTAGCTTGTTTAGTAATATCTCAGACCTTGAGTGATGATGTTGAGTATGCTGCTACCCCGTCTTTTGCAGAATGTCTCATTTTGAGCATTTTACTGTCGTTATGCTGCCAGAATTGTCCTAGGAGTTCAAGAGATGGTATTTTTCCTTGTACTATATTCTACATCCTTATGGTGATGTTGAATCCATCCTTGTTTCCTTGGTTGGTTCTTCAGGATGTCATCAGTTAACTGAAGTTCTATTGCTCATAGCCGGAACCACGGAGATGGTAGGGATGAGGATCCTCCCGACCAGTCTTCGTTGGCAGAGTTCATGTTAGAGATGGAGAAGAACAAGCGAGAGTCTAACCGTTTGTTAGAACATATTGAGGAGAACACCGCCCATTAGTACAAAGAGTCTGCGTCCATTCATGACTTCATTGGCCTGAAACCACCTATCTTCCATCATTCCATTGAGCCACTCGATGCTGATATAGGCTCCGTAGTATCTATCAAGCTGCGTTCTGCGAACGTAGCTGAAGGTGACAAGGTCACCTATGCTGCTTATCACCTGGAAGGTCCTGCTAGTCTTTGGTGGCAGAACTATGAGGCTATGCTTCCAGCTGGCCAGATACCCACCTGGAGAGATTTCACTGAGGCTTTTCGCGAGCATCACATTCCTCATGCTCTCATTGATCGCAAGATAGAAGAGTTATGTAGTTTCACCCAGTGTAAGATGGTTGTTGATGCTTACAGTAGAGAGTTTGAGAACCTCGCCCGCTATGCTGCAGAAGAAGTGTCCACGGACGCCAAGAATCAGGCTAGGTTCCGGAAGGGTCTCAACCTCAAGTTGCGTTGTGATCTCCACTTGCATCATTGCAATACATTCCAGGCTCTTGTGAACAAGGCCATTAACGCAGAGACAGCTCAGCTCACTTACGAGGAGTCTCGTAAGCACACCCGTGATTTGGGTTCTTCCTCCGGTTCTAGTTCCCAAAAGCATCAGATTTGGGTTCCGAACTCCTCTCTTCCACCCGTTTATACAGCGAGGCCTTCTTGTGTGGCACCTCACCTAGTTCAACAGTATGCTACACCCATGCCTATTGGTAGACCACTTGTCAATGCGGGTCCATGTCCTACTTCAGGGACTTGCTTCACATGTGGAGAGCCAGGACACTATGCACGTGACTGCTCTCACGCCAACTATGCTCCACCCCAGCCCGAGGAGTCTGTTCTTCATGGTAACCCATCACGCAAGATGATCAGTGTCAAGTCAGCTTCCACTGAACATGGACATGTGCATCACTTATAGCCCTCAAGTCTACAGATATTAACATCATCTTGGGTATGGACTGGATGAAAGCTCATTATGCCAAGATTGATTGTTACACTAGGTTTGTTCAGCTTACACACCCATCTGGCAAGATAGTCACTGTCTCCACCAGATTTGCAAAGCGACAACTCTATTCTCTTAATGCCATCCCTCTTCCAGACCTTGAAGATATCCCGGTAGTCCGTGACTTTCCGGATGTCTTTCTAGAGCAACTGCCAGGTATTCCACCTGATAGAGATGTAGAGTTTGTCATAGATCTTATCCCTGGAACCGCCCCAATTTCTAGGAGACCTTACAAGATGGCACCTTTGGAGCTAGCCGAGCTTAAGAAACAGCTTGATGAGTCCTTGCAAAAGGGTTTCATCCGTCCTAGTTCTTGTCCTTGAGCTTGCCCCGTTATCTTCATTAAGAAGAAGGATGGTACAGACCGGATGGTTGTAGATTATCGTCCCATTAATTTGGTCACGATAAAGAACAAGTATCCGCTCCCCAGGATCAACTATCTGTATGATCAGCTCGTTGGATCCTCAGTTTTTCGAAGATGGATTTGAGGTTAGGCTACCACCAAATCAAGATCAGAAATGGGGACATTCCTAAGACGGCTTTTGTCACTCGTTATGGCCAGTACGAGTACACTGTCATGTCCTTTGGTCTAACCAATGCTCCAGCTACATTCTCCCGCTTGATGAACTCGATCTTCATGGAGTACTTAGATAAGTTTGTCGTGGTTTACCTCGATGATATCCTTATTTACTCGAAGAACGAGGAAGAACATGCCGAACATCTTAGACTTGTGTTAGAGAAACTCAGAGAGCATCGCCTTTATGCCAAGTTCTCCAAGTGCGAATTTTGGTTGCCAAAAGTGACCTACCTAGGCCACGTGATCTCTGGTAAGGGCATTGCTGTCAATCCCGAGAGAGTTCAAGCCGTTCTTGATTGGACTCCACCTAAGACAGTTAAACAAGTTAGGAGTTTGCTTGCTCTAGCCAGTTATTGTCGCCGCTTCGTTGAGAACTTCTCCAAAGTGGCCAAACCTCTCACGGAACTTCTCAAGAAAGATAAAAAGTTTGAGTGGTCCTCATAGTGTGAGTACAGTTTCCAGGAACTGAAAAGACGCCTGACTTCTGCTCCCATACTTGTGCCACCGGATTTCACTAAAGACTTTGTTATCTACTGCGACGCCTCACGACAGGGACTAGGTTGCATTCTTATGCAGGATCTTCATGTGATTGCCTATGCATCCCGATAGTTGCATCCACATGAGGAGAATTATCCTACACATGATCTAGAGCTTGCAGTCATAGTCTATGCACTTAAGACATGGCGGCGTTACCTTCTCGGTAAATGTTGCGAGATTTACACCGACCACTAGAGTCTCAAGTATATCTGCACCCAACCAGATATGAACCTTAGGCAAAGACGTTGGTTGGAGTTGATCTCAGATTATGACTTAGGGATTACCTACACCCCAGGTAAGGGCAATGTCATGGCTGATGCACTAAGTCGTAAGTCCTATTGCAACAATCTTATGTTGCAGCAGGGCCAACCACTTCTCCATGAGGAATTCTGTAAGCTCAATCTTCACATTGCTCCTCACGGATTCCTTTCTACCTTGGTGGTGAAACCTACCCTTGAGGATCAGATCATTACTGACCAGAAGTTTGATAGGGGTGTTATCCGCATCAAGAGAAACATTAAGAAGGGAGTTGGTGGATGTTTCTCTATAGATGATCGAGGTGTTGTTTTCTTTGAGAATTGCTTGTTGGTTCCCAAGAATCAACATCTTCGACGATTAATCCTTAAGGAGGCGCATGAATCTCCTCTCACGATTCATCCCGGTAGTACTAAGATGTATCAGGACCTACGCCAGAGGTTCTGGTGGACTAGGATGAAGAGAGAAATTGTTCAGTTCATTTCTAACTGTGACATTTGTCGTCGTGTTAAGGCAGAGCATCAAAGGCCTACTAGCACCCTTCAGCCTTTAGCTATTCTTGAGTGGAAATGGGATAAAGTTGGTATGGACTTCATCACCGGCTTTCCCAGGACCAAGAGAGGGAATAATGCTATCTTCGTAGTCATTGATCATCTTTCCAAAGTGGCTCACTTCCTACCTGTTCGAGAGAGTATCATTGCTAGTCAGCTCGCTGACTTATATATTTCTCGAATAGTTTCACTTCATGGTGTCCCACTAGAGATCAATTGAGACCGTGGTAGTCTTTTCACTTCTCATTTCTAGGAGAGTTTCCAAACTAGCATGGGCACCCATCTTTCCTTCAGTACCGCTTTCCACCCTCAATCAAGTGGTCAGGTGGAAAGGGTCAACCAAATTCTCGAAGACATGCTTAGAGCTTGTGTTATCTCATTCGGTATGGATTGGGATAAGTGTCTTCCCTTCGCCGAGTTTGCTTATAACAATAGCTCAATCTAGCCTCAAGAAAGCTCCTTTTGAGGTTCTGTATGGACGAAGATGTCGAACACCTTTGAACTGGTTAGAAACCGATGAAAGACAATTCTTTGGACCGGATATGATCCAGGAGGCAGAAGAACAAGTTTGTGTCATTCGTGAGAATTTGAAAACAGCCCAATCTCGTCAAAAGAGCCAGTATGACCGTCGTCATAAGGAAGTGGCTTATGAAATTGGCGACAAGACTTACCTTCGGGTTACTCCTTTGAAGGGTACCCATCGTTTCGGTATCAAGGGCAAGTTGGCTCCTCGTTACATTGGTCCTTTTCGCATTCTCGCTAAACGAGGAGAGGTTGCCTACCAGTTGGAACTACCCCCACATCTTTCCCGAGTACATGATGTCTTCCGCGTCTCTTAACTCAGGTGTTGCTTCACGGATCCCATCCGCGGAGTGGACCACGAAACGCTTGATCTCCAAGATAACCTCACTTATCGAGAGTACCCCGTCCGCATTCTAGATCAAGCAGAGCGTGTCACTTGACGTCATAACATCAAGTTTCTCAAGGTTCAATGGTCTCATCATTCCGAGAGAGAAGCTACTTGGGAGCGTGAAGATCGTCTTCGACTGGAGTATCCCACTTTCTTTCCATCGACCCCTGAATCTCGGGACGAGATTCTTTCAAGTGGGGGCGAGTTGTCACATCCCTAGTTCTGGTATGACCTAGGCTAGCCTTCTTGCGAGCCTCATGTTTAAATTTCATTTAAATTTGAAATGGGGATTCGTGAAAACCCTCAGAATCATTTCTGGCAATGACCCAGATAAAAATTCCTCCAAAAAGGTCCAAGAAAATGTTCATGTTGCTCTCTGAAAATATTTGTCAGAGGTAAAATTCAAACAAATATTTTCAAGAGCTCATAAATATTTATTTTGGCCATTTGGAATTAATGCAATAATTATTTGCCTTTGATATATATATGTGATATATTTATATATGTCCAAAAATTCTGATTTTTCTTAGGAGCTCTGGAATAATACCATTAGCTCCTACAAAAATTTGCATAAGGAAATAAATTGGTTTAGTATTTTACTAAATCAGAAACAAATGTCAGAAAAAAGAAAAGAAAACAAAAATGGAAAAAACGCTTACCTGTGCTTACCTACAGCCTGGCAGCCCAGTGGCCCAACAGGCCGGCGCAGCCGACTGGCCAGTGCCAGTCGTCCCCTTCCTCGCGCCAGGAGGACAGGGGCAAGCGCCCGGCATGCGCGGTCACGCGCCCGACCACCTCCTGCCTGTCTCCCTCACGCCCTCGTCGCCTTGGACGGCATGGACGACGCCACGCGCCGCCCCGCACCTCTCTCACTCTCTCTTGTTCCTCCCCCTCCCCTGGATCTCTCTCTCCCACCGTGCCCGAGCGCCGCCGTCACCACCGCTCGCCATTGCCACACCCACCGTCACGGCCTCGCCCTCGCTTCATGCCCGGACGCTCCGCGCTGTCCTCCTCGTCCTCTTCGTCAAGCCATGCGTCGCCGGATGCCCCGTGGAGCCGTCACCGCCGTCTTCTTCACCTTCGGTCGCCCGAGAACGCCGGCGCCGCTCCGTCGACTCCAGAGCCTCCCTCGAGCCGCTGAGCACGCCCGCCGAACCGCCGTGAGCTCTCCTCCGTTTCCCCTCCTCCCCGTGCTCATTTGGCCCACCTAGCTAGCTCAGCTGCCGCTCCCGAGACCTCATCGCCGCCGGCCATGGTGCCACCATGGCCAGAGCCCGAGCCAGCCGCTTCCGAGCACTCAGGCGTGTTCCTCGTGCCACGAGGGTGCCGCAGAGCCCCTCGGGTGGCCACCCTGTGCACCGCAGCCCGCTCTTGCCCGTAGCCGTGCTCTGGCCACCGCCCCGAGCTTCGCTCCGGCGAGCTCCGCCGCCCCCGCAGCCTCCCGTCCGCTCCCCTAGAAGCGCGCGAGCACCTGCTCCTCGGAGATGGTCTCCGCGACCCATTTGGTCACCGGAGGACCAAATCTGAGGCCCTCCACAGCGTCTGGCCTCGTCGGTGTCAAGTCGCCGGAGGGTTTGACCCCGCTAACCAGGGGTTTGACCTTCCCCCTTGTGTCACCGACGCGTGGGCCACCCCCTGACACTTTTAGTTAGAATTAGTTTAACACTAATTAACCTAGGTTAGTTAGCTAGTTAGTCGCTGACTAGTGGGCCCCGACCCCACAAACAGTTTAGTTAGAATTAACTTAAGGCTAATTAACTTGGTTAATTAGTTGTGCCACTGACTAGTGGGACCCACTAGTCAGGTTTGACCTCGACGACCCCGCTGACCTGCTGGCGCAGGCATGACGCAGTTATTCATTTTCTGGGTTTAAATATTCAGGAAAATCCAGAAAATGATATAAACTTCAAAAATTCATAGAAATTCAACCGTAGCTTAGATTGGAATAATTTATATATGAAAAATTATCAGAAACATGCAATCTATCCATCTGTACCATTTTCATGCATGATAAACCAACTTATACTAGCTGTATAGGTGAAAACATATTAATGGCATTCATAAAGACATAACTTGGAGTTGCATTTGAATTCTTGGTTCAAATGTACTTCATCCAAATGAATGCTAGCTGCATTAGCTCAAACAACATCACATCTACATGCCATGTTCATGCATCATATTGTTGCATATGATTGTGTTTTGATTTCTCGACACCCGGATGGTGGGCTTGGGAACCCTGCTCACATCATTTGTGGCCGTGAGCGACACCCTGGACGGATCTCCTTGCGGATGGAACCCGAATAGGCGATAAACCTGGATGAGAGACTTGTGTGGTTAGTCAGGTCGTGGCCGACACCCTCGCCAGGCTTCCGCTTGAAGGTTGTCGAGGTACATGACACGTACATGGCGGTAAGTGGTGAGAGCGTGTGTGAAGAATTACACCCCTGCAGGGTCATCATGATCTATTCGAATAGCCATGTCCTCGGTTATGGACTTCTTGGATGCTTACGTTTTACATAGACAACTTAAAGTGGATACTCTAAAATGCTCAAGACAAGTGTGAGTGCTATGGATGACCTTCTCGTAGAGAGACGGGGATGAATCCATAGTAGTGTATTGATGTGGTGATTAGTGGACTCGTGTGCGCTGCCTCACCTCCAAGAAGTTTCTCGTAGTCATAGAACAGGATAGCCACTGAGTCAAAGCTGGCTTGCTGCAGCTAAACCCCACATTACGTTCTTGACACAAATGCATGTATGATAGGATCTGATGTAAGTCTTGTTGAGTACCTTTGTACTCACGTTTGCCTTATTTATGTTTTGCAGGTGAGACATCTGTCTCACTAGTAGTACCGTTTCGACTTCGACGAGTAGCTTGTTACCTCATCTATGATCTTGTACCCTTGGGAGGGACTTGTAGATAGTCAGGCTTCTCAGCCTTTTTCTTTTGTAGTTGTCTATACTCAGACATGTAATGCTTCTGTTGCTTGTATGCTCTGAATGATGGGTCATGTGACCCTTGTTTGTATTTAATGCTATGTGGCTCTTCTGGGCCTTTATCTATATGAGTTTGCGTTATGTTGTGATGCCATCTTGTACAGCACATACTTGCATGTTATGCGTACGTGTAACGTGTATTGCTATGTGTGGGATCCGACAACCTAGTTGTCTATCCTTGGTAGCTTCTCTTATGCGGAAATGTAGTCTAGTGCTTCCACCGAGCCATGGTAATCCGGTATAGCCCGGTTTACCGGAGTCCTGCTAGCCCAGCACTACTGCTCCGGAACACTTAGACTGGCCGGCATGCGATTCACTTTGTTCCTGTGTCTGTCCCTTCGGGGAAATGTCACGCGGTGACATCCGGAGTCCTTCCTAGCCTGCTATAGCCCGGGTTCCCAGAGTCCTGTTAGCCCAGTTGCTACAACCCGGATTCACACGCTGTTGACCGACATGCTTTATGTTGTTTCATGTGTGTCTGTCCCCGTAAGTTAGTGCCACTTTGGGTTCACGACTAGTCATGTCGGCCCGAGTTCTCTGTCATATGGATGCTAGCGACATTTTCATATACGTGAGCCAAAAGGCGCAAACGGTCCCGGGCCATGATAAGACGACACCTGTGGGAATAATGTGCGTGAGGCCGCAAAGTGATATGAGGTGTTACATGCTAGATCGGTCTGACTTAGAATCAGGGTCCCGACATCCCAGAACATTTTCCGGCCACTTATAAAATAATATTTCGGAGGTGCCGCGGGCACGAGCGAGTGTATCTGGGCTCAGAACGGACAACAGAGAGAACTGGGGGAACCCAGACGGATGCAAGTTTTGAAAACATGATGATGCAATGCACATGATGACATGTCAAAGATGCGACATGCAAGCAAATGACATGGCAACGATAGCGAATAACTGGAAGACACCTGACGCATCGTATTCGGGGCGTCACAACACTCCACCACTACGAGAGGATCTCATCCCGAGATCTAGGATGGCACCGGAGGGACACGGAAGAGGAAGAGACAAATGAGTGAAACCAAAGAACCTTGCGAGGTTGAACAAATGAGTGAAAGAATACAACAAGGATGAACCAAGTTGAAAACACTCCATGAGAAAATAGGAACAATGAACATTACGAGAACGTTGTAGGTTGAAAGAACTAAGAAAAGGGTTGGAATGGACAAGAAGTACATGCAAGCACTCCGGATGAAACGAGAAGTACAAGGAACGATAAAAATCAATTATGACCACACTTTGGTTGGAAAATGGAAGGCATAGAATATGAACTTGGAAAAAAGAAGGCACTTGGATGAGACTCCGGTTAGAAGAGGAATGATAGCCACAACACTCTGGTTAAAACAAGATAGAGAAGAAAAAAGGATGATATAATTTGAACAGCACTCCGACTGAGAAGGGAGGCAAAACTTGATAAGATGAGAGAACTTGAATGGAGGACACGACACTCCGCTTGAATGGATAAGCAAAGGAAAGAACAAGATCTTTGACACAAATGGAATGATGGGTCGAAGCGTGCAACATCACAATGCCTCCGGAACAAAAGATAGAATGGCCTTAAAGTAACGAAGAAGAAAAACAATATCTTCTACCTCGAATGAATTTGAAAGCATCCTTCCATAGAGGATTGGATGGATTTGTTGGGAAATGAACAATGAAAATAATGAACTTGTTCTGGGCTTATGGAAAACATCCCAAAACTTGAGGTGAAATTCTTCCACTAACGGAATCAATTGCTTGCTTGAGAGCAACGAAGAGATGAAAACCTCTTTCCTTGCAAGAATAGGAGGAAACTTGGATTATTGATAAGAACCACAATAGCAACATTCCTTAGGGAAGGTTTTATGGGAAAAATAACCCAAGATAAGTCCAACGAAGAGATTTATGGATTGAGAAGAGCTCATGCTCGAAGTCATTTAAAGGTTTAACTATCTCATTCCTGACAACTTGTGAATCATGTAACGTGAAGGAAATTGTCAAGAGTGACATAATACCACCTCAAAAGATAAGATAGAGAGAAATGCACTTCGGAGTGTAAGATGAAGAACGCTTGAACTCCTCAAAACAAGACATGTGTTGAACACCATGTTTATTTTGAGTATAGCTTGGCAGATCAAAACTTCTAGAGAAATTTTGAAGAACGATCAAAGATTGAAAAGAATCCTTGATGAACCACCATGAAGAAACTCTCGAAGAACTTCGGATGGATAAAAAAAGGGCGCAAGGAAAAGAAGCTTGAAAAGAATAAGATGAATCCTTGCATTGATTAGATGGAGCTTTGCGATGATATAACCGAGAAAACTTAGAACTCCGGAAAGAAAAGATGAAAAACTTAGCACCATCAAATTGATATCATGAATGAACTCCGGAAGAAAAGAATTGAATCACCTCAAACAAAACAAGAATAAGATTTACTGTATGTTTATCCTTCATCAACTTAACTTGATGACAAGCAACAGATTTGGCATACTACTTATTCTTCTTGAAAAGATTGAGAAGATATAGCCAAACTTGAGAAAAGTCTTGAAGGATGAACTGGTAGGATTGAAACAACGAATGAATTGATACATAACAATGCAAGAGGAATGTTGAACGAACCACCATAAGAATTGAAAACGAATGAATAAAAGAGAACGAGTCACCGGGAGGAATTAGAAAACGAACGAAGATACTTGAAGCAATTGAGATACAAGAGAAACGAAGAGAAACGAAGAGATCATGAACTGACTAGAGAATACTTGACCGATGCACCGGTAAGATTTGGAGAATGAGAGCTGAAAGCTGAGAATGAATAAACCCGCAATGATGGTCTTCGGAGAATCAAACTGAAAAGACTCTTGAATTTCTCTGGATGGGAGAAAAGAATTATCACAATCGAAAATAATTATGAGAGGGTGGCAACAAGCTAGAACCACGAATCTTTGAAAGAACGGGTAAGGAATTACGAGGAACTCCTCTTCGGTCTTCAAAATCCGAGAATGACGACAAGAAACAACACCATGAATTGTTGAGACACTATCGGCGTTCTGGGAACGGTGGTCCCCAGACTTGCCTGCCTGCGGCCCACGGCGTGGCTGAGCCAGTGGGCTCGTACGGCCCATCTTCATCAACGAGGTATTCAAGACCCTCGCGAGGTGACGACGCAAGTCCTACTCAGGAGCGGCCTCGCCAGACACGCTCACGAGGGATGAAGAGATCAAGGCATGGAAAACCTCGCGAGGTCCTCGTGACGTGACCCATGATGATCAAGACCAGGCGGGCGCTAGGCGGGTGCTAGCGCGCGCAGTGTCCTTCCTTCCTCTTTGGTGCTAAGGGGGCAAGTACAGGCGCGGAGTACCGAGGCATCAAGCAAAGGTTTCCATATTGGTGCAACGAGACCAAAACCAGAAGGACGGCAAGATAAAGGTCACCATGGAGCCTAGGGAGGCGTCACCACCAGAGCCTTTGGCAGGCGAAGACCACCTTTTGTCAGGATAGCTTGTACTAGCTGCCCCCTTTCAAATTGGCCGTTGTTAGCTCCCTTCCCGCTCAATATTGGGGGAGAGGACCAGGGCCTATATAAGTAGAACTACCCACCACAGTAGAGGGGGAGGATTGGGAGAGAGACGAGAGAAAGAGAGAGAGAACTCATTCAGAGGCATCTCACCCACACAAGTTCACCAAGCACAAGAACACCTCAACCTCAGGAGGTTGTTCTTCCCCTTGTACTGTTCATCATCATCCCAAGAGGCAATCCACCACCACCACACTAGAGTAGGGTATTACACCACAATGGTAGCTTGAAACAATATAAATCTTGTGTCTTTGTGTTGCAAGTTCGTCTAGTTCTTCCACGAGATCTTAGAGGGCTAGGGAGAGGATCGATAGGGAGAAAACCTTCGCACGCACCCAGTGTTCGAACCTCGTGGGTTTTGCCAGAACCCGTGATCCGACATTTGGCGCGCTAGGTAGGTGTGCGCCGGAGCCTCTTCCCAGCCAATCGACCCACCGATGCTCCGCCACCCCGATGTCTGGCGACCCAAGGACCGACTCTGTCCGCTGGGCAGCCTGGCCAGCCCGAGCGGCAACGCCTGCCCACGAAGCCTCAATCCCGCGCTCCAGGAGGCACGAGCGCCGCCTAGAACTGCAGGGCGTGACCAGCGCAGCCAGGCGTCATCCACCCTCACTCCACGACAAGCGTGGGCCACTGCAAGGGCCGCAAGCCACGCCGCAGCAACGGCACCAAAACCCGGTGGGAGCAAGCGAACATGCGGGCCACGCTCATGGTGGCGCGGGAGTTGCTGCGGTGCCCGGCTGATGGTGAGCGGCCGCGGCGCACTGCTAGAATGTGTCGTTGAGCTGCTGGATGCGGCGGCATCAGTAGCGCCACCTTTCTGCTATCTGCTCCCTTCTCGAGCTGCTACTGGACCTCACGACGGGCCTCGCTGCAACCACGCGCCCTCGGGTGCACCTTGGGGCTTCATCGACGCCAGGACGGCCGGCGGCGCTGGGGGCCTCATTTCCCACACGCCGCCTCTGACGAGCATGGGCACGAGCGTTGCCCCCAATGGCCCTAGTGAGGCATCGCGCTATCATCCTCAGGACGCCGTGCTGGTCAAGGTGACGTGGAGTGTGGGGCACAACGACGAGGTGTTTGGGGTGACATCCCCGGAAGCCTATGTTCCCCGCATGATGGACCAAAAGTACACACCGGAGGACGACCCCGGCTCGTTTCTCGGGCCAGGTTGGGAGGAGGATGCATTGGGAGCTGAAGCCTTCCAGGAGCCGCCGGAGAGCCCCACCACCGCGCCGTCGACAACAGATACATGGTACCACTAATCCCTCACGAGCAAGCTTAAGCTAACCATGCGTCACAGGAGAATCAGGTCAGCACAGCAGCTGGCGGCCCCAGCTTGGCGACCTCCTTCCCGCCAGGAGGATCATGCTGGCGGCAGCAGGAGAGAAGCTGGGAGCCAGATCCCTCGCCGCGTCGCACAGAGCAAGGTCCCCCTCAGAGGTAGGCCCTCTGCCGGGGTGGTGACGGCGACCTTTCCCCCGGCAGAGGACCCGTGGTCGCCAAGGGCGCCACTGGCGTCCCCTTTCCCTCCTTTGAGTTGTCATAGTTGCCGGTCGGCTCAAAGGTGGTCGAGGGTGGCGCAAGGCAGGGCCCTCGCCCGGCGATATGAAGCAAGGCCGGTACCTTTGAAGAAGGCCCAGTGCCTGTGAAGATCGCCGCCCGTGACACTCTCACGTAATCATGAGTGGGGTTGTACACTCCCCGGAGTCTCCGGAGAGCCACCCTCGGGCCTCGGGGGCTCCCTCTCACGCCTAGTGGCAGCACTTAGCTCCGCGCTGGTGAGAAGACGTCGAAGACTAGACTAGGTGCCGGACACGACCATTTTCTTTAGATCTCTTTTTCTGTAACCCTGCCTTCTAGATTTGGATTTAAGTTGAAGTTGAATTTTCATTTGATGCACGCGGGGGGATGCCTTTTCTCGTTCGAGCTATATCTCGGAGTCTAGTTCTTGCCTTATTTCAGAGCTCGCACCAGTCGATTGATACGTCTCCAACGTATCTATAATTTTTGATTGTTCCATGCTATTATATTATCTGTTTTGGATGTTTATGGGCTTTATTATACACTATTGTATTATTTTTGTGACTAACCTATTAACCCAGAGCCCAGTGCCAGTTTCTGTTTTTCCCTTGTTTCAGTGTTTCGTAGAAAAGGAATATCAAACGGAGTCCAAACGAAATGAAACCTTCGGGAGCGTGATTTTTGGAACGAACATGATCCAAGAGATGTGGAGTTGAAGTCAAGGAAGCTTTGAGGTGGCCACGAGGCAGGGAGGCGCGCCTGCCCCCTCCTGGGCACGCCGCCACCCTCGTGGGCCCCACGTGGCTCCCCTGACTTACTTCTTTCACCTATATATGTCCATATACCCTAAAAACATCAGAGAGAAGAATAGATCAGGAGTTCCGCCGCCAGAAGCCTCCATAGCCACAGAAAATCAATAAGGACCCTATTCCGGCACCCTGCCAGAGGGGGGATCCCTCACCGGTGGCCATCTTCATCATCCCGGCGCTCTCCATGACGAGGAGGTAGTAGTCCACCCTCGGGGTTGAGAGTATGTACCAGTAGCTATGTGTTTGATCTCTCTCTCTCTCTCTCGTGTTCTTGAGGTGATACGATCTTGAGGTATCACGAGCTTTGCTATTATAGTTGGATCTTGTGATGTTTCTCCCCCTCTACTCTCTTGTAATGGGTTGAGTTTTCCCTTTGAAGTTATCTTATCGGATTGAGTCTTTAAGGATTTGAGAACACTTGATGTATGTCTTGCCGTGCTTATCTGTGGTGACAATGGGATTCTCATGTGATGCACTCTATGTATATTTTGGTGATCAACTTGCGGGTTCCGCCCATGATCCTATGCATAGGGGTTGGCACAGGTTTTCGTCTTGACTCTCCGGTAGAAACTTTGGGGCACTCTTTGAGGTTCTATGTGTTGGTTGAATAGATGAATCTGAGATTGTGTGATGCATATCGTATAATCATACCCACGGATACTTGAGGTGAAATTGGAGTATCTAGGTGACATTAGGGTTTTGGTTGATTTGTATCTTAAGGTGTTGTTCTAGTACGAACTCTTGAGTAGATCGATCCGAAAGACTAACTTTGAGGTGCTTTCGTACCCTACCATAATCTCTTCGTTTGTTCTCCGCTATTAGTGACTTTGGAGTGACTCTTTGTTGCATGTTGAGGGATAGTTATATGATCTGATTATGTTATTATTGTTGAGAGAACTTGCACTAGTGAAAGTATGAACCCTAGGCCTTGTTTCCTAGCATAGCAGTATCATTTGTGCTCACTTTTATCATTAGTTACCTTGCTGGTTTTATATTTTCAGATTACAAATACCTTTATCTACCATCCATATTGCACCTGTATCACCATCTCTTCGCCGAACTAGTGCAGCTATACAATTTACCATTGTATTGGGTGTGTTGGGGACACAAGAAACTCTTTGCTATTTGGTTGCAGGGTTGTTTGAGAGAGACCATCTTCATCCTACGCCTCCCACGGATTGATAAACCTTAGGTCGTCCACTTGAGGAAAATTTTCTACTGTCCTACAAACCTCTGCACTTGGAGGCCCAACAACGTCTACTAGAAGAAGGTTGTGTCGTAGACATCAAGCTCTTTTCTGGCACCGTTGCCGGGGAGGTGAGTGCTTATAGGTATATGTATATCTTTAGATCTTGCAATCGAATCTTTTTGTTTCTTGTTTTATCACTAGTTTATTCTATAAAAGAAAACTACAAAAAAATGGAATTGAGTTTGTCTCATACGCTTCATCTTTTTAATATCTTTCATGAGAATGATGGAAAGGAAAATTGTGCTCAAGTACTAGGAGAAGAAATCTATAAAATGTTTGGCACTAGATCTCTGAATGATGAGCATGATTGCAATGTTGTTAGTATGAACTCTTTGAATATCCATAGTACTAATGATGATTGCACTAGTCATGATGAAAATATCTCTTATAAGCATGTCGATTATTGTGGAGTGCATTGGGTTTGCAAGTACACACCAAATAGGGAAGATAGATATTGCAAGAGGCATAAGCATTTAGAAACTGAATTGTTGCAAGAAAGGCTAGATGTTTGTGCTAAAAATTTAAATTTTCTTAGCCGTACATGTGAACTTTGCAATGAAAAGGGTCATTTAACTATCTGATGCAAATTGTTTCATGATCTAATCATGTCCAAAAATTGTGATGACTTGATTTTCCTTGCACATTATAATGAACTTAGTTTGCTTATGGGTTACGAAGAAATGAAATGTATAACTAAGAATCTTCTAGAATTTGCCCGTTATAAACTTCTTGATTTTGATCTAGAGAAAATTTATATGTATTGTGCGGTGAATTGCGTTGAAAATCCTTATATTGCCAATTAAATAAAGACAAGAAAACAAATAGAACATTAAGAGAATACTAATGAAAGGGAAGAGACTTCCCAATATCCTCCTATTATTTCTTATGATGAATCAGGTAACGAGGAGGAGCCTTCTATTCTACCAATCTCATTAATAAGGAGCTCAAAAAATAGGATTGAACCCACACATGATGTGGTGAGGAAGAAGTAAAGAAAAAGGAAGAGAGGTAAAAAGATATCTCTCCCAAATAATGCTGCTCCTATTGTTGCGGTGCCTCATGAAAATGAATCAAAAATAATTGTGGAAGATGATGCACTTGATGATGATCTCGTTATGCCTATTGCTTGTTGTGATGATTATGATTGGGAAGATAATGATACTTCTTATGATCTTGAAAATCTTTTTGGCACCTGCTTGGAAGAATATGATAATTGCTATACTATTGGTGCTATCCATACTATTAATGATGAGAGTGATTATGCTTATGATATGAAAAGGCCCAAGCTTGGGGATGCTATGTTTGATGAAGATGATATTTTTAGTCTCCCAAGTTTTGATATGCAAATTTGTAATGATGATAGCATACCTCTTGCTTATGATGATTATATTGATGAAAGTGGGTTTGGAAGAGTGTCAACTTCAGGAAGTAATGATCCCACTATTTTGGAGGATGTTGAATCTTATTGTGATAATTATGAAAGTGGATTTGGAGAGGTCATGACTTTATTTAGTAATGATTTCACTATCTTGGGAGAGGTTTCAATTGATTATGATGAGAACAAAGTTGCTACCTATGATGATTATTGTGATGATACTTATGCTATAAAGAGTAGTGATGATTATATTTATAAAAAAATTCATGATTATGATTACCCTTTTTCCTAACATTACCCTTTTAATGTGGAAACAATTTATAGTATTCGAGTCTCTTATGATACTCCCACTATTCTGAATGAGAAGAATTTTGCTTACGTGGAGTGTAATAAAATTTATATGCTTGTAGATCATGAAAATAATGCTTTAGTTTCTGGTTATATTGTTGAATTCATTCATGATGCTACTGAAAATTATTATGAGGGAGGAACATATGCGTGTAGGAATTGCAATAATATCAAGTTTCCACTCTATGTGCGTAAAATCTTGAAGTTATGCTTGTTTTGCCCTCCTATGCTAGTTGATTATGGTTCCCATAAGTTGTTTGGTCACAAAATCCCTATGCATGGGAAGTGGTTTAGAATTAAATGTGCTATTCATATTCTTCATGCTGCTCTCTTTATGTTTCAATTCTATTCTTTTATCTGAGCATCATTGAAATCATCATGCCTAGCTAGGGGCATTAAACGTTAACGCTTGTTGGGAGGCAACCCAATTTTGTTTTTGTCCCTTGATTTTTGTTCTTGTTTAGTAATAAATAATTCATCTAGACTCTGGTTAGATGTGGTTTTATGTTTTAATTACTGTTTGTGACAAGTAGAACCTTTGGGAAGACTTGGGGAAAGTCTTTGCGATCATGCTGTAAAAACCAGAAACTTTAGCGCTTACGAGATTAGCCACAACGTTTTACTGGAGAGTTCTATTTAGATTGTTGTTTGTGCAGATGATTAATAGATAAATTACTCATGTCCAGAAATTTATTTTAGAATTTTTGGGGTTCCAGAAGTATACGTTTGATACAGGTTACTACAGATTGTTCTGTTTTTGACAGATTCTGTTTTCTATGTGTTGTTTGCTTATTTTGATGAATCTATGAGTAGTATCGGAAGGTATGAACCATACATAAGTTGGAATACATTAGATATTACATCAATATAAATAAATAATGAGTTCATTACAGTACATTATGATGGTGATTTGCTTTCTTATACTAACATAGCTTATGAGTTTTCTGTTATGTTTTGTGTTGTGAAGTTTTCATGTTTTGGGTAAAGATTCGATGGACTATGGAATCAGGAGTGGCAAGAGCCTAAGCTTGGGGATGCCCAAGGCACCCCAAGGTAATATTAAAGGACAACCAAAAGCCTAAGCTTGGGGATGCCCAGGAAGGCATCCCCTCTTTCGTCTCCGTTCATCGGTAACTTTACATGGAGCTATAATTTTATTCACCACATGATATGTGTTTTGCTTGGAGCGTCATTTTTTGCTTGTTGTTTGAATAATATCCCAAAATCTGAAATTCTTAAATGTTAGAGAGTCTTCGCAAAGTTACATAATTATTTAGCTACTCATTGGTCTTCACTTATATCTTTCGGAGTAGTTTGTTGTTTGCTCTAGTGCTTCACTTATATATTTTTAGAGCACGACGGTGGTTTTATTTTGAAGAAATAGATGAACTATCGTGCTTCACTTATATTATTTTGAGAGTCTTTAGAACAGCATGGTAGTTTTCTTTTGTTATGAAACTAGTCCTAATATGATGGGCATCCAAGATGGGTACAATAAAAACATTCATATAAAGTGCATTGAATACTATGAGAAGTTTGATACTAGATGATTGTTTTGAGATATGGAGATGGTGATATTAGAGTCATGCTAGTTGAGTAGTTGTGAATTGGAGAGATACTTGTGATGAAGTCGGAGCATGATTTATTTATTGAGTGCCTTCCTTATGAGTGGCGGTCGGGGACGAGCGATGGTCTTTTCCTACAAATCTATCCCCCTAGGAGCATGCGCGTAGTACTTTTTTCAATAACTAATAGATTTTTGCAATAAGTATATGAGTTCTTTATGACTAATGTTGAGTCCATGGATTATACGCACTCTCATCCTTCCACCATTTCTAGCCTCTCTAATACCGTGCACCTTTCGTCGGTATCATACACACACCATATACCTTCCTCAAAACAGCCACCATACCTACCTATTATGGCATTTCCATAGCCATTCCGAGATATATTGCCATGCAACTTTCCACCATTCCGTTTATTATGACACGTACAATCATTGTCATATTGCCTTGCATGATCATGTAGTTTACATCGTATTTTTGGCAAAGCCACCATTCATAATTTTTTCATACATGTCACTCTTGATTCATTGCACATCCCGGTACACCGTCGGAGGCATTCATATAGAGTCATATTTCGTTCTAAGTATCGAGTTGTAATTCTTGAGTTGTAAGTAAATAAAAGTGTGATGATCATCATTATTAGAGCATTTTCCTAGTGAGGAAAGGATGATGGAGACTATGATTCCCCCACAAGTCGGGATGATACTCCGGACGAAAAATAAAAAAAAAGAAAAGAAAAAAAAGAGGCCAAAAAAGGGAGAAAAGGCCGAAATAAAAAAATAAAAAATGAGAGAGAAAGAGAGAAGGGACAATGCTACTATCCTTTTACCACACTTGTGCTTCAAAGTAGCACCATGATCTTCATGATAGAGAGTCTCCTATGTTGTCACTTTCATATACTAGTGGGAATCTTTCATTATAGAACTTGGCTTGTATATTCCAATGACGGGCTTCCTCAAAATGCCCTAGGTCTTCATGAGCAAGCGAGTTGGATGCACACTCACTTAGTTTCTTTTGTTGAGCTTTCATACACTTATGGCTCTAGTGCATCCGTTGCATGGCAATCCCTACTCACTCACATTGATATCTATTGATGGGCATCTCCATAGCCCGTCTATACGCCTAGTTGATGTTAGGCTATCTTCTCCTTTTTGTCTTCTCCACAACCACCATTCTATTCCACCTATTGTGCTATATCCATGGCTCACGTTCATGTATTGCGTGAAGATTGAAAACGTTTGAGAACATCAAAAGTGTGAAACAGTTGCTTGGCTTGTCATCGGGGTTCTACATGATTATATACTTTGTGTGATGAAGATAGAGCATAGCCAGACTATATGATTTTGTAGGGATAGCTTTCTTTGGCCATGTTATTTTGAGAAGACATAATTTCTTAGTTAGTATGCTTGAAGTATTATTATTTTTATGTCAATATTAAACTTTTGTCTTGAATATTATGGATCTGAATATTCTTGCCACAATAAAGAAGATTACATTGATAAATATGTTAGGTAGCATTCCACATCAAAAATTCTATTTTCATCATTTACCTACTCGAGGACGAGCAAGAATTAAGCTTGGGGATGCTGATACATCTCCAACGTATCTATAATTTTTCATTGTTCCATGCTATTATATTATCTGTTTTGGATGTTTATGGGCTTTATTATACACTATTATATTATTTTTGGGACTAACCTATTAACCCAGAGCCTAGTGCTAGTTTCTGTCTTTTCCCTTGTTTTAGTGTTTCGCAGAAAAGGAATATCAAACGGAGTCCAAACGGAATGAAACCTTCGGGAGCGTGATTTTTGGAACGAACATGATCCAGGAGATTTGGAGTTTAAGTCAAGGAAGCTTTGAGGTGGCCATGAGGCAGGGCAGCGCGCCTGCCCCCTGGTAGCGCCCCCACCCTCGTGGGCCCCTCGTGGCTCCCCTGACCGACTTCTTTCGCCTATATATCTCCATATACCCTAAAAACATTAGAGAGCAGAATAGATCGGGAGTTCTGACGCCAGAAGCCTCCGTAGCCATAGAAAACCAATCGGGACCCTATTCCGGCACCCTGCCGGATGGGGGATCCTCATCGGTGGCCATCTTCATCATCCCGACGCTCTCCATGACTAGGAGTGGTCCACCCTTGGGTCTGAGGGTATGTACCACTAGCTATGTGTTTGATCTCGTTCTCTCTATCTCTCTCGTGTTCTTGAGGTGATACGATCTTGATGTATCGCGAGCTGTCCTATTATAGTTTGATCTTATGATGTTTATCCCCCTCTACTCTCTTGTAATGGACTAAGTTTTCCCTTTGAAGTTATCTTATCGGATTGAGTCTAAGGATTTGAGAACACTTGATGTATGTCTTGCCGTGCTTATCTGTGGTGACAATGGGATATTCATGTGATCCACTCGATGTATATTTTGGTGATCAACTTGCGGGTTCCACCCATGAACCTATGCATAGGGGTTGGCACAGGTTTTCATCTTGACTCTCCGGTAGAAACTTTGGGGCACTCTTTGAGGTTCTATGTGTTGGTTGAATAGATGAATTTGAGATTGTGTGATGCATATCGTATAATCATACCAATGGATACTTGAGGTGACATTGGAGTATCTAGGTGACATTAGGGTTTTGGTTGATTTGTATCTTAAGGTGTTATTCTAGTACGAACTCTTGAATAGATCGATCCGAAAGAATAACTTTGAGGTGGTTTCGTACCCTACCAGAATCTATTCGTTTGTTCTCCACTATTAGTGAATTTGGAGTGACTCTTAGTTGCCTGTTGAGGGATAGTTATATAATCCGATTATGTTAATATTGTTGAGAGAACTTGCACTAGTGAAAGTATGAACCCTAGTCCTTGTTTCATAGCATTGCAATACCGTTTGTGCTCACTTTTATCATTAGTTACCTTGCTGTTTTTATATTTTCAAATTTCAAATACCTTTATCTACCATCCATATTGCACATGTATCACCATCTCTTTGCCGAACTAGTGCACCAATACAATTTACCATTGTATTGGGTGTGTTGGGGACACAAGAGACTCTTTGCTATTTGGTTGCAGGGTTGTGTGAGAGAGACCATCTTCATCCTACGCCTCCCACGGATTGATAAACCTTAGGTCATCCACTTGAGGAAAATTTGCTACTGTCCTACAAACCTCTGCACTTGGAGGCAAAACAACGTCTACAATAAGAAGGTTGTGTAGTAGACATCATCGCTCCCCCTCTCAAACCAAGCTGGGCATGAAACCACACTCATGCCGAGCCGTGGCAGTTTCTCTCTTATCACACGGCCCTCTCGGGCATGGCGACGAATTCCTCAGGAGCTTCTCAGAAACCCACAATCTCTTGAGCCGGTTTTTGGCTCGCCCAGGCTAAGGTAAACCGCAGCAACAACCCTGCCCGAGTATGCATAAAGCTCGTGAAGACGCGTACTCAATTTGACACAGAAGGGTGAAAGAAGAGATTTGTTTACATGAGGGGCTCCCCCTCTCAAAATGCGCTTACAGTCTTCCCGGGCCACGCCCAAGTTTTTACAGGGTAAATAACAGGGAAACGAGGAATCAGCCGGATACGTCGCTCGCCGCGTCCCCCATGTCATCTTCAGACGCGTCGTTGGCATCACCGTCACCATCGTTGGCGTTGCCTCCACATTCGCCGGCGCCGACGTCGCCGTCATCAACCACGTCGCTTTCGTCCGCTGCAACCACTACCCCGTCATCGTCAGAAGCAAAGGCCCTGACCAGCACATCCACATGGTCTTCAACCCATTGTGCCAAGTCACCCCAGATGGCTTCCGACACGGGAGCAATGGCGGCGTCAAAATCGAAGTTGGGATCAATGTTCCGGAGGTGGCTGAAGACGCGGGAGAATGCGCGCCCAAGCAGACTGCGACTTCTCCCTTCCACAAGCTGGCGAGCCCTATCAGACTGGGCTGCCAGGCGCGTCACCACGTTGCTGAAGAAGTTTAGGTGACTGGCATAGTCATTCGAGTGGGGGTGCGGTGCATTCTCATCATAGATGAAGGCCAAGGCGGTATTAGCCCCGTTCCGGAGGCCCTGAAGCATGGGGGTGTGCTCGCGCTCCAGCGTCCGCCGTTGAAGCACTTCCTCCCTATTTTGCCACGCGACGGCCTCGGCGTCATCAACCCGTTTCCGAAGAGAAAGCATCTCGGCGTGGGCGGAGGCCAGGTTCGCCTGCGCCGTGACCAGGGCGGCAGCCGTGGCCTCCTCACGCCTCTCCGCCTCATCTAACCTGGGCCTAAGAGCAGCGGTCCTGCCCGCTGCCTCAGTTCCCGCAACCTTCAGCTTCAGGTCATGCCGACCTTCAAGATCCGCGTGAACCTCGGCCACCCTGCGGTCGACTTCCTCCTGGACCTTGGCCTCGCGAGGCCCGACGGCATCTTCCACTTGGGCAACTTGATGCTCACTCGTCTCTAGTTGCTCAAGCTCGAGGCTATGCTCCATGGCTTCTAGAGCCAACGCCTCCTCATGCTTCCGGACCTCCCCTTCCTCGGCAGGCGTCCCCCTCAGTGACGCGAGGGTGGCTTTACGCGCCTCCACTTGCCGCTCGAGGGACGCAATCCTGGTGTGGAGCTCCCACGCGCGCTTCTCGGCAGCCTCGCGACGACGGTCTGCTTCATGAGCCTCCGCACGAGCTCGGGAGCAGGCCTGATGGGAGGCCACAAGGGAGACCTCAGCCTTCATGCTATCTAGCTCACACTGGTGGTGCCCGAAGTGGATGGCCACTTTCATCCTGTGCCACTCCTCTACCAACTGAAGACCCTCGGGCTCAAGGTGCGCATCGACACCCTCAAGTTCTTCGTTGAGTCGGTTCATCGCGTCCACCGCCTCCTAGAAGACCTCATGATGAAAGACGCTCCGCCCGTGCTCGAACTCAAGCGCACAGCCCATCTCGCATTCTGCTATGGGGGCTGTGGGCGACGCCCGACGCGGCGCGCCCTCTCTCAGCAGGGGGCTGGGGGCTGGCGCAGCCCCAGGCACCAGCTGGCCCTCACGAGGGGCCCAAACCGAGCAAGGCCCACTACTTGAAGAAGACCCCAGGGTCGAGGCCAGCCAGCTGCCGACCGTGACAAGGGGAGGAGCCCTTGGCACGCCAGCTGCGCTCTGAACAAGGTGCTACCTCTTGAGCACTTGTGTTGGTTTTCCCTTGAAGAGGAAAGGGTGGTGCAGCAAAGTAGCGTAAGTATTTCCCTCAGTTTTTGAGAACCAAGGTATCAATCCAGTAGGAGGCTACGCGCGAGTCCCTCGCACCTACACAAAACAAATAAATCCTCGCAACCAACGTGATAAGGGGTTGTCAATCCCTACACGGTCACTTACGAGAGTGAGATCTGATAGATATGATAAGATAATAGTTTTGGTATTTTTATGGTAAAGATGCAAAGTAAAATAAAAGCAATGAAAATAACTAAGTATTGGAAGATTAATATGATGAAGATAGACCCGGGGGCCATAGGTTTCACTAGTGGCTTCTCTCAAGAGCATAAGTATTTTACGGTGGGTGAACAAATTACTGTTGAGCAATTGATAGAATTGAGCATTGTTATGAGAATATCTAGGTATGATCATGTATATAGGCATCACGTCCAAGACAAGTAGACCGACTCCTGCCTGCATCTACTACTATTACTCCACACATCGACCGCTATCCAGCATGCATCTAGAGTACTAAGTTCATAAGAACATAGTAACGCCTTAAGCAAGATGACATGATGTAGAGGGATAAACTCATGCAATATGATGAAAACCCCATCTTGTTATCCTCGATGGCAACAATACAATACGTGCCTTGTTGCCCCTACTGTCACTGGGAATGGACACCGCAAGATTGAACCCAAAGCTAAGCACTTCTCCCATTGCAAGAAAGATCAATCTAGTAGGCCAAACCAAACTGATAATTCGAAGAGACTTGCAAAGATAAACAATCATAGATAAAAGAATTCAGAGAAGATTCAAATATTGTTCATATATAAACTTGATCATAAACCCACAATTCATCGGTCTCAACAAACACACCGCAAAAGAAGATTACATCAAATAGATCTCCACAAGAGAGGGGGAGAACTTTGTATTGAGATCTAAAAAGAGAGAAGAAGCCATCTAGCTCATAACTATGGACCCGAAGGTCTGAGGTAATCTACTCACACTACATCGGAGAGGCTATGGTGTTGATGTAGAAGCCCTCTGTGATCGATGCCCCTTCCGGCGGAGCTCCAAAGCAGGCCCCAAGATGGGATCTCGTGGATACATATCGTTTGGGGGTACATATATAGGAGGAAGAAGTACGTCGGTGGAGCAACAGGGGGCCCATGAGGGTGGAGGGCACGCCTGGGGGGGGGGGTAGGCGCGCCCCCCTACCTCATGGCCTCCCTGTTGGTTGCTTGACGTAGGGTCCAAGTCTCCTGGATGTTGTTCATTCCAAAAATCACGTTCCCGAAGGTTTCATTCCGTTTGGACTCCGTTTGGTATTCCTTCCTTCGAAACCCTAAAATAGGCAAAAAAAAATAGCAATTCAGGGCTGGGCCTCCGGTTAATAGGTTAGTCCAAAAAATAATATAAAGCCCAATAATGTCCAAAACAGTAGATAATATAGCATGGAGCAATCAAAAATTATAGATACATTGGACATGTATCACAAGGCTGCAAAGGAAGGACGACGAAGGCACATTGGACGACGAAGGGCGCCTTGATGACGGACCAACCCCCACGGCTGACCCCACGCCATTGGCAGCGCCCGAGCCTGCAGCGCTGGAGCTTGGCGGGTGCGACGGGATGAGAGGGAGCTGCTTCTCAGAAGATCTCACGGCCTTGGTAGAAGGCGTCCTAAGGGGACAATCGTCAGGAAAGCAAGGTGGCACACAGAAATTCACCAAGATAATGTACTTACTCGTCAACGGCAATGTAGTTTCGTCACTTCAACGGCCCGAAGATACCGCTGCCACTCAGAGATTCTTTCCTCTTGCGGAGCTCCTCGAAGTCCACGCAAAGCCGACAGAAGCGCTGAACGTGGCGGCCAGTACGAGGTGTAGCCGGAGAAGTGCTCGAGAGAATAACTTCAGGGGTGCCTGGCTGCAGAGAACAGTCGGGCGCCATCTCACCGCGACTCCCCGAGGCCTCCGGAGTTTCGGCCTTGGGAGCCGCGTGCTGCATCGTCTCAGCGACCAACGTCCCAAAATCACGGGATCCTGAGGACGACACCCTAGGAGCCCCAGGCGGCGTCCGCACATCAGCACTCGTGCTGCTAGCCTCTGGCAGCGCTCGTCCCCCTACACGCACATTCGGGACAAGCTCGGCGCCAACTACGAAGAGGGGAACCACGCTGACAGGGTTCTCACGGGACCCCACCAGGCCGTCCGAACACAGCCCCCACTCGTCAAAGGGAGGCATGCTCCCTGCGAATTCAGCCTTGTTCTTGCGGCGGTACAGCAGACAGTTCTTCCCAGGCAAGTAGTCCGGCGAAGAGACACCTATCAGGGCCTTGAGCACCGTTTGCCGCATCCCAAGGGGGAGCCCGGACTCCTGAAACCTCATATGGTCCTGACTACTAAGCAAGGTCCACATTGGGCGAGAATGGCGCTGAAGCGGAGCAACCCGGTGCTTGATGAACTCCTTCACCACCATCGGCGCTGTCATGCCACGGTCCTTCAGCATCCTTAGCCTGAGCCAGACGGGGACATGACGGGGGCTTGCGGGGCGTGGAGCAGAGGGCTGAGCACACCGGCGTCAACAAATATCCATCGTGTTCGAAACTCGCTCGTGGAGGGAGGAAGCTCGAAGTCGATCCATGTGCCCGCCATCACTGCCACATCGTGGAAGCTCACGCACCCTGAGCTTTGCCGGGGATCAGTCAGATGCAATGAGAAGAAATGGCGGAGAGGGGCCACAGAAGGAGCGATGCCCACCATGGCTTCACACACGAAGGCAAAGACAGCGAGGAGAGTCACGGATTGGGGGTCGAGATGCAGCATATGGATCTGGTAATGTTCAAGCACCGCATTGAAGAAGGCAGAGAAAGGGGGAATCAGGCCTGCCCAAAGGGCATCAATGAAGATTGGGACCTCAGTGACCGCCCGAGCAATGGGAGCGCGATACGCAGGCCAAGGCACCGTCTCCCCCCACTCGTTGAAACTGGTGGGGAGCTTGGGACGCACGATGTCCATGCCCTCGTCGTTGAGCACCAAGGATCGGCTGACTGCAGGCTCGGCGGATGAAGGCACAATTGGCGAAGACAGAGTCTTCTTCCCCTTTTCTGCTTGTTTTGGCACCATGGTGATGAAGCAGGCGGAGTGCAGGTCAGACTGGAGAGGAGGAGCAGAGTCTCGAGGAAGCAGAGGGACTGGGGAAGCAAGGCATGGGCGATGGGAGAATAACTATGTAGGTTGTGAGGTCCACATAGCCAGGCGGATTCCAAGGTAGCATGGGGGAAGCAGACACGCCCACGTCCAATCAACCGCCTCGTGTCAATAGAGGCCGTAGGATTTTGGGCCCCACGACGCACCGCGCTTGACCTTCGGCTTCGCCTCTAAGCCAAGCCCGAGCGCGCCTTTGGACCGGGTCCTACTGTCGGCGTTCTGGGAACGGGGGTCCCCAGACTTGCCTGCCTGCGGCCCACGGTGTGGCTGAGCCAGCGGGCCCGCACCACCCATCTTCATCAATGAGGTATTCAAGACCCTAGCGAGGGGCCAAGCCTCGCGAGGCGGACGATGCAAGACCTCCTCAGGAGCGGCCTTGCCAGGCAGGCTCACGAGGGGCGGAGAGATCAAGTCAAGGCAAACCTCATGAGGTCCTCGTGACGTGAGCCATGACGACCGAGACCAGGTGTGCTCCAGGTGCGTGCCAGCGTGCATAGTGTCCTTGCTTCCTCTTTGGTGCTAAGGGGGCAAGCACAGGTGTGGAGTACCGAGGAATCAAGCAAAGGATTCCATATTGGTGCAATGAGACCAAGACCAGAAGGACAGCAAGACGAAGGTTACCATGGAGCCCAGGGTGGCGTCACCACCAGAGCCTTTGGCAGGCGAAGACCCCCTTTTGTCAGGATAGCTTGTACTAGTTGTCCCCTTTCAAATTGGCCGTTGTTGGCTCCCTTCCCGCTCAATATTGGGGAAGAGGACCAGGGCCTATATAAGTAGAACTAGCCACCACAGTAGAGGGGATAGATTGGGAGAGCAACGAGAGAACGAGAGAGACAGAGAGAGATAGAGAGAGAGAGAGAGAGAGAGAGAGAGAGAGAGAGAGAGAACTCATTCAGAGGCATCTCACCCACACAAGTTCACCAAGCACGAGAACACCTCAACCTCAGGAGGCTGTTCTTCCCCTTGTATTGTTCATCATCAGCCCAAGAGGCAATCCACCAACACCACACTGGAGTAGGGTATTACACCATAACAGTGGCCCGAACCAGTATAAATCTTGTGTCTTTGTGTTGCAAGTTCGTCTAGTTCGTCCGTGAGATCTTAGAGAGCTAGGGCGCGGATCGATAGGGAGAAAACGTTCGTGTGCACCCCAGTGTTCGAACCTCGAGGGTTTTGCCAGAACCCGTGATCCGACAGACACTTTGGAATAATGAAGAATATAAAGCTTGAATCAACAATGAAATGAATATGAAAGATCTTGGAGAAAGACATTTGACTACTGATAATTCATTCTTGCGTCAAACTTTTCAATGAATTTGAGAGTAACTCCGGAAGGAATTAGAAGAGTCAGGTGAGATCCTAGGAAAAGACCTGTGGGTTAGGGCCCACTCCAGATAAACAAGAATAGCAAGAGGTGCACAGGCATGAGAAAACATTTGAAATGAAGAAAAAGATATGATCAACACCGAAAGCTTGAATGGAATCCAACGGAGAAGAAAAGAGAACGGAGAATAGTAAACTTGAAGCTCCGTTAGTATCTTCCTGAGAATCACCAGATAAGAACCTTGATGAAAAAGAATGGAGAGACTTCCCATCATTAAGAAATCTGAGACTTTGAAGAAAAAGAATGGGTGGGAGGGTAGGAAAACAAAGGCAACTTGGGGCAGATGGAATGGATACCGTTGAGAAAACTTAGAATTGATCTAGCAAATATGGAAAATGGTCAGATCCACTTGAAGAGAAACACGCCGGTTGAAAAAGAATTGGCATGACCATCTCGATGATAGAAAAGGATGAGCACTCACATAGAAATATGAGAACACCATTTAGGAAAAAGATATGGATTCAACACTTGACATTGAAGCAACTCCAGTACCACAACTCAAAACAAAACAAAGGATTTGGCATGCAAAATAAGCCAGAAACAAATATATGATAGACCCCATGTCTGTTGGAAGGATATCCTACGTGATATTTGAATTCCCACTCATAAACTCCCGAAACTTTCTTGTTATGCAATCAGGTGTTGGGGATACAGGGGAAGCATAATATCTCCCCCAAACTAACAATTCCTACATCCAGCTGTATCCATCCTTCAACACATAAAAAGAAACCTTCGAAAATCTTGTACCTCAACCTTTGAAAAGCATCTGTTATGCGAGTTATGGCAATACTCTCGAACTCCTGCCCCAGTACTGGGTTGTGTCGAGGTTATCTCACCAACAACTGCATAAAAGAGATTTTTTATGTCGGCAAACTCAGGTATTCCAGAACTGTAACGATAAAATTGTGACGACAACACCTTGGAGCTCAACTCCCCGGGACACTGCCACAGCCCCTAAATGTCAGGAGGCACCAAGAACAATGTTCTCATCACAAGACTATCGGAACGATTCCAAGATACCCGCGTGATCCTAATATTTTTATGAAATTCCAGGGGAGAAAAGTCAAAACTTCTACGAAAGGAGGCCTCACCAGGGCGACGAAGGGACTGAGGAGTAAAAGGAATCCTACTCTCTGATATATATAATCCTAAGACTCAAAACATTTTGTTCTAGACTCAACAACGTCAGTGATTTGATCAAGTAGGGGGCTCCTAAGTCGAGGATGGCTCTGATTACCAACTTGTAACACCCACGATGCATCTATATCTCCCACGTGTCGAGGCATGACTTAGAGGCATAACTGCATGGTGGTTTAGTTGCAAGTGGGGTAATCTTCACACAATCCCATGTATGGAATAAGAAAGGGATAAAGAGTTGGCTTACAATCGCCACTTCACACAAATAACAAGTTAAACATACATCATCTAGAGTACAATCAAAGGTCCGACTACGGAACCAAAATAAAAGAAGACAACCCCAAATGCTAGATCCCCGATCGTCCCAACTGTGCTCCACTACTGACCAACCGGAAAAGACACAAAACAACGACCAAGATCTTCATCGAGCTCCCACTTGAGCTCGGTTGCGTCACCTGCACTGGTATCATCGGCACCTGCAACTGTTTGGAAGTATCTGTGAGTCACGAGGACTCAGCAATCTGACACCCGCGAGATCAAGACTATTTAAGCTTATGGGTAGGGTAATGAAATGAGGTGGAGCTGCAGCAAGCACTAAGCAAATATGGTGGCTAACATACGCAAATAAGAGAGAGAAGAGAAGCAACGCGACGGTCGAGAAGCTAGAAATGATCAAGAAGTGATCCTGAAACTACTTACGTTCAAGCATAACACCAGACCGTGTTCACTTCCCGGACTCCGCCGAGAAGAGACCATCACGGCTACACACGCGGTAGATGCATTTTAATTAAGTTAAGTTTCAACTTCTCTACAACCAGATATTAACAAATTCCCAGCTGCCACATAACCGCGGCCACGGCTCTCGAAAGTTTATACACTGCAGGGGTATCCCCACTTAGCCCATCACAAGCTCTCATGGTCAACGAAGGATATTCCTTCTCCCAGGAAGACCCGATCAGGCTCGGAATCCCGGTTACAAGACTTTTCGACAATGGTAAAACAAGACTAGAAAACCGCCCGAATGTGTCGACAAATCCCAATAGGAGCTGCATATATCTCGTTCTCAGGGCACACCGGATCGTCCAAACTTCGGGTAGGCCAGCCCAGAGTTGCCCCTGGTGGTTGACAGGTTGGACCAACACTCAGAAGAGCACTGGCCCGGGGGTTTAAAATAAAGATGACCCTTGAGTCTGCAGAACCCAAGGGAAAAAGACTTGCTGGAGGAGTTTTATTCAAGCCGAACTGTCAAGGGGTTCCCATAAAACCCAACCGTGTAAGGAACACAAAAATCAAGGAACATAACACCGGTATGACGGAAACTAGGGCGGCAAGAGTGGAACTAAACACCAGGCATAAGGCCGAGCCTTCCACCCTTTACCCAGTATATAGATGCATTAATTAAATAAGAGATAATGTGATATCCCAACATATCCATGTTCCAACATGGAACAAACTACAACTTCACCTGCAACAAGCAACGCTATAAGAGGAGCTGAGCAAAAGCGGTAACATAGCCAAACAACGGTTTGCTAGGAAGGTGGGTTAGAGGCTTGACATGGCAATATGGGAGGCATGATATAACAAGTGGTAGGTAGCACGACATCACGATAGAGCGAACAACTAGCAAGCAAAGATAGAAGTGATTTCGAAGGTATCGTCATCTTGCCTGAGATCCCCCAAGGAAGAAGCACAAGTCCATGAAGAAGACAAATGAACCTAGTCGAACGGATCCTCACAAATGCAACGTATCCGAAACTAACGGGAAGAAGCAAAACCGGAAAGAAGCAAACAACATAGTAAACAACCATCACATAAGCATGGCATGATGCGCAACCAAGTATGATGCATGTCCGATTTAAGAATGCATGGCATGGCAAAGTACACAAACAAAACTACAAGTTAAGTGGAGCTCAACATGTAACAAGATGCATGTTGACCAATCACCACATTTGATTATTTAGTTCACTCCCCGTTAGGTACTCAACAAAATTAAATGTTGTTAAACATGGCAAGAGGTGAAGCACAACAAAACTATCTATCTAGGCAAGTTTAAATGAGGCCGGAAGCAACAAATAACAATTCCGAAAAATCCTCATATGCATATTATGAATTTGGTACGATTCTTCCCTAAACAATATTTCAGAGTTGTTAAACATGCTAGATGAGTGCACCTTGTTAATCTATGCATTTTTCTGCCCCATTTACATATAACGTTTAATTAAAACCGAGCTACGGTTAATTAGTTATGAAATAAAACATTTTAACATGGCATTGAAGCAAATTTAATCAAACAACAAGTTAAACATTAATAACAAGGATGAAAGTCAGATATTCTGAAACTAGACAGGATTCTAAACTTTTTTGATATATAAAACATTTTAATCCGATGCACGGTTTGAGAGTTATTATATACATGAACAACAAGGGGTTTTCTGCAAAACTGCTTTCTCTGGAATAATTACTAAATTTGCTGGGCAGGAAAAAAAACATGATCAGGATGAAACTGCTGGGCTGGGGCTCTCACCATGCGCTTCATCCCAGTTGGCAACGCAGGCCGGCCGGAGTAATCCACGGGTCCTGGGCCGTGGGGAGGACCACATGGAGGTCGTCCTTCTCCCAATCCCGCCTGGATTAGGGAAGCAGGCGGTGACGAACGACGGCAGTCGATGCTGGAGGTGCTGGCCGGTGAACGACGCGCATAGCGGGATCCCGATGAGAGGAAGATGCGGGGAGGGCAGAAGCCGGTGAGGAACGAGGCGGGCATGGTGGATCCGAGCGCCAAAGAGGGAGGCCGACGCGGTGGGTGCGGGGCGGCACCGGATCTAGAGCATCCCGGTGAGATCCGAGGTAGCGGCGAGGAGATCTCTGTTCGGGTGCCCTAAAAAGAGAGATGGGTGAGATGAGCGAGATCCAGTCGGGAAGGAGAGGGAGGCGGGAGGCATGACCTTGGTTCGAGGTGGCCGGCGACGAGCATGCTCCGGCGGCCATGGTCGCCGGCGGCGGACGGCGGGGACGTGAGGGAGGAGAGATTGGGGTTCTCCCAATCAGGAACGAAGGCGGCGGCACGCGGGCTCGGGGGCGGGCCTCGATGGGCTCCGCAGGCTTACCCCGGGCCTAGGCGTGCCACGGCTGCGCGGGGATATAGGGGAACGCGTGGCTTGCCCGGATTGGCCGTGGGAGGTGGTTAGCGACGGCTCGGCCAATGGCGGCGTGCCATGTGGCGAGATGGTGGTGGCTGGCGCCGGAAAACGAGGGGAAGGCGGCTGGCGCAGGTGACAAGTGGCAGCGGCACACTGAAATCAAGGTAAGGGCTGGCGGTTGGCAAAAATGGAAGGGGTCCTTCCTTTTATAGGCAGGGGTCTAGGGTTGGGGGGGGGGGGTTGCTCCTTTTTGGAGCCATTCGATTGCTATCGGACGGACCGGAGCGGAGGGGGAGTAGGTGATCTGCAGGTGGGTTGTGAAGAAGGCCTCGGGCTGAGGGGGAGAAGAGAGAGAGAGGCCCGACAGCAGTTTCCGGAGACCGAAAACGTCCGAGGGTTTGACCGACTATAATGCCGCTATAGTTATCTGTTGGGGCGTCAAACGAACTCCGAATGCGATGAAACTTGGCAGGCGACCTACTAACAACATAACAACACCGCACACCAACTTTCATCCCATTCCGGGAACATTTTCCGGGCACTTATAAAATAATATTTCGGAGGTGCCGCGGGTGCGTGCGAGTGTGTCTGGGCTCAGAACGGACAACGGAGAGAACTGGGGGAACATAGACGGATGCAAGTTTTGAAAACATGATGATGCAATGCACATGATGACATGGCAAAGATGTGACACGCAAGCAAACGACATGGCAACGATAGCGAATAACTGGAAGACACCTCGCACATCGGATGCGGGGCGTCACAGCCTAGTTCCTTAACCCCATTGGAAAGATAAGATGACTCGATTCAGAAGGGCATAAGGTATAAGGAGTAAAAAGAGCCTTGCGTTCCCTTCCACAATAATTTTCCTTACATAACTAAAGCATGTCTAGACTCAACTTCGACCAGTTTGGCTAGGTAATCCTACAAGCTGTCAGGCTCTGATACCAAAGCTGTCAGGACCCCGATCCTAAGTCACACCTATCTAGCATGTAACACATCATATCACCTTGCGTCCTCACGCACGGTATTCCCACGGGTGCCACCTTACCTCGCCCGGGACCGTTCATGCATTTTGGCTCACGTATATGATAGTGTCGCTAGCATCCATATGACAAAGAACTCGGGCCGACATGACTAGTCATAAACCCAAAGTGGCACTAACTTACAGGGAGAGGCATACATGACCCAGCAACAAACGTGTCGGTCACCAGCAAGTGAATCCGAGTTGTAGCAGCTGGGCTAATAGGACTCCGGTAGACACCGCGTGACATTTCCCTGAAGGGATAAACACAAGAATGAAGAAGGACATATGCCGGCTTGCCTAAGTGTTCCGGAGTAGTAGCAAGCTACCATGGCTCAGTGGAAGCACTAGGAGACATTTCCGGGTAAGAGAGGCTACCAAGGAAAAACAACTAGGTTGTCGGATCCCACACATACCAAGCATTTCAAATCATACACACAATATGCTCGATATGTGCCAATACAACAAGGCATCACAACAAAACTCTACAACTCAAAGTATTTATTCATTAGGCTCCGAGGAGGCAAGTATTACAAACATGGGTCTCATGAACCAACATTTAGAGCATACAAGCAACAAGCGGAAGCATAAATATGTCTGAGTACAGACAACTACAAATGAAAAAGGCTGAGAAGCCTGACTATCTACAAGACCCTCCCAAGGGTACAAGATTGTAGCTGAGGTAACAAGCTAAACGTCAAAGTCCACGCGGAACAACTAGTGAGACTGAAGTCTCTCTGCAAAACATAAATTAACCAAATGTGAGTACAAATGTACCCAACAAGACTTACATCAGAGCTAACTACATATGCATCGGTATCAACAAAGGTGGTGGTGGATTTTAACTGCACCAAGCCAGCTTTGACTCGGTGGCTATCCTAAACTACGAATGCAAGTAACTCTTTTGAGGTGGCGCACACGAGTCCACATATCCACCATATCAATACACCACTATGGATCCGCTCCCGTCTCCCTATGAGAACGCCATCAATAAGCTAAGAGAGCCCAGGTATTTGATCAGTGAAATCTGGCACAGGCTGCCTGCTCAAGGGCAGGTCATTCCCTCTACCGAACCCGGTGAGAGTGTTGTATTCATCTCTCACTTCCTCCGAGGGCTAGGCCTCGCTCTGGATCCCTTTGTTAGGGGGCTCATGTTTTATTATGGGCTGGATTTCCATGACCTGGCCCCAGATTCCCTCCTACACATCTCGTCGTTCATCGTTGTATGTGAGGCCTTCCTCCGCATTACCCCACACTTCGGCATGTGGCTCAAGACTTTCAATGTGAAACCGAAGATGATCGAGGGGCGACACGGAGATTGCGGAGGTGCCGTAATAAGCAAAAGCTCCGATGTTCCATGGCCAGAGGGTTCCTTCCTGGAGGTGTCCAGCTTATGGAAACGGGACTGGTTTTATATCACAGCTCCCCAAAGTACCAAGTGGGTAGCCGCCCCTGCCTTTCACTTGCCCCCCCCCCCCACCACCACAACTGACGTCATGGATCAACAACGGGCTGGACTGTGGGCCAGTAAATGATGTGCCGATATTGTAGAGTCGCATCTGAGATCTCCTCGAGAGTGATGTCAGCCTAGTCACGGTAATGCAAGTTATGCTAGTTCGTCGGGTCCCGCCTTGCAAACATCGACCCCTCCGTATGTGGGAATTCAACCCGGAGGGACCACGAACTATTCAGCACTTCCTTGGCATGATGCTCAAAGAGATGTACAAATTGTTCTTCGGTCCACAAATAAAGTATCCAAACACCACCGCAGATGCGGGTCTGAGCTGTAATCGCCCAGATACCCAAGTAAGTAATCTCGTGGCCGAACACGCTGTCTTTTTATTTATCACGACATCATTCTGAAAAGTCGCTCTTTGACCAGGACTAGGTATTAAAGGAGAAGATGATCAGGTGTTCGGCCCCCCTTCTCGAAGGCTCAGCAAATCCAGTACTAGCCAGAATGCTTGAGTAGGCGCCTTATCAGGCGCCCTCATGGGAAGATAAAGGGGGAATAAAGAGGGTGAAAGAAGGCCTCACTCATTTTTCATCCAAACCGGGGGAATTAGTGCCTCCGCGAAGGAGGATAACCAGGGAGAAGAATCTGAAATTCTCTCTTCGCAAGGAAGGAAGAGGACCACCTATGAAGACCTGGAAACAAAGGTTTCCAAACGGGGGAAGAAATCTTCGCCAGAGGGTCCTGCCTCAGAAGGTACTCTCGCCGCACAGCACCTGCAAGGGGATCAGCCCTCTACCGAGCTGTAAGTAAACAAAAAGTCTTTAATAGTAAAAATATCCTACATTACTTCTAAAGAAAATAACCGAAGCATATATCTTGTAGTTTGGATCGTAGCCCTTCTCGACAGAGTTCATCTTCGGGGGATCTTCTTCCGGAGATGATGGAGAGTGAACCACCTCCCCTAGAGGTGATGTCCAGACTGTCCTGCCGATCGAGCTCGGCTTCTCTTTCTTCGTACATGCGCACTCGAGGTGAGTCATGAATTATGTCACAGGGCAAGACTGCCTCTCCACCGTACACCATAAAGAAGGGTGTACATCCGGTACTACGTTTCAGCGTGGTCCGCAGCCCCCAGAGTACGGAGTCGAGCTCCTCTACCCAGTGCGTGTTAGACTCCGTTAAGGAATGCGCTAATCTGGGTTTAATGCCGCTCATTATAAGACCGTTTTCTCGCTCAACTTGGTCATTGGTTTGGGGGTGATAGACTGAAGCGTAATCGAGCTTGATGCCCATTTTGCTGCATCAGAGTTTTACCTCATCGTCCGTTAAGTTCGTGCTATTGTCAGTGATGATGCCGTGGGGGACGCCATAACGGTGTACGACCCCGGATATGAAGTCTATCACCGGTCCGGATTTGGCTGTTTTAACAGGTTTGGGCTCTATCCATTTGGTGAATTTATCCACCATGACCAGTAAGTATTTTTTCTTGTGGGTTCCCCCTTTAAGGGGTCCAACGATGTCAAGCCCCCAGGCCGCGAAGGGCCACGTAATGGGGATTGTTTGGAGGGCGGTGGGTGGCATGTGGCTTTGATTTGCAAAGAGCTGGCAACCGACGCACATCTGCCAGGGCCGTTGGCCAATAAAGGAGGTTATCGAATGTGAGCCTCAAGTCTTCTATCAGAGAGTCGACGTGTTTGGTTTTGACGACCACATCGTCTACATATGCCTCTACTGTTTTGCCTATTTGTTTCTCCAAACATGTCTGAATCATGCGCTGATATGTTGCGCCGGCGTTTTTGAGCCCAAAAGGCATTGTGTTGAAACAGAAGGGACAGAATGGTGTGATGAATGCCGTTGCGGCTTGGTCCGACTCCGCCATCTTCATTTGGTGGTAACCGGAGTATGCGTCGAGGAAACACAATGACTTGTGTCCTGCGGTAGCATCAATAATTTGATCGATGTGGTGGAGGGGGAAGGGGTCCTTTGGGCAAGCTTTATTGAGGTTCTTGAAATCGACACAAAGGCGCCAGGATTTATCCTTCTTTGGTACCATCACTAGGTTTGCTAGCCAGTCCGAGTGTTTTATTTCTCTGATGAATCCGGCCTCCAATAACTTGGCTAGTTCCTCTCCCATGGCCTGTCTCTTAGGTTCGGAGAAACGCCGAAGAGCTTGCTTGACCGGGTTTAATCCCTTTAGGATATTGAGGCTATGCTCGGCCAGCCTGCGTGGGATTCCTGGCATGTCTGAGGGATGCCAGGAAAATATGTCCCAATTCCTGCGCAGGAACTCTCGTAGTGCAGCGTCCACGACGGGGTTTAACTATGCCTCGATGGAGGCTGTTTTTGTAGGGTCCGTTGGGTGGATTTGGAATTTGACTATTTCATCCGCTGGTTTAAAAAGGTGGACTTGGATCTCTTATCGAGTATCACGTCGTCCCTGTCCACCGTGGAGCGTAGCGTGGTTAATTCCTCGACCGAGAGGGCTTCGAATAATGCCTCGAGGGCTAGTGCGGCTGTTTTGTATTCGGCGCAGAGTGCTGTGTCCGGATCACTGGCGAGGGTGATGATTCCGTTGGGCCCGGGCATTTTGAGCTTCATTTACCCATAATGGGGTACGACTTGGAAGATCATGAACGCATCACGTCCTAAAAGGGTGTGGTATCCACTGCTGAATAGGGCCACTTGAAATGTAATTTCTTCGGACCTATAGTTCTCTGGCGTACCGAATACCACATCTAGTGTGATTTTCCCCGCGCATTGTGCCTCCCGACTCGGTATGGTTCCCCTGAAGGTTGTGCTACTTTGCTCAATGCGGTTCCAGTTTATTTCCATTTTTTGAAGAGTTTCCTCATAGATGAGGTTTAATCTGCTGCCGCCGTCCATGAGTACTTTGGTGAGTCGAAAGCCGTCCACAATTGGACCGAGGACCTGTGCGGCTGGTGCTCGGGCTGTTCGGAATTTAGGTTCGTCACTGGCATTGAAGGTAATAGCCGTGTCACTCCATGGATTTATTGCTGCTACGTGGCAGATTTCGGCCATGCTGCGGAGTGTTCGCTTGCGCCTAATATTTGACGCGAAGGTCTCAAAGACTGTTAACACTGTATTGTTATCCACGGGATGGTGCTCTGTGGCATTTGGAATAAGAAGATCCTCACCACTTTTGGCCACCTGCCGGAGTATCCAACATGCTCTAAGGCTGTGCGTTGGTATTGTATCCGCTGTACTATGAATTTTGCAGGGTCCGTTAAGCCATCCCTCCAGTACGGTTCCATGCCCTGTAGAGGGTTTTTGTTTCTTTGCAACTAGCTCGGGTGTCTTATGATAGTGCACCCTTTTACTTCGGACTGGGTGTATATTCGGAGCCGGATTATCCCAAAATTTCGTTTCAGTTTTCCAGGCGCTTTCCATCGCACAATACTTTCATACTATGGACGCCAAGTTAGCGAAGCATGATATGTCACGGTGACTTAAGGCGTTAAGGATTCCCTTGTCCGTGCAATTATTGCAGAAAAGTGAGATTGCATCTTCCTCGCGACAGTCCTTAAGCTTGTTCATCACAAGGAGGAATCTAGCCAGATAATGATGTACTATTTCATGGGGCTCTTGCCTGATGTGGGAAAGATCGTTTATGTCTGGGTGGGTGGGTGGATTTCAGTCTGAACCCCTACCCGATCTGACACCTAGGGGCCGAGGAGTTTCCAATCTTGGAAGTTCAGGTTCCGGAGTGCTGCCTGATAAGTCTGGCCTGCTGCCTCATTCTAGATTCACGGCTTGGGTGATGTCCTCCCATAAGCGGGTATCCGGCTCGGAGAGCATAGGAATCCAGACATAGTTAGTCCTCAAAATAGAGGAAGAGTTGCCGCATTGTTCCTCCACCACCGCAACGTGATGGGTGACCGATGGAGAGTTAATCTCCCTTTGATCGGGTTTAAGCCCAATCCGATCATAGTTCGTAGCGCCTCCCAAAGTGGCGATGCGATCCAAGAGTTCGTTTAGGGAAGAGATCTCCATTGGATCCATCTGCTCGGTGAATTCCAAGCCGACGTGGAGGCTGTTTTTGATGACCCGAGAAGTCATCATCGGTGTAGCGGCTGAACAGACAGTCATGATGAAACTGCCTAGCCAGAGAGTTTGGCCGACAGCCAGAGCTCCCGAGACGGTATTGTTGTTTTTAACAATGCGATGAGGCATCCTTCCTTACGGCGACGTCAGAGATGAACTCTCAATGAAAGCACCAATGTCGGTGCCAAAACCGGCAGATCTCGGGTAGGGGGTCCCGAACTATGCGTCTAAGGCGGATGGTAACAGGAGGCAGGGGACACAATGTTTTACCCAGGTTCGGGCCGTCTTGATGGAGGTAAAACCCTACATCCTGCTTGATTTATTCTTGATGATACGAATAGTACTAGAGTTGATCTACCACGAGATCAGAGAGGCTAAACCCTAGAAGCTAGCCTATGGTATGGTTGTATTTTGTCCTACAGACTAAAACCCTCCGGTTTATATAGACACCAGAGGGGGCTAGGGTTACACAAGTTCGGTTACAAAGGAGGAGATATACATATCTGTATTTCCTAGCTTGCCTTCCACGCCAAGTAGAGTCCCATCCGAAGACGAGACGAAGTCTTCAATCCAGTATCTTCATAGTCCAACAGTCTGGCCAAAGGATATAATCCGGCTGTCTGGATACCCCCTAATCCAGGACTCCCTCACCAAGGTTAGCACAATACCTTTTCAAAAGGTTGCTCGTGAACTAAGAGCCATTGTCAGTGATGATACAATTGGGGACCCCAAAGTGGCTCATGATGCCCTTGATGAATTTGATGGTCGAGCCAGCCGGGATGGTGCGCATGGGCTCCACCTCTGCCTATTTGGTGAACTTATTGATGGCGACGTAGTGGTAGCAATAGCCCCCCAAATGCTCGGCGAAAGGACCCAGGATATCTGTAACACCCTCGATGCGACTATAGCTCCCATGTGTCGAGGCACGACTTAGAGACATAATCACATTGAAGGCATATGTCGCAAGTTAGGCAATCTTCACAACATCCCATGTAATATGAATAATAAAGGGGAGATAACATAGTTGGCTTACACTCGCCACGTCAATCAAGAACATAAATAACATTACATCATCCAACACACTCATGGCCCGACTACGGCGCCAAAATAAAGAGAACCCAACATGCGTCAACGGTCCCAATCACCCCCAACTGGGCACCACTACTGATCATCGGGAAAGGAAACGTAGTATCGTTGAGAGTCTTCGTCGAACTCCCACTTGAGCTCGTACTCGTCACCTGGAGCGGAATCACCTGGACCTGCATCTGGAGTTATAGTATCTGTGAGCCACAGGGACTCAGCAATCTCGCACCCTCGCGATCAAGACTATTTAAGCTTATAGGAAGGGGTAAGGTAAATATATGTGGAGCTGCAGCAAGCAACTAGCATATATGGTGGCTAACTTATACGCAAAAGAGAGCAATAAGAGGAGGCAAAGCACGAGCGAGAGTCTAAAGGAACAACCTGCGCAAGCATAACTCCAACACCGTGTCCACTTCCCGGACTTCGCCGAGAAGAGGCCATCACGGTAACACACTCAGTTGATTCATTTTAATTAATTAAGGTTCAAGTTGTCTACAACCAGACATTAACAAATTCCCATCTGCCCATAACCGCGGGCACGACTTCCGAAAGTTCAAACCCTGCAGGGGAGTCCCAACTTAGCCCATGACAAGCTCTCACGGTCAACGAAGGAATAGACCTCCTCCCAAGACGTTCCGATCAGACTCGGTATCTCGGTAACTCAAAACACTTCGACAGGTTAAAACAAGACCAGCAACACCGCCCGAATGTGCCGACAAATCCCGATAGGAGCTGCACATATCTCGTTCTCAGGGCACACTCAGATAGGTCAAGCTACGAGTAAAACCAACCGTCAAGTTTCCCCGAGGTGGCCCCGCAGGCTG